>NW_008825433.1:2498322-2525658 GCF_000699105.1 Pygoscelis adeliae | reverse complement strand
TGTCATAATTTGAGACACTTAGAAAGCCTACGGATCACAAGAAAAAAAATAGTAATGTAAGACTGTATGAAGGCTATTTGTGTACGTCTCTCTTTTTTATGGCAAGATCCAATATCAACTATCATTTTACAGATACAGAAGCAAGTCTTAATAAGGATTAAGAATGAAGAAGTGTTTTTCTGTCTGTTTTTCAGAGGACATCCAATCAGGCAATAAGATCATGAAGGTACCTGTGGATGAAGTGGACTAAGGAGTACTGCCAAATGAAATGATAGCAGAACAAAGAGGAGGGAAACATCAGTAAGACAAAAATTACACAGTAAGTGGAATATTTTGGTAGGGTCAGATTTAAAGAAAAAAATCTTTTCATGATAGGTAATCAGTGGAAGGACATATGAAGGAATATAGAATAAAAAAAAGAAAATTTTGCGTTGTCTGAGCAAGTAGTAAGAAAGATAATTTAGGTTAATTCAAATGAGGCTAAAGGTTTAAGTCAATAGTGAGAGGAATGGGAAAACTCCAAATGAGAGTGCCATCCTTACGGACAGAGAAGAGAGACTCAACATTTTATTATGAACACCTGTGTTTCTTTACAACCAAAATATTTTTGTTTCTTAATATACCTTGATAATATACTATTACATCTAAATGTAACATTACTACCTCTGATATGTATAGCTTCCATTTTAAGTATGAAAGCATTTAATAATTTTCTTGTTCCACAGTGAAATAAGTTTTGAAGTTAGTTGCTTCTCTTCATAGTCTGAAGCTGGTCTGAACACTAGCTACTGCTTTTTTTTTTTTTTTTTTTTAAACACACAATACCAGCAGTATTAACTCTTGAGATCAATCGCAGAAGCAAATGGCACTCTATTCTTAATAAAAAAGGACAAGACTAGATCTTATTTTTCTTTTATATTATGCTTTTGTTGTCTTTAACGTGTTATAAATGTCTTGTTTATACAGATATCTTCATGCAAAAGCAAACTATTTTGTGGTCAACTGAGATATGTATACATCTGAGATGTGAACACAATCTTTACATTCTTTCCTGTCATTCTACATTAAACCTTTATATAAAGCTAAAAGCAGGTCTAAGACATCAAGTACCACTAATGAAGAAGTGTAAGAGAGAAAGGATTTTACTATTTCACATGTAAAGGTTATCCTGAAAACTCAGGTGTGCCATACCTTGAAGACTTTGGCTGCAAGGGGATCTTTTTCCAAATCAATATCTAAAGGATCAATATCAACTTCCATCAGGTCTTGCAGTAATTCAAGGTCAATGTCCTTATCTTTTTCCAAAGATGACAGAGGTGGAGCACCTTTGAATGATTAAAAAAGTATTAATACTACCAAGTACAAATTACAAAACATGGATATATATCATACACTTAATGGATAACTTTAAGGTTTTTACTATCACAGCTCTTAGTGAATAATTTTAAGGCTTTTAATATTACAGCTCTTAGTGGAAGAAGTCAATGAATGCAATCAAGTTGCCTTTTTTAAAGTAATCAGAAAAATAACCATTTTTTACTGATCAGATGTAAAACTAAGTTGAAGAATTGCTCATATTCTGCCTATATTTTCAGAAACTAATTATCCTATCACCAAAAATCCTTTACTGATATTTTGATAGATGAGTAACAGCAAAGGTTTTTTTACTTTTTTCAGTATACATATATACGTCAAGATAATTTACCTGTGATGTCATGTGTCAAAGGCTCATCTATTGTTTCCACTAACTGAACTGTGGACTGCTGGAGAGAGTCATCAGAATCCCCAGCCGAAGCTCCAGCATCTTCTCCCAAAGCACTTTCTTCCATAGCTTCAGCTGCTATAGGTGCCAACAATTCTCCTACGTATTAGATTAAGCAGACAACTCTATTTCAAGTTTTATTCCAGTTACAAATCAACATCCCAGTGTCTAGGCCAACTGTCTGTTTTTCTTCATCGAACTCTAAATTCTCTAAGGGCTACTTCTTCAAGGGGAGGAGTTCTGAATAATTTTCAAATAATCAGGGTCATATAAATATTAATTTCTCAATGCACAAGTCACTAATTCAGGACTGACTGTAACTGCAACTTTAAATTGCGTTTTTTACACAGTAACCTCAATTACGATTTTTTTTTTTTTAACTATCTTAATAGAGTCAGCAGATTCTAACGTAATAATAAAACCCCCCTAAAACATTAAAGGAAGAAAGTTTCAAGTGTAATGTACATTCTGAAGAGTATGAACTTAAAACAAACCTGCTAGAATATCCTGCAGCATACAAGTCAGAGAATACTGAGCCCATGCTCCTCCCCAAGAGATGTCTCCTCTGTTAAAGTCAGTTCCAACGAGAAGCAGCAATAATCTTTCCAACTGAGTCTCATTTACAATCTCACATAAATGAATTGTTGGTCTTGTAGCGTTTGCAATTCTAGCAAGAACCTATTAAAAAAAGAAATATATGCCTATTCATATTTAACACTATGAGAATATGTAATAGCTTTAATTTTTCTATTATTATTAGATTTTGCTTATAAGTAAATCGAGTATTTTTACTAGCTTAAATTTTAGATTTTTACAAGTTTAATCATATGGAAATATTTTTTTTAAAGTTACTTTTTCTACACAATTTTGAAGCCATCATATTGTAAGTTACACAAAAGGCGACAGTTCAGAAAAACTACCTCACCAGAAATTACTAGAAATTTTAGTGCTGCAGCTAATTTTTACCATCAAGCCAGCAAAAAAGCAGTAATAAAAAGCTTATTTAATGTGGTCTCCATTGCAGCTACAGAGTGATGTTCCATATTCTGTTTACCTTACAAACAAACAGAAGTAAATCTGCATGACAAGTAAAGTCCATGGACAAGAGAAAGAGTGCCAGCTTCTGCACTACAGAAATACAACGTTCATGTGCCAGTGTAAATGGAAGTGGTTCAATTTCTGGAGTTTCCTTTGTTGTTGATACTTCTGTATCTAAAGTAGAACGAGGCCATTCTGCAGTCCGACGTAAGCGTATTAAGTCCTTGAAGTGCTGCAGAAATTAAATTTGAAACAACAGTTACATTTTAAAACTAACCTCTAAATCTTTTCCCAGTGAAAATCTGAGACAGCAATAACAGTAACTGTAAAACTTTTAAAAAAAGAGGAGAGTCTAAGAATATATGAGAATCTGGAATGGAATTAAGGCTTTAGTGGCAGAAATTTGTTTTGGCAGCATGTTATCTCAGGTGACAGACTCATAACCAAATTATCCAGTTCTGCACAAGTGCCAATTAAGCCTTTATGTCTGCCATAAAGCATATTGAGAATATGCATTTTAGAAGTTTCTGTCATATTTCCACACCTGCATATAAAGCTATGGTTACCATGAAGCAAACTGCATATAAAAATAGCTACTATGGAAATTTACCCTTACAAGAATGCTGACGTCTCAGTTCTTCACATTAGATCAACCATCAATAATTTCTAACTTTCTTAATACTTCCAGGGTACAAAGTGTTCATTAGCCACCATAAATTGAACTAGCCTGATACTTGATCAGGGCTCTAAACTACAGCCTTTTTGACAGAGGGTCTACAAATTCAATGGAGGAAAGAAGGTGCTTTCATTTATCCTCCCATCCACCGAGGGCACGCATTTAGCAGATCAGTTCATTTTACCAGCTACACAAGCAGTCTAAAATCAGATAACACAAACGCCTCTTACAATCTCACTTAAGTAGTAGCTACTGAAGTAGACCAGAGAAAGAACTATTTACTAACACAAAGGTTTCAGCTTTCTCCTAAACACAATAAATGTTTTAAGTTACTCACAGCTTGTCATAACTGAAAGTGATTAGTAGGCAAAGTAGTAAAAACTGCATGAAATGCAACTATCAAGTGTACAGTAATGCCATAACTAGCTGTTAAGAAACTGCAAGGGGAAAACTTTTTATTTCAACATGCTTTTTTGATGCAATATGGCTGCTATAAAGTGAAACTTAAATAGCTGGACAGCTTATTTCAGCCAGTGACTCATTTAAAGATGTCTCAAGGGGGCCACCAGTGGAGTAGCCCCCCTGATACAAGCTGCTGGAATAAAGCAGAAGACGGTGCAGGAAAGAACAGCTGATGACAAGGAGAGTTAGTGAAAACTTAGGGATTTATATTTATGCTGGTGTTTAAATTTTGGGGGTTCTTTTTCATAACTACTGGAAGTTGTTGTAAGATTTCCCTTTAGATTACCTTTAAGGTCCAACATTCTATAACCTCCTTCCACAGGCCTACTTTCAGTCATCCTAACAGACATTAGTACTTCTGGAACTAGAGAGTAAGTATTTAAAGAGATACCTAAGTTTGGTAGCTGGAAAGATTTACACATTTTTTTGTGTTCCCTGCAAAGTCGATGTTGCCATCTCCAGAAATCCCTGAATTTCAGCACCTCATCTCATAATCAAAATTTTAACTACCACATCCACTCTCAGTATGGGCTTACTGCAAGATGCCACAACTTACGTGATAGGTACTTTTAGGAAGCTAAGAAGCTTTTGAGAAAGGTCAGAAAATGTTCTCAAAAGTCATACTTATTAGTTCAGGGAGACAGTCATTGGCATGATTCTTTTCTGATTACTCAACCAGGAGAGCATCCAGAAGAGTATCATGCATAAAAGTTAGCCATATAAAATATTATTTTACATTTCTATTGGTATATGTTATCCAAAGTTTAAACATATGACCGGCACTCCCAAAGCTACAAGATTGTTAGTGATTTTGACCATGACTACCTAAAAAAAACCCTGCAGAAGGACAAACTAGTTTTCACAGTGCCAGAAATTTCCAGATGGCTGCTGTTTTCAGCATCAGAATATACTTGATAGCTGCCATGATGAAACAACTTTTTAAAATAAGGTCAACGTAGGACAAAAATGACTTTGCAGGAACAGGTCTTTTCACACAAAGGACAAGAAGTCAGTTACAGTTTCAGAGCATCATACCTTTGAAGTAGCCTGCTTTAGTTTTGCCTGTTCTACTAAAAGTTTGTATGATGATCCTTTGTTGCTTTGTATTTTCTCTTTTTCCATCTGTTCCACCAAAGCCTTCTGTTTTGCTTTTAATAAGTTAAGTTGCTAAAAGAAAATGTTAATAGGAAAAAATGAAAATGTAAGCAATAAGATGTTAAAAGGATCAGTATGTTCATATGATAGTAATCTTCAGTTCAAATTGTAGCTTGACCTTTTAAAATACAGTTTATACACAATTTTAACTAAGACACCGCAAAGGGCTACTAGCAGACCCAGAACAGATGAATTTTAAGAAGAAACAGTATTTTTAAAGGAACTCAAGATATATATGTCCAGGGTCATAAAACCTGCATGGTTGCATTTAGAAATGAAAATTTTGTGCCTTAAGAATTACCAACTTTTAAATCACAGCCTAGGTGCTTGCACTCAGATTTATCTAGAACATAAATTATATTTACTGTCCAATATGGGCCACAGAGTGCAACAGTACACTCCAACATCTGTTCTTCCAGCAGATCCCATGCCCCACGGTTTGAGACGAATGTCAAAGAAGTAAGGCAGCCTTTAGCTACAGAACCAGACCTATGCAAAAGCAAGGCTGAATGAGTCCCAATGCCAAAGATGTTCTTCCAAGAAATGAGATATACAATAAATGAGATATACTTCTGTGAAAATAGCTACTACTGTGCTGGAAGTCACCTGTTTATGATGCACAAGCTGTTTTCTGATCTTTCGGGAATACAGTCTATCTAGGCTACTGTTGCCTTTAGTAGATCTGCTCAGACTCTGAGTGTGAAGGCTATTATTTATAAAACTCCACTGGTTTCCTAATGGAAATAGAAAAAAAAGGAAACATTAATCCATCTTATTAAACCTCACTTAACTCCAGAGAAAAGCATTTACATTGCAGCAATGGTTAGCATCTCCATACACTAAATACTAAAGAAACAAGCAAAATCTAAAACTGTCTTAGCGTCATGCAACTGTCACCACTGATGGTAATATTTCTGTGCAATTTTAAAATGCAGTGGTACCACCTTGCTTTCATTATTTTTAAAACATATAAGGAGGTAAGCAAGACTGTCCTAAATAAAAATACCTGAACAGCTTCCATAACACAAAAGCTTTACAGTTTTCATTTTTAGAGAAGATGTTCAAAGAAAACCATAGCTAATCCACTTAAATAATAACAAACAGACAAAAAAATGCATTTAAAAATACTGGCTACAAATACCATGGCAAATACCAAAGCAGTTATGAAGTCATACTGTTGCCCTTTCTCACAATACAAACTGTCTCAACATGGTGTACTCTCAATTGCCAGGTCCTGGAGTCACAGGATAATACAGACATTTTACAAACTAAAAATCAATCCTGTATTTTTCACTTTAAAAAAATGGAAGACGTCATATTTCTAAGGAGAAGGGGACATAAAGAAGCAGACAGCAGTGCAAATAAAATGATCACAACATCTATTTTTACAATCTCATTTTTCAAGTGAATTGAAAGTACATTTTAATTATTTGAACAGCTCCCAAACCAGTAACACAGAAGCATGTTTTCATAATAAGTGTTACATACCTGTCAAAAATCGTTCCCTCTCCTTTCCATTCAGAGGTTTCTTGGCTGTGGCTGCTTCATCTTCAACAGTAGCTACGTAATCCAGTAGTCTGGACACCAGCATTACAACCCAGCTGATCATGGGAATGTCTAAAACTCCTTCAAAATAAGTAGATTTGAGTGCCTTAATAAATTTTGAAGCCATAACAAACTAGTTTTAAAGAAATCATAAAAAGCATCAGATGACACACATTTCACTAGGCCACAAAGATTCCACTCCCCCTTTTTTTTTTATTTTTAAATGTGGATAAGAGTCTGAGCACTCATAAATGAGGGAAGGAATCAAACTTTCAGTATAGAACTCAGGTGCAAGAGAAAATGTCACAGTTCTCTTAGTCTGATGAAGTCAGAAGTCAAAAGCTTCACTTCTACTATTAAAGCTAAAAATTAAGCAGCATTTTTTTTTAAAGTCAAAAATTGTATGTGTAAATTTCCTAAATACCAAATGCAGAATGACAGCTGCTTGCATTAAAGCACATAAATTAGATGTCTCAAATTCCGTAGTGTGAAATTCCTCCATCAACCAGGGCTCCAACAAGACAGGTATAACCGTGCACCCAAATACTTTCATTTTTACTCCTTTGTTAGTGTATTTTCACGTAGCCATTTGATTAAGATGCAGGAAAGCCAAGACTGAGTTCAGACTAGATGAACCATGCTGGCGGCACTAATGACTGGCTATTGCCTATTTCAGTCTCACACATTAAATGCAGTATTTTTGTACAGGCAGAAGGGAAAAAAACCCGTATCTTACACATCATGCGAGAAAAATCTTTGTGTGTATGAGCAAATCTAAATGAACAGTTCTAAAGTGAACTCATGAATGCTCAGTAAAGTCCAGAAACCTACAATTAATGACCACTTTATCACAGCCATTATGCAAGTGGCATACTTTTACATATCAATACAGTAAAGTCATTAGTACTAGAGGTTACAAACATATTTTCGTATCTGTGCACTGTGCTGAGCCACACTTAACTACACTACACTTTTCATGCACTGATCTCAAAAAAAGCTTTAACTAACTCAAGCTATTATTAATTCCAGGTCAAACAAGAAAACTAAGGCACAGAAACAACTTGTCCAAAATCACTGCTACTGCTGCCTATTGCTGGCAGCCCAAGCAATAGGATGCAGGCCCTGATTGTTAACTCCAGTTTCCTGTCCGCACTGGCAGAAAGCAGCCCACCCCAAGCAGGCAGAGGAACAGGAGGCCTCCCCATAACAGGACCTGAACAGGAACTGCAGGCTAAATTGCAAGAACAGAAATGAGTAGCGCTGGTGACTGCTACACACCTTTCCGGTTGGCAGAATAAAAAGAAAGGAGCCTGCTGCAGGGTGAAGTATATACCTTTTCATACTTCTGTTTAAACAAGTGCATTTCTTTTCCTTTTCTCTCCTAAAAAAATCAAAATTTTCAGCTTCTCTCCCTCCCTCTAAGTGTTTTTTGCTTATTCCTTTTTTCCCCCTCTGCCTCAAAGTTTACAACTTCTCTCTACCCACAACACTCACCTCTTGCTCTGATTGTCCTTTGTTTTCTGACTTTTTCCCCAACGTTTTTACCCCTTTGACCCTTAGTTATGTGTGATAGTTCTCAAATAGGAATTTCTTCTGCCGTACCTGATGCTTCCACCACACATAATAATGCCCTAGTACTCACCTGTACTGTCCAGGAGGAAGGAAGCTGGAAGACCAGCAAATAAAGCTCTGAAGTATCAGTTACTTCTGCTTCCTAAAGTCCTCCGTGAGGACAACTAGTAAGGCAAGAGCTATGAAAGGAATTGGCAGCTGTGGGGAGAGTGCAAACAGAGGTAGAGGAGACGTAAGCTTGGGTTTGCCTCAAACTAGTTAGAGACTACAGCAGGATATGGCCACGATAGAGAAAGTACACGGTAGACCAATGGGAAGCAATAGGACAGCTTCTGACACCAGCTGGAGGCTTGTTTACATCAGGAGACAAGGTAAAAAGTAAGGGTGGAGTCTCAGCTGGCATTTATCAACTTCACAAGGCTAGAGAATTTTAAACAACATATCTTCTACAATACTCTGCTACATGTACGTAACAAATGAAGTAGCCCAGTTCGATGTTTTCAAAAGCAAGCATTTTCTTCAAACTTAGGGTAGTTAACAAAACACCCAAAGAAAATCAAGTTTGGAGAATATAATTTCACTAAATTTTTTTAGGGTCAAAAAACCATAAATTCCTTGTGATTACAAAAAATGCCCACGGAGTTTGCAGAAACCATGCAGCTACACCTAACAAACTTGTCTTCATAACCATGTTTTACCTCAAAAGCTTGAAACTTAGAAAGAATCTCATGAGCAAAAAGGGGCACTTCTTTCCAAACTGCTAAATTCCAAAGTCATTCACTAGAGTCACTAGAGCTGTCTACACATTGGATGTTCCCCCCTGTTTGTTAAAACTTTAAAGCTTCCTAGCTGAATTAAAAGCAACCAAATAGATTTTGCCCAGGTTTAAACGGGGGTGGGGTGGGGGAAGGAATCTCTTTTAGCACCTAAAGAACAAGAAGTTTAAGCATATTTTAAAAGACAACTGTGTTTTGGAAATACAGTAAATGAGCAATTTGTTTTTTTAATACACCAAAAATTGTGAGCTAGTCTCACATTTTCCTAGCTTATAATGAATATGAAAATATAGTTTCCCAAATTAGAAGGCTACCTTCAGTTCTTCTGTGCACAGGTAAATGAGGTTGCAGTGGTGACAGCAGGTTATCCAGGAGATTAAGTAAACTTTCTAAAACACCACTGTTGCTAAGCGATCTTTGGCCAATGCAAGAAAGCAACATGAAGACCCTAAAAATAAAATTTACATATTTAAGATTTTATTTCTTTTTCAGATCCAGTAATAGTCTGAAACACCCCTTATAGAACAATATTCCCCTAGGCTTTCATTTGAGACACAAGCAGGTTGCTACAGAAAGCAGTACTGTGGCCCAGCAAGTGAACTGGACTTCACATTCTATTGTGTAAGGATAATGCAATATTTTAGGGTGAACATTTTCTCTTCCACCCTCAAGAGGTCAGCAGAGCATTCCAATTTGTACATCTGAAACAAGATCTCATCTGGTTTATTTCCTATTAGATATGATATACTGAATAGCAGGGATAGAGAATTAAATCCATATATCCTTATATCCTTGAATCAATTCATTTAAAAAAAAAAAAAGTTGCTGTCCAAAGAAGGCAAAATCTACAGAACAGCAAATATATTTGATTAAAATAAAATGCTAATGTTTAGAATATTAAAGACCTCAATAATCTGAAATAACACATCTAACATTCAATGCTCAACTCTACGCTTGTTTGCTCTTATCTCAGAGAAATCCTTTGTATTAAATGCTAATAGTGTGCTTTCCAGTCTCAGTCCTACTTCCAAAATGCATTAGAAGAGCAGCTCTATGATGAGGGTGCATTTAAGCCTGATAAAGGAGAAGGCAATTTTTGACACTGGGGAGCAATCCTGCTAGGTATGCAAAGACCTCCAAGTAAGGAAAAATAGCAACTTACTGCGGTGCAAGCACCAAATCGGTGCAATAAATAACTGCAATCAGACATTTATCATTTGCAGTGCTTTTTTGGGACTATGTCTTAAGTCAATGGAATAGATGGATAAGTATCCTTCAGTCACATTTTATCAACTCCAATGTTAAGTTATGAACGATTTAATTACTTAAGTGGTTCATAGGTAATGTATCATTATAGACTTACACCTTACCTGTCTTGTGGGAATATGAGAAGTTGCTCTGAGTTGTATAACTCCTGCAGTACGTTTGAGAGAAACTGACCCCACCATCTTTCTCCTCCACAGAGCTGAACAAGCAGAAGGCCAGTATGCAATCGTATCTTTGGGGTTCCACTGATACACAGGTGTTTAAATAATTCTTCACAAGCTTGAGCATGAAAAGTACTTTGCAGAACCACAGGAACAGAGTGCCCTTTTAAGAAAAGAGAACAAGCAACTATGTTTAAGGAGGCAATGGCTTGAAAACATAGGAGGAAAAAGTTTGCAGGAAGTTTTTAAAACTTTAGACTAATTGGCACAGGGGGGAAGGAGGAGGGAACACATAGGGAGACAGTAATTTGCAGGTAACCCATAAGGACCAGGCTATTTGGTCAAAAACAAATCAATTTCATGTCAGTACAAATACCCCCAAGGAATCTACATAAAGCAAAAACCAAACCATCATCATGCTTAAGAACAAACTGGCACAGAAAATTACAAGATAGACACACCTATCTATCAATATAGCAATGTTCTGCTTTTTTTTTTTTTTTTAACCCCACCACTCCTACTCAGACTTTTCAATTTCGATTTGCCAAGAACTCTTTCAATGGCAAGTTTAGGAAATAAAAATCCTTACTGGATATTAAAAATCATTAACTGAGTAGAGATACTGGTTTTATGACTTTTTTTCCCCCCACAGAAGCCATTTCTGCTTCCCCTCCCCACTTCTGCCTAATCCATCCCCAGTGTTGCGCAGGCTTCAGTGCCCACAAATCCTTCCGCAAGCTGATTCTACCTACGAAAACAACATGAGTATTCTACCTGGGCAGTCTTTTGTTACTTCAGCAAACTGAATCAGCCCACAGAAGGCTCAGATGACTACCTGAACAAAGGAATATGCAGCCAGGACTATGGAAAAGGGAGAAGGACCTCGACACCCTCTCCTATCCTTTTTGGGAGCAGGAAGTGGTTAGGTTGGCTTGGTGTCACTGGTGAAACTTTACACTGTATGTTACCAGCTACTACAATCATAGTAAAACATATCTGAACATAGTGTAAAAGCTTTCTAGGGGGAAAGTACAGATCAAGAAATAGAAACAGTTGCAAATTGTTTCTACTAACATGACAAAAATATCAAAACCTCAAAAAATACTAACCATTGGAAGAATGAAGCAAACTAAGCAAAGTATCCAGTAAGTATCTAATGATGGTGCGTAACTGTTCCGTGGATGACATCTGAATCAACTCTTTTGGATCAGATTGCTCCTTCAGCGTTTTCCTGCTTGCACCTAAAGCTACTTTGAGCCTCTGAACAGCATGGTGAGCCAAGTTGAGTTGAAGCTGTAGCTGAATGCAGTCCTGGTAAGCAGAAAATACTCTGCTATCTTCTTCTACTGCCTTGTCTGGCTTTCGTAAAAAGTACTGGGCATTGTTAGCACTATTGAGTGGTGGCAGGTCAATACTCTGCAGAAGGATTTCTAACCGATGACAGGCCAAATTGTACCTAAAGGGAAACATTCCAACACACAATTCAATAGACATTAGCAAACGGCAATACATTTGACAGTCACCCTGCCAGAAGACGACTTCTGGTCCATTTTGAATGCACTGTTAAAACAGATACTAAAAAAAAAAAAAATACAGTGGTAGGCTTTGTTACTGCTATAAAGATATTCACTGTAACAACTCTACAACAAAGGCAGAGTTTTCTTTGGTGTGAAGAATATCATGGGAAGAAAAAAAAAGTCTGTAACATTATGATATCCCAGTTTTTTAAGTTAAAATAACTACTAAGTACATATATTTTTTTCTTCTAACCTGCATTGTATGTCTTCTTGCAACGCAACCATCATTGCCAAATGTTGGTCAATTTCTGGCTGATTTGCAGCTTCACCTTCTCCTCTAAGGGGATCGTGCATTAGTTTCAGCTCATTTTCAAAGGGTAAGATATAGGTATGGCCATAATAAAATCCCAATGGGATTTTTGCTCTGGCATTTGTGCTACCGTATCGACCAATAACAGTGATCTGAAAGAGAACACAACTATACTGTAACACAATTGTATCAAAGCAGGCAAAATAAACACCAAGTCAAAAATTCATAAAATTTATAGCCAACTAAAGTTTGGTCTGAAGAGAACTTAAAAGAAAGTTCACATACTAACAAAGATCGACAGTTTAAAAGATAGAGTATGCAGTCTATCTCCTTTTACCTTCATAAACCTGCAAACTGGGGGTGGTAACAAGTCATGTAAAATAAGTGAATGGGTGCTAATATCAGTAGCCACTACCAGTCGCCTTCCATCCACTTCTTCTCCTAAAGTCCAGATGTCAATTGACAAAGAAGCCAAATCTCCACAAGTGGGAATCAATACATCCGTCAGTAATATAGGTCTTCCAAAATCTAAGGTCACGAATCTTCTTGCACCTAGGGGAAAAACCACAGGATTGCCTAAAATACCAGTGCATGCTAACCAGCAGAGAGATGTTTCTTCTCAAACAATAAAGCCATTGTTTATATATTGTTCAAAAGGTGTATATTTGAGGTTAAAAATAGCTGCACAATCTCAGAATCTCTCACTACAGCTTACACCCATTGAAAAGAAAATTTTGGCTTCAACTTGATTTGTTACGCTTTTTATGCATCATTTCAGAACAGGTGCTCTGTCCAGAGATCCAACATACTCCCCCAGCCCCCAGGATTTTTCAACTTGGTAAACATCACTGAATGCTGGGTCCTAAACTTCCAGATAAAACAGAAATGCAAACTGAGAAATATCTTTTCTTTGGAAAGCCAAGTTAGACTGCAGCTAAGCAACTTACTTAAGACCCTGGAAAATATTCCACTTCTTATTAGAAAATGTGTCAAAATTATTATTAGGAATTCTGGTTTTACCTGAGTGCATTCGCTCTATAATAATTGACTGATGAGGTGGAGGTTGAAGAAAATGTGAAGCATGAGATATTGCAAGGGCAAGACCGGATCCAAGTGGATTCTGAGGAGTGGGAAAACATCAGTAAAATTAAATCATTAAAATATATGCATTTATAATAAGCTGTTCTTTACAAAAGACTGTAAGAAAACCTCTTGCAATTTAAAGATGTACAATTTTGACAACACCTCACTACATTTAGATTTGAGCATGAACCACAACTATGAAGTTCAAAGCATTAATAACTCCTTATACAGTTAAGCTAGCTCCAATTAAAAGAAGCCATTTGAGGTACTATAACTCTATCTTGCTTTCATAAGTCTTCCTTTTCATATGGTCTAAATTTAGTGATGTAATTTTCATATCTCATCCAAATAAACAGGTATTTACTAGCACTCAAGTACAAATTAGATCCTGATAAGGCTTACAGCATCTTGTTTCTATAAGAAAAAGAAACAAAAGTAATTACCGTTCTGGACTTGCTTGTATTTTTGTTATGTGCTGCAAGGTTAACTGTTGGGGGATCAATGACTGAACCAGGGAAAAGCTGAGCAAGCTCTGCATTAATAACAGCAGAAACTGCCTCATTAGGTGGAGTCAAAGGTGGAGTCATGAATAGAGGAGTTGTTTTTGGTGTGGGTGGAATGACATCTGAAGGATGGATGAAGAACCCTGGGGCTGCTACTGGATTAGAAGGCACAGAGTTGTGAACAGGACCAACTGCTGATGCTGCTGCTGCTGCCGCTGCTGTCGTCTGATGCAGTTTTGCTTCCAGCTTAGCTTTCTGTGGGGAAAATGAAAGCAGTGTATGTAACAGATAATACTGCTTGTGAACACACTAGTAGTACTGAACTACAAGTTCAACTTTCATTATAAAACTGGATTTAATAAATCCAAGCTATCTTCAACATAGGCATGTTAGATGTCCAACTATACGCTGAAAAATGAAACTCTATTCAATTTGACCTCACTTGCTGAGGAACATGAGTAATTAAGTAATTAATTGGAGTAATCAAATAATAATAAAAAAACTACAACTGAACAGCAAAGTAGAGACAACACAGCCAAGCTTCATGGTGACAATGGCTTTATGACTGGTACTTCCCTGTGTCGGCAATTGCGCTTTTCATTTCAGCGGGCTTTTTAAATTTCAGAGTGATATACTTATGTATTAAGACTTAGTTTTAATACAAACTCCCAACCCACCCTCAAAATACACAAAAAACAAGTCTGAAAGACCAAAGCAGCATGGGAGACACTCTCAGCATTTTGCTTAATAAGAGTGATCCTTGGTGCAGAGCTGTTCCTTCCTCAAATACACTATGGAGAAAGAAAAAAAAAAAAAGAAAAAAAAGGTGACTAGCTCTGCAACTACTTTCTCAGCTTTTGAAGTTTAGAGACAGCATTAAAAAATAGCCAAATAGCCTCCAACCTGTTGCTGAAGCTTCAAAAGCTGCTGCTGTTTCTCTTGCAGCACCTGGAGCTGTTGCTCGGCTGAGGCCATTGCATGAGAGAGAGACTGCAAAGCTACCTGGGCTGCTGAACTCAGTGCTGTCGAGGCTTCCCCAACCGTTCCAGAAGAGAGGCCACCAACTGCTGGGGTAACCCCAAAGGTACTCACTGGCATGAAACAAACAAACAAAACAAAAACATGTATGTAGAAAAGAAATGATAAAACACACCTTTAATTTAATTCTTTGCTAATTGTTAAGAGCAATGTAAAAATGAGAAATATCTCCTTTTATCCAGTTTTTGCTACAAAGTAACATCATCTTGAATTACAAAGTATATATAGTCTGTAAACCATATATATAGTTATAGACTATGCACACTCATGATACATGCAACATTTTCATTACAGAAGAGCCACCTAATGCCCTGGAATTCCTTCAGCACACAGGACTGCAAGGTAAAGATACAAGCTTGTATATTATACTCTGATAGAAACAAATTGATTCAAATTAATAAATTTGGAATCCAGTTTGTTTGTTTGTTTGTTAAGCTCTAAGAAGTTTAACTTCACACAGAATAACTATTTAAAAAAAACCCCAAAACATTTCAACACATAAAACTATAGGCAATCTGTATGTCAAACAGTGCTCATTATGTCCAATTAAAAATATCATACTGTGGAACTATGCTAAGTAGAAAAAATGAAAAATTGTATATACCAGTAAACGTACTTGCATCGTCCCTTTCTATTCTAGTTCCATCACTTGTTGAAACACAGGTAAAGTGCAGAGGTTCAACTTCCAGAAGTCCAGTAAGGGAAGTAAAACTACCTTCAGCAGCTGCACAGCTACTTATTTTCCCATTTCCTGAAAGAGAAATAAATATCTGCACAATCAGCTAATGTTTTCTTGATAGCGACATTTCAAGTCATGAAAAGTCGAAAGGGACAATTAAATATAATCCACGTATTTTATTACTTCATGTTGTGGAACAAACACCTTAATACTATCACATCCACAATGTAAATAGAAGTATATTTTAAAATGGATAATGTTGCCAATTCTGAACAGAGTACCTTAATAAGTAAACTATCAAATGTGACAGCAGAAGCATAGTGTAACCTTCTTAATTCCAGAAATAAATTATATATGGATGCTCTACACTTTCTACACTGTGAGAAAATTAGCCTGCAAAAATACATTGATGTCACTGGAAAGGAAGAGAAAGAAAATAACAGACCGACTAAAATCATATACCAAGTTAGTATAAAAACGAGACCGTTATTCAATATACTAACAAATTCAGTGTTGTATAGAGGGAGGGATGGGAAGGAGATGGACAAGAGCATACAAGAAAAGGAAAGGAGTCATGATGACTGATGAATATGCTTGCTATGAAAAGACTTTCCTGACAGGTAAAAATTATCTCATTCTTAGGACATTCCATGGCCTGAAGATTCATTTATGAACTAACCTGAGAGGATAGATACAAATATGCTTTTAAGGTATTTTAATGCCTCTGAAACAGAAAAAAATATCTCATTAAATCTGTAATATTTAAGTAGAAGAGTGCCATAGGGCAGCTTCCCGACTTCAGAAAAATCCATTTAGGTTTCTCTGCCTATGAGATGGTTGCTAGTCTAACTGAATAATAACGTATCTCAAGGAAGCTGCTCAATAGAAGTGACAGATGCTTCCTAGATGACTCTGACCCAGGGAATGATAGCAGCCTTTCTGTTTAATCTGTAGCCTTTTCTTAGGTCTTCTATAGGATAAGAAAAGAACAGATTCCAGAAAGAGGCTTTTTTCTTGTCCTAAAGGGCTACAGGAAATGTAAGAGATCTCACAAAGCAAGAGAGTATCTTGAACTTCATTATGTACAGCTATAAAACAGATAGAAAGTATAAAACCACATCTTCACTAAAGGAAAACAGTATAATAGAGAGAATTATCAATTCTTTCACAATAGATTACTGTTAAACATACGTACCTGATAGAACATCAGACAAATCAATTTCATCTGACTGTACTCCAATGCTGCTGTTGTATACATTTTTACAAGAAGAGCCACTTATTTCCAAATCAAACAGAACTGGATCAAAAGGTGAACTATATAATCCATATCTGCAAAAGGAATAAGACAAACAGCACTATTCAAACAACAAGAATTTATATAAAATTATTGACAGAAAAAGGCCAAGTATTTCATCATCAGGATTTATTATATTCCAAACTATTCTTTTCATTCAACTGACATATCTCAGAAATTACCATTTACTTATATTTCATTCGAGTCATTTACTAGGTGACCTTTTCAAACAACTTATGATGCTAAATAAGTAACTCTTTGTTACTAAATAGTTTTGAAGATGTAATACTGTGCTGGAAACGTGACACACAATCACACTCAGACACGGAAACTAGAACTAAAGCCTTAGACAATTAGCCACAGCAATATGCACACCTGCATATGGTAAATCAGACATTTATCTGAAGTCAATAAAAACACAGCACTGTTTTCCAAAACAGCAAAGAAATTCCACCTCAGCTTGTTCTTCCAGCTGAAGTAAGAAGAAAAAAGGAAATGCTGCTAGGGATACCAATCAACACTTGCGAGTACTTTAAATCTCTCAACAGAAGAAAATCTCATTACTCCTACTCTGGCAGTACTGCAGGGGAAAAAAAAAAACAAAAACAACAATCACTCAGGTAACAAGGTGGTCCCAAATCAATTAGGGTTTTATAAGCCAAGAAAAAGGAAAATCCAAAGTAATAAAATCAGTATTGGTTTTTTTGTGTACCAATACCTATTACCAGCAACTGACAAGAGGAGAAAAAATGGAAGTCAGGCCAAATTATCAAGCAGGAATAGAAAGAAAGAATGCATCTGTGTAGGTACAAAAGTGAGAAACATATAACACTTTGCGCTTCGACTGGCAAGAGCCAGAACAAATATGAAATATTTCCATGAACACATCAGCAGCGACAGGAAGTTCTTCCACTCCCTTTTCCCTCTGCCTCCGAGCAGCTTCTCTATTCTTTAGCACGCGAGGAAAGCCCCCAACAGGTAATGCTGAGAAGGCTGGGGTGTTTAAATGTCTTTTTTGATCAAGCAGTCACAAAAGGATAAATGTCTACACGAATACTACAACACCAGCAACAAGGTAGAACAGGTTCTAGACTTCTCTGAATGTTAAAATGCTTCCACGCTAGCTGGGCTAAATGCTTTTTGCCACACAATACTAAGACTGTAACTGTAACTAGTCAGAAAATGACGTTATACAAAAGGGCAATAATTAATACAGATCTTAAAAAAAAAAAAAAAAAAAAAAAAGAGAGAGGGGGGAAAGAAAATCTGAGAATTACAGATCAACCCATTTAACATACATTCCCCAACCGAGTTACTTACAAGCACCTCCAAGGTAGCAAATTTAAGACGACAACTTTATACTAAGAACAAAACCATATTAGATGAATCTAGGTTGCTCTCTACAAGCATGCACTACACAGAAAAAGTGCATACTGCACATCTAGCAAGACTGACGTGTTTGCTGCATGACCTTTATTCATAAGCAAAGTAGGACAACATGCTACTTTAAAGTGGTTTCTAAAACACACAAAAATGCTCAGATAAAATTCAGTAGGGTACCTTCACGGCCTGTTTTAGACCTCAGATTCACAAACTCAATAAATTAGGTCAGCCCAACATTAACACTGATTACTTGCATGATTTAAGTGAAGAGTTCGATTTATTAAGTAAGCAGATGATAAAACCTAAAAAGGGGTTACAAGAGCTTTGCAAAATAGGATCAGAATTTGAATGTGTTGCAGAGAGTTAAATATATTCTGTCCAACCCTGATTTATTTCAATAAGCATAGTGCCTTTTACTGATCCTTAAGCAGGAATAAGGTTCAGTTTTAAGCTTCATTAGCCACACTTTTCGGAAAAGGATATAGAAGTTACATCAATAAAAAACAAAGAATGAATCAACAATGTCACAGAAAAAAAAAATCCATCAAATGAATCAACAATGTCACAGAAAAAAAAATCCATCACCCTATTCATCTATGCAGTAATGAATATAAATGTGAAATACCTCTTCTGCTTTACTCAGAGATCTTAACCGGGGTAATGTTTACAATTTTGTGTACCACAATTCAAGGAAGATGAGGACCAAAGAAAACAGCTCAAGGAAATGCTTTAAGAATGACTACAGATCTGGAGAATATGATCAAGACAGAAACATCCTCTAGACATCCAAAATTTGTTAAGAATTAAATAATCTGCTCTTCATCACCAAGGTGGACAGGACACAAACATTAAAAGGCTTTAGTTGCAGCAGGAGAGATTTCAGATTAGACGTGGGTAGGAGACAGTTCAAGTGTTAATGATAAGAATAATTAAGCCATGTAATAGCTCACAATATTTAGAATAATTAAATTCCACCACTACTTTAATCAGGTGCTTTCAAGAACAGACTGGAGAAATTTGTCAGATTTGCTAGAAACAAATCAACCTGCTTTGTTGTAGGACAGCCTAAAACACTGTCTGAAATCCCTTTTTTGTTGTTCTCTGAACTGCAAGTCATGTAACACACCCATCTGGCCTTATCCTTGCAAGTTTTACTTGCTTTATTGTGGCACATGATAGTAAAATGAGCACTAATCTGCCTTAAGACAAAACGAATGTGCAGATCCTTTAAGCAGACATCTGCTTTTATTTGATTACCAAATAACAGGCTATTGTACCTGGGAACAATGACAAAGAAGAAAAAAACAATACTAGAAACTCTGCAACACAAATGCACACAAATATGATGAAATACAACTCAGAGAGAGGGAAGGGAAAAAGAGTAAAGCAATGGCTGCCTACTAATTTCTCTTTTTTTAAAAAAATATATATTAATACTTATCTTCTACATCAAAAAAGAGAAATGACAGTATTCTCTTGATCTGTAGACATATAAAGGAAAGGCCAGTAAATACTGCCTAAATTAGTAAACTAAGTCAAGAAAGTCAGTCCTTGCTAGAGACAGAGCTATAGTAATCAAATATGGGATTAGACAGATGTGTCTGCTGTTATTCTTATCCTAACTACGGGGATACTGAGTTAAAAAGAGAAAGTAAATTTAGTTCCAAGAAGAAAAATCAGTAAAACACCATCTAGAAACATTCAGAAAACCTAAGCTTGAAGGATGCCAAGAACAGGGGCTCACTTCAGAAAGCTTCTCTCGAGATGCAGACAGCTGTGTTCGCCACTAAGTGATCTGAAATGTCACATGTGCCAAAGTCAAAAGTGGGCAACTGGAAAGGAAAAGAACTTCTATTTCAGATATGCTGTTTAAAGGAGGTACTTGGAAACAATCTATATGAAGGAACAAGTCAATTCCTACAGAAAGGTGCCATTCTCATGTCAAGTGGAATTTTCATGTTTTTCTGCTCCACATTTGGTTTCTACAGAAAATTCAACATGAAAACACAAAACCTTTTATTTTTCCAGTTCACTTTGTGTATTTTTCAAAATTCTCCATTATCCAGTCACCATTTCTATTGCTGGGATAAGTCTTCTAATCAACTGCAAGGATTACAGATAGTGAAATAAAATAATAACTGAGAAGAGGAATGTAGGAGAGAGCACGATAAGGATCCAAGTATAACACCTGAGAACAAGTCTTTATCAAGTATTTTGGGATTATAGTCCTTTTAAAAAAACCCAACCAACCAAACATCCCCCTCTCAAAAACTTAAGCTTACTAAATTCTCAATTTGATCTGAAGATTCTGAACTAGCCTCTACCAAACCTCTTCTCCTTGATCTTGGTTGACTTGGAGGAAAACTCTTGCCCACAAATCACAATCGAAAGAGCTGTCTAACAGCAGCATGTTCCCATCATCATAATATGGCTTTGGGAACTGCTACAAAACTGAACCACCGGAGATTTCCTTTAGGTATCACGTAAATCCAAAGTTAAATGGCCAATCAGTTCAATATGTAAAAGATGCAACATCACAGTCTGAAATTACATTGATATATAACTTATAATAAGAACCTGCATTCCCAGTAAATTATGCCGGGTCTCTACACTTAGAATCTGGACTTTAGTAGCAATACATTAAATGTGTGGTCAGTTTACAGAGAGACTACAATTTTGTATAGCATTATGCAGAACTGAAACTATTCAGAGTATATTTGATTCCCTCCCATACTCAAAATAGGACATGCTTTATTAATCCTTAAACTAAAAATCATAAATACTAACTTAAGGATTGCACAGACTTCAAACATTACGTACACATTTTCTGCTTTAAAGTGCACTGTAAATTGCAGGATAGCAATTAAATTCACCTTTAACTTTGCACAAGTCAAAACTGTTTTCCAGAGCCGTATCAAATTAATCCTTGCTCAAACAAATACGGCAAAATGCATCTTTTTTTAAACAGCCAACCTTTTTCAGAACACCAGAGGATGGCATTAGACAGTTTCTATGTTTGCTTTTATTAAGTTTAAAACAACCACATTTCTTAGTACCTTGTTTGAAGTAATGCTTCCATAGGTGTTAGGCGATCCTGCAACTGTCGGGACACAGCAGTTAGCAATGATGCACAAGCTGTACTACATCCTGCCAAATCTTCATCCTTCACATAATTCAGCAATACAAAATACCAATACACAGATCCTGCATTAAAAAAAAAAAAAATTCGGGTGAAACAGGATGTGAATTTTCCACTCAGAAAGCATACTTTGAAGCATAATCAACGGAAGTGATAAATGAAGTATCTAATGGTTAGTGAATACAGACTAGGAAGCATTCTCCCCCTCCTGTTTTTTTGAGAGACTTCAATTTAGAATCATTCTGTAATCATTAATTTCCACAAGTACTTCAAATTCTCTTACCAACTAATTCATAATTGAAGAAAAAAAAAGGTTCCCAAAAGACAGCTTCACACATACTCCTTTCATTGCTTCTGCCCAGCGTTTCTACTAAGCACAACAATCAAAATGCTCTTGATACACTAAGGTGCTAGGCTAGGGGTTCCAACCCCTTCACAGCCAAGACTTACTCTAGATTCAACTCTTCCTCTCCTCTTACCCTCTTTTTTTTGGCTGCTGCCTCCTTATTCTGTATTTGCTGGAGGCACTGTTTCCTTACAGGTCAGTTCTGGGAGCACAGTGCAGTGATTGTGTATGGAAACACAAACCTCAGCTTCCTCCTTCCCCCTGTGCATTCCATACCCTCAATAACAGCGTGTTAAATGTTTCTACATGGGTGGTAGCACAACAAGCATTTTGGACTGCAAACTAATTTTCCTGCAAGACCCCTTGGTGATGCCAAGCTAGATGCAATTCAACAACATCATACTGTGAAAAACACAAAGCAGGTCTTGCCACCCCAAATACGAGTGCTAAAGTCATCTTCCCATTCTATCTGGCACTCAAAAGGCTTCAACAAAGTGCTAAGATACCATTAGTCTGCAATGTAGATGAAGAAGGAATTTAATTTAGTTAAAAATTTCCTTTTGGTGCAGAAGTAACAGAAGTGGACTGCTAGTTGGACATCATTTGGATAGCCAGGCTCCCTGGAATAAATCTCCTAATTTTCAGAAATAACAGACAATCCTGACTCTCACTTATGTCAACAGAATCTGTGGTTGCTGAACGCCTTTGAAAATTCTTGCAAAACTTACTTTAGCTCTCCCAAAAATGTCAGTGCCTTAGCACTCCGTTTTAAGCAAGCTAATTTGCTTAAAATTCCATCATCTACAAATGCATACTTCATACTTGAATACCACCTGACCAGGCCACTCCAAGAAGCAGTTTGTACTAACTGAACAATTACTTAATTCTTATTTCACAAGAGAGTCCAAAAAAACATGCCAAACAACAAATGTACTGTGTATTTTTATGACAACAAACATTGTATACATACCACCTGTTGCAGCAGCAGGCAAGAGAGGCATATTGTCAAGTAAAGCTTTTAGAAGAACTGATCCAAACCCCTGCTGACTCGGGTCACACCTGCCATTGCTACAAAGAAACACACGGACGCTTTAACAGTTAATGAAGTAAGAACGAAACATGAAATCTCCTCCAGAAGATGAAGTTGAAAGACTGATGTTCTTTGCAGTCATACCCTAACACATTTTTCCTCAACAGAAGACCTTCCAGATCTTGTTGCTTTATAAATTCGATGTTAAACAGTAACAAACACGTATATACAATTCAGACTGCATGCAAAACCCCCAAATATATATAAAATATAAATATATAAAAATGAATATATATAATTAGCACTGACCTGATGCATAGTGCAAGAAATCGTGCACATTTGTGAGCTATGCTCCGCCCAGCTTCAAAGAAGCAAACACGTACTATATCAGAGACACATTTACGTGTTTTAGAAAGCAGGCTGTCATTTCCTTCCTTTGAGCTGTAAAAACAAGTTGCATACTTTAGAGAATCATATAAAACTTTATTTTTTTAACTGAGCTGATACTGAGACATAGCCATGCTAATTTAAACACAATTTCCCTCTTACCTGCCAGGTCCGTTTGAATACACTCCAGCCAGCCAACAAAGCGTGTCAAGTACAAGACTCTGAGCGTGTTCTGTAGTCAGACCATCATCTGTCTTCTTGCAAAGAGTGGTGAGCAGCTTCTCATGGAACTCTGAAAACTGTAACATGGCACACCGTTGAACTCTAGGGAGGAGGGGAGGGAAATAAAAAACAGAATTATCCAATATGGCCGTTCTCTCATTAAAATGTCCCTCCATACAATATCCTGTCTTAGGAGTGGTGAAAAAAAAGATGCCTAGATGAGAGTAAAACTAGTACACAAGCATATATGATACTTTCTGTGAACACATTCTCAATCTTCCTATTTTCTGCTCATAGAACTTCCCAGGTTACTGTATATTTAGTAAACTTCAGGGATTTTTTTTTTCCCTATTAACTTGTCCAGTAACTTCTAAACCTAAACAAACTTCCATCATCTACAACACTCTTTGGCAACCATTTGCACATACCTCTTTTGCAGCCTCTTTGACCTCTTTAAGCCCATTACAGCCAGTGCCATCATTGTGGGGTGGCAGTTGGTAATACAAATTAAATATTGTATTATTCATATTTGGGTCTGTAGTACCAATCCATAGAGACTTTAACCATTTTTTGGAGTAACAATTTGTTAGTTAAATTTGATTCTAAACTTTTTGACAAATAATATACTCTCTGCTGTAAGAAACAAGACAACATGTGGAAATAGAAAGGAAAGATGCTTCCTTTAAAAAAAATCTGTCCAAATAATTTATCTAATTTACCAAGAAAACTTATTTACATTTGCCTTTTCAAGTCAGGCAAATAATCATTCAACATACAATTTCATGCATGGTGTTATTCTACCACAACTTGCACAGCACAGTGCCCTTGAACTCACAATTTACAGGATTTTCCATATAAAATACGTTTATGAAATGACAACTTGAAACAGTGGTTTAACCTGAGCTATTTTGAGAACTAAGTATTTTATGAGAAGTGTAACTAAAGCTAATATTTTTTAGAATTATAAAACACCTACTAACCTTTCCTTTGAAATGGAAGTTTTTTTAAATCTTCGAATCGTTACAGAGACTTCTTGAAGTAAGTCACAGCCTCTCAAATTATCTGATTTTCTTGAATTAGTGGCTTCAGTTTTGCTAGATGGCTTTTCCTGATTTTTTTTTAGGAAAAAAAATTCATAAATCATGTTATTTTTGACTGCTTCATTTGTATACCTTGTTCAGTGAAATGCATACAGTTCGGTAAAATCTCTCAGTTTGAGCACTGTACTAAAATAGACTACTTTTATTCACTAATTGATTTAATACAGAACATCAAATTTTACAATGTTCTGTAATTTATTATGTTCTAACCATTCTAATAATGTCCACAAGATGTACATCATATCACCCAATCTTACAACTACAACGATCAAGAGTAAAATACACACACACACTAAAATCTGCGTAAGAGGATGAGGTGTATCAGCTACTGAAAACACTCATGGAAACAGAATCTGTTTCAAAAACAAGTGCTCAGAATAGGAAAGTGGCAGAACAGACCTTTTCGACTAAATTTGCACAGAAGAAACAACTTAGAGATGTTGAACTCTGATTCTTGAAGGTGTTAACACAGTGTCAACTCTTAAAAAAGTAATTTTTAATGGATCTTAGTTCTCCTAACAGCTAGTTCATTTTCAGATTACATGTATCATACCAGTTCTACAACTTCAACACAGATGTCTTTCTTGGCTATTCATTACCTTGCCTGCTGCAACTTTTGCCAACAATGAAGCAAGGGAATGGCCCTTGTTAGTCTGAGGTTTTAGAGATGGTATTCTAACAACTGGTCTAATGCCACCATTGCAGATTTCTTCTGTTCCTCTATCATTCACTGCTTTAACATGAATTAAAAATGAGCGGTACTTGCCACCAGCCATGCCTAAAAGTGGAAAACAAAAAGGAGGGGGGGGAAGAATTTGCATTGTTTACTAGAGGGAGTTGTAAACACATTTCAACTTCACAGATACAGCGTACAAGTAGAGCTCAACTACATTAATTACAGTACTTTAGCATCAGTTTGAAAAGGTAACTCACTACTGTGTTATACAGCAGAATTTGTCAATGTGAACATAAATACAAATCAAAGTCTGACTACAGAAGTATGAGATGCACTTTAGTCACGCATACTTCATGTGAATAGCATAATAAACTGGTTTACCTTTAACAAGCTTTGGACTTGTCAGTGTCAACATTCCAGCGTGTCCTGATAGATCAAGTCCAGTAGCCAGCCATACTGGACCACAAAGTATATCTTCCTTGTGCTCCTCCAGAAACGGACACAATCTAAGACCTTAAAATACATGAGTAATATGGACCTGAATCACTCATAATTAAGTCACAAAATCTGATCATTTGCATGAGTTAAAAATACACTGTCAAACTGATCACCAAAGATATATAAACTCTACATCGAAAAACTAACAATTACTTGAGGTTCACTTCAAGCCATTTTTCAGTGAAATCAATAAAGGTAAATGACAGTTTTCAAAGCATTTTCAGTTATATTATGTGGATAATATGTACATTGACTGGCTCAGAGCCACAAAATACACAACTGATAAAATGATGAACCAATATATTTTGATCCACAACTCTCACTTGGTCTTTCCTGAAGCAGGACAGAACAGTTTAAAAAACAAACAAACAAACAAACAAAAAACAAACTAATTTGTTTCTCCTGTGGTATATTAAAATTATCATTCACTCATCTTCTGCTCCTTCAGAATGAAAAACCTCCTTCCAGCACTACTTCTTTTATCACCCCTTTGAACCCTCCCCCCCATCCTTTATAACACCTTTGTTGGAGTCATAGAATCACAGAATGGTTTGGGTTGGAAGGGACGTTTAAAATCATGCTCTAGATAAGCCTGATCACATGAAAGGAAAGAAGGTGTAAAGTAAGACTGTTGAAAGGACCAAGAAAAAGAATCATAGTTCTGGAACCGATTCACTCCAGCTATCAATTTTTAGTCTGTAGCTCTCCTCACTCGGATCCAATCTGATTGCCTTTTAGAGAGTCTAACAGATTTTGTGGAAGAGTACCGATTAACAAAAAAGGTTATAAAAACAAGCACAGCAAGCCTGATATAGTTGGAAATTAACATGACTAGTTATGAATTCTTTACCAGCTGTTTATTTTTCTTGGTTTACAGCAGCAGTCTCCACAGAAGCCAGGTATGCAAAGAAAACAAAATCTATTAAAACTAGCTAAGGAAACCAAGTAAAATACTGCTGGAACAGAGTAAGAGTTTAAGTTAGAAAGGTGCCATATCAGTCTACTTTATTTCTAAATTCAAATAAACACTAATCTGCTTTTAAGCACCAAAACTCTCCAGTACTTTTTTTTGGTGTGTTTGTGTTAAACTTTCAACTCATACAGTAAACAGACCAGTAAGAGAGGCAACACCGAAAAGGGCTGAGAAATCAGTCTATTTTAAATGGCTGAGAAATTTTTGCAAATAAATTCCAGTATATCATTAAAAAAAAGAAAAAAATAAGCTCGTATTTTAAACAAGGTATAACAAGATAAATGAAACTTACATTGTGGTTCCTCTACATCCATATACTGCATTTCTTCATTGAATTCAACCAGTCCTGGTTTTCCATTTCTCTCCACTTCAATATTATGAGCTGGAGATAAAGGAAATGTGATCTGCCTATCTACTGCTGCTTCTGGAAATAAAAATATTAGCAAGATTTCATAAGCATTGCTTAAGGCTCACGCAAAACAGAAGCATCAGTTTTCATAGCAAATTTATCACCTTTCTGCCCAAAACACTATTTCTAATATAAGCACGTTTTTCATATTAGGATTGCAACTGAACTTGCAGCAAACAGTTAAAAAAATATTTCTTTGAATGACCTGTAAACAGCCCGCTTTACTTTAACACTGCCCAAATTCTTTTCTCCTAATAATCAACTGCAGTTTACTCCTAAGTAATTAGATTCCAGTATTGAAAGCTTGATAATTTAAACTGAAAATAACTGTATTGC
>NW_008825433.1:2457125-2498286 GCF_000699105.1 Pygoscelis adeliae | reverse complement strand
GACTTAAGTACAGCTCTTTTTTTAATTAAATGGTTCTCATGAATCATAGATGGAAAGGACATGCAAGCAAATGAACAAGAAGCAATGAATTATATGCCAAATCAAAAACATTAGTTCCAAACCAGAAGAATTATGCCTCTGGCCTTCCCGTTATTACACACTACACATTTAACTTGTTCCAGGGTTCCTGTCGTACAAAAAACAACTGAATAAACTCTCCCCTACAGATCTTCCTTAGGTCTCATTATCTTAAAATTTCAGTTCCTTTCTCACCCTATGGAAGGAGAGAGGGGAAGGGGGGAGGGGGAGTTAACTGAATTTCAGTCTGAAGATTTTATACCTTTTCAAGAGCCACCAAACAATCCTGAATATTACTTTTCCCTGGGATTAGGACATTTTGGTTAACATCCAGCACAGATATACATTATCTAGGTTTGCCTTCCCTTATACTGAAATCATTAGCGTTCTATTACTTCACTCAGTAGCGCGTAGAAAAAAACAGCAAATGTCATTAAGGTCCTTTTCCAAAACCCAAGAAATTGAAAAAGGGTAGGAAGCAACTGCAATGCAGTAAGACTTGAGAGGATGTTGGTTAGTTGAGGCTCCCCAATCCTACTGAATCAAAAAGAAAAAAGCACCTTGCCAAGGTTGCCTCGCAGGCGCTCTCATATTCCCCAGCCCTTTCCAGTCTGCCTGGGTATACCCTGGCCCGTGACTCCATGCATTATTCTCCACACTATCCATAACAGATAAAAGCCAATTCCACTACACTGCATGTAAGGAAGTGAAATGTCACTTTCTGGAAGAGCTCTGTCATGTCTTATGTTTGGTATGCTGTACTGTAAAGCATCCACAAAAAGCCCTGGCATTTTATTTCACAGCCAAATCAAACGTCTTCAGAGAATCACCAACTCATGGAACTGTTTGCTCAGCAATTTTTAAAACTGAAACATTAAGCAAAAGAGTTTAGCATTTATTCTACTGTTTTGTTTCACAGGTGAAGATTTTCAGATGAATTCTGACATCCAGATCTGCAAATGGACTGAATTCTAAAATTCATGCCGAAAACAAAGCAGGTTCTGTTCAGAAGAGCAACATGGAGCAGCTGTCCTATTTTTTTATTTGATAGAACAAAATTCTGCTACATGTTAAAATTAAGGTTTTCCTTCAAGAATTTAACAAAGGAAGAATCTGCAAGAACATGTATTGACTGCTGTTCTGCAGTCACAGCTAGCACTTCTGCTAAAACTGTTAAACCACCTTGTATCTTAAAAGAATAAACTTTTCTCCAAGAATATTACTATGCTAGAGTATTTTATTCTTGGATAACCACCAGTTTATAGGATTTCTTTAAGGAGCATTTCCAGCACGCTTTTTTTCTTGTTAAGCACTGGGGGATGTTACAGAGTGAGAAGTTATATGAAGGCGTGTCAGTGATCTTTGGTATGCCTGTATTCCTTTTTAAAATTTACAACTCTGTTACCCTTGTTTAACTGGGGTGTTCTTATACTTAGCATTTAAAAAAATAGAAAAGAAAAAAAAAAAGAGCTTTTTAAATCATCCTTGTTGTTCTCCCCAACACATTTTATATCCAGCAGCCAATTTAATAACATTCAACAGCAAGATTTCTTCGAAATACCAAGTTTCTAGAAGCTTTTCAAAAAGATGTGTCCACATAAAGATAACCAATTAATGCCTCAATAAAAGGAAGTGCTGCATGTAATACCTTCCATCCCTAGCAGACAGGGCAGCAGGACATGCAATGAACACTCTCACCACAAGAAAATCCCAATGGAGGCACAAATTCTTCCACATCAAAGAAGTGACTTTTCAATTTATGCTACCCCCTCAGAGGTTCCCTGAGAGCTAGCAAGATGCAGAGTCCAGCTAGGAGTCTTCCCAAGGCAAGAGCATTCATAACTTTGGTCTACCCTGTCAAAGCTGCAAGGAACAAAAAGTGAAATCATACTGCAGCTTTCACGTATCTTAGTTAATGAGCCAGATGATGAGAGAATTCCCAAGGAAGCCAGGTTTTATCTACTGACATCAAAAAAAGCCTTGCTATTTTCTCTTATGCATCGAAGAGGCACTGGCAAATAATTTCCTTCTGTGACTTGGAGTAATTTATCATAATTTTTTTAAATGTATCAAGAACTTGAAAGAGCACCATTTGTTTCATCAGTCAATCTCGAGGATGATATACAATTGACAACATAGTTTTTTTAATGACTGTAGGATTCAAGCAGTACAGAATAATAATTCAGTTCAACCTTTTTGAGCTATGCTCAAATTTGTACAAAATTCAGGATTTTGAAACTGTTTACCCAGTTTGTTTCCCCAATTTACATTCAAACATGGTAAGTGAAAACAGACCATGATGCTGAGAAATAGAATAATGTGTAAATAAAATAAGTTAAACCAAAATATTTACACAATTTCAAGCAATTCTTCTAATATGCATCACAGAGAATAATGAGTTTGAGAAAAGAAATAATATTCTGAAAAAAATCTTAAGTTCTTTCTTACCATTGACTTTCCCTAAGCCTGGAGCTTTATTTTTCAGTAAAGTCACTTGAATCTGGGGAATGTTTGTGATGTTTGAATTCAAAACAAATTTGAAGTCCACGTGTCCAACCATACAGGCTTTTGGTAGAACCAGTTCAAAGACATGCTCATCCCAGCTGTTGCTGTCAGGAAAAAAGAAGACAATGACCCAGTGTTAAGAGAGAATTCAGATCAAGCAGGCAGCATTACCCAGTGCATTCCCCATCTATGCACACTTTCTTTAACAAGAAGAAAAACTTATTTTGCATTAGTTGACATCCACATGAATTTCTGAAGTAAAAGTCTTTTAAGCTGCAGTTAACCACATTCATTTTGTGAAGAACACATTAAAAGCCAACTGATGAGAGAGGGCGAATCAATGTTTGGATAAAAGTAGCAGTGAAAAGATTCCCTATTACCTTCATTACAGTACTGTTTCCATATTACTATAAATTCCAGTTACTCATTTCTAGGAAAAAAGGAGGGGTGGGGGGATGGTGAATCACTAAAAAAGAATCTATCAATCAGTGAAGTGTATGAAAGCATGACTACCTTGCAATCTCTTAAGTTGGCCTTCTCCATTGGTGAGCGTTAAACAATTTCACTTTCCAGTGGTACAACAGCCATGTCCAGGTGATGCAAAATACTAGTTTCAAATTTTTTTTAAAATATATTTGATAATTTATACAGGATGAGAAGTGCTTCTTACCAGGTGCACAGTCAGAAACCTGCGCTGTGCAAAATGCATGCAGCTTTCTTTTAATGAGTCATATTTTCCTTCTGAAGCCAACTTTGGCTTACACCGAAAGTGTAAACTTGAGATAATAACTACCCCTCAATGATCAGTTCCATAGTTTGATACACTAAGGTTTGCAAAAAATAGTTCAAACCAAAGAGCAATTCAAATAAAACTAATCATGCATCATCATATTTGTACACATTTTTAAAGTAACTGCACTTCCTGATCTTCTCAATTTATCAGTAATTTTTTTAAATGTAGTAACTTTGATAGCCTGTGATTATTTAATTGTATAACTGAGAACACTAAGAAATTGAGTATGCTGCTATAAATATCATAGATGTTTTTCTAACATCTAAATTACAAAAAGGTTATTTAAATCAAATAATACGCTACACATCGAATATTGTGCAGAAAACAATTTTAAAATAGATTAAGGATTGGTACAAATATATTTAATTCTTTGCATTTTTTACAGTAATATCCCTGAAGGCCATATCTCCCTCAGGCAAGTATAATACACTTATAACGGATTCCAGGTACACATCATGAAATGGCATGCCAGCTTTCCAGAACAAGCAATGTAGAAAAGCAGTGATTTTGGGAGGAAAGATGGACAGAAGCAAAAGAAAGACAGAAGAGAGCTTGTGGTTATGATTTAAGAAGCAATAGTGAAGAATTTTCAGCTAACTGTACAAATAACTTAGGCAAATAAAATATAATGAAAATTTATCCTACAACTCCAGGGGAAAAAAAAACTCTGTTAGCAAATGTAACACTAGAAACTTAGAATCACTCACGCCTTTCCTCTGGCTTAGAGAATACGTAGCCCAGTGCAAAACAGGGAGAGGTTTGGGGGTGGTTTTTTATGTCTGAGTATTCCTATAGGTGTCATGCAAAGCATGGACTGAATGAGACATTCAAAGGAGCATGTCTTCTGAAAGACTAAATAATATTCTGCTCATCCAGTTTAAGTTAAGATCTGGTACAAAACCAGAAATGAATAATAAACCAGTTTGTCTGCAGTACTCTTTTGTAGTCTGTATGTTGCATACGATGCATACTGCCATACCGAATTACAACTGTTATTTGTCTACTCCAGAAACCTATTTTTGACAGAATTCAGCAGCAGATGCCCCAAAGGAAGTTTTAAGTATCTCTCAATAGGCATGTATGGAATAATGATCCTCCATGAAGGTCTCACATTACATCCAACAGTGAAGAGATGATCTTCTACCTGTGGCAATGAATTTCACAATCTAATTCTGTGATGAATTTTCTCCGGTAACCTAATGCAAGTTCTTTTAGCAACTCCCCTCACTTTTGAAACCCTTCTAAATCTATAGCATTGTTTTAAAGACTACACAATCAAGACTGTGTTCTAAATGCAAATATACCATCATTCTCACAACTACAAAATATTTTCCAACACACTTCTTCATTCTTTTTCTAGAACACCTCATCAATGTTTGATCTTCCTCTAAACTGAACTTTGAGCTGCAGACCCATTTCCAGAGTTTAAACACTGGAAAGCACTTTCACATATTTTCAAATGTCTGCATAAGATGAAGACATAAAATATTTTGTATATGAATTTGAGAAAAAGCCAGGAAACTCAGATGTCATTGTTTTAATCAAAGCACATTAGGAATTCATGAACTTTCTTTAAAAGGATTAACCCAATTTAACATTTCAGTTAAATTACCACTGAAGGGGAAATACTGATATTTAGATAATTCATAAGGTAAACCAGACTCTGCTTTTTCTGTTTTCTTTGTTACACAGCCTTTTTAAAATAACAAAGTAGGATTGAAAAAAGCACGCTTATAATATAATGCCATTCCCTAGAATACATTTACAGGATTATCTCCTATCTATTTGGGAAACAAAAGAATTACCATATCAAATTGCATTACTCATCCATCTAACCCTGTAATCCCACATCTTGATAGGAATCAGTATAAGACACTCAAAGAGGAGATAAAAGGAACCTCATTAAGGATGACCAAAATAATCCAGAAATCAAAAAGTTTCTTCTCTGATAACTTTTAATTAAGAGCTAACGTTGCTCTCAGTCTTAAGACTGTATATTTTACCCTATGAACAAAGGGACTGCAATTTAATCATTTTCATCATGAGTCATTTAGCAGCTGTCAAAGATTTCCAGTACTAAACCAAAACTTTTAACTTTACTTCTTTACGTTCCTGTTTTACTTTGCAGCAGGCATAATACTTTTCCTCTAATGAAACAATATTCATAAGCCCTTCACTGTTGGCTTCCTTATATCTTCACATTGGTAGCTTTTTACCTTTCAACTGTTGCTGAACACACTCAGTAATCCATAGTTTTAACTGGAAGTTACTTTGCAAGGAACCACCTCCTTTCCACTTGTTACATACAGAGTATTTTACTTACACAAAGCAAACCCACAAGATACATAAAGGTTTTAAAGCCTATAACGCACTGCAAGTTTTTAACCATAGCTTATGAACATTTACTTAAAGCAAGTTCAGCTCATTTTAGGTGTCAGCCCTGGAAACACCTGCAACTACTACCTTCCAGACCTGTTTTCCCACCTGGAATGCTTCATTATCACATGCTAGCTTTCACTTATTTATACAACAAGCTTTTTCCCCCCACATGTGATCTCTAGCTCCCCCTAGCATCTTTTGGCTATTTCATTGTTTCCACTGTATGGCCATTTAGATTCTACACTATTACCCAAATCTTATACAACAGTGGGACAGATGTGCGACGGCCTGACCCAAAAGATCTTGTAGTGCCTTATTACGCACGTCCCTTAATAAAACACACAGCACAACTTATATCTATATTTTGCTTCTCCAAGCATTTTTCCAGAAAAACTATGCAAAGCTACTTCAGGTAGGTTTTAAGCAGCTCTTCAAGGAGAGTACAACACTGCTGTTCTAGTCTTTATAATCCCAGAGGAATTCCAAGTTCTCACGCCACATGTAAAAAACTGAGAAGTACTACACATACCATGTCAGTGCAGTTCATTTCAATGAAAGTACTGCCTAAATTTTAGCACAGCTAGGACTCTATACTGGCTTAAGTAAATGTCTTGCGTATAAAGATTTAACTTGACATGAACAGGCATAAATCCAGATTCTATCTTCACATTTTAAAATACATTACAACAGGATTTCGTTTAGGACAACTAATTAGTCATACTGGCACCTGCAGTTTGCATTTTCCAATTAAAAAATGTACTAAGAATGTGTGTATGCATAAGAAGGGTGAATCAGACTTTTATAGAAACAATCAAGAATCTGTAATTCTGGCAAATGTGCTTGCCTAATTATATAATGAAATGGCAACGTTTGACAAACAAGAATACACGCATTCAAAACTTGACTTTCCAATTTGTTTCAAGGTCCACTAAAACAACTCTGGCAATCTCACAAAGACCTGTAATGCAAACTACCAAATAGGGATTATTATCTTTGAAAGTACACGTTCTTAAACTTGCACACTACTTAAAAACAATTAAATTGCGTGAAATTTGTGATCATACCAGCTATACGAACTAGTTAAGCAATACAGACATTATTCTTTTTGCACCGTTACCCTATCTACCTGTCTGTCTGTAGCTTCCAAGTTCGGGTATGCTGAGCTGCATCCCCATGGTGCTGCTGGTGCAAGTGCTGAGGATGCCGCCTTTGCTGCTGCTCTTGCTGGACTTCTACCCAGCAGGGAGGCACAGTGGCTGAAAACCGTGGCGTCAAGGTCTCAAAACGGGTCAGTTCCACCAGGGATGTCAGTGTTTCAAGGGAAAATGGCTGGTCCACCAAAAGATCAACTCCTGAATAATTACAGAACATATATTAATTACTACACAGATTTTTTTTCCCAGAACATCCTATAAACAGTTTGAAATATATCCAAACTGCTAGAGGTAAAATTAACTACATGCTATATGACATTTCTAAAAAACCAAAACCCAAAAAAACCCCACAAACAAAAAACCCCAAACAGACAAAAAGAACAAAACAAACAACCAACCCACACACACACAAGCAACCAAACAACTCCAGCCTTGAAGCCAGTATCCTTTGAAGACAGCTCATTTGGAATAAATTTCCTAAGTACTGAGAGCTCTGAGCATGCTCTCTGGGATTCAACCAGAAGCATCAGCAAAAAGTAATTAGCCAGCTATACTTTGATGATGTAAAGCTGATTAAAACTTTTTTTTTTAATACTTCTACTGACTCAGATTAAAAAAAAAGAAAATTTTATATTTAATGAAAACAGACATATGGAATTACTATGCAATTGTAACATTTTTATCACTGTTTAAAACATTACTTTGGTACCTGCTTATCAATATAGACTTGTTTTATGGTGGATTACTAGAACGTTTTGGAAGGTTCCCAATTTAGCTTAAAAGAGGGGTAAGGGAAAAAACAAACATGTTTTATGTAATGCACTTAAAAGACACTGGGCCTAGACAAGTACTTCTTGTCTTCATAGTCAAGTCTTGTCCTTAGGAAACAAGGATATTAATTGAAGAAGTACTGAAAATTAAAACATCCCAGGGAGACAAACACCTAAAGGAACATTACAAAGAAGCTCTAAAAATAATCAGATTTCCTCAAACAAAAAAAAAAAAATTGAAAACTTGAGGGAAAATAAGATATGTACAATGTTAATTTTCTTACCTTTCACGCATTTTCTCTTAAAAATGCATTTTGGAGAAAATCTTTTACTTGTAAAGAAATGATGGTTTTCAAAAGGAGAAAGTTTGCTACCTGACTACTACTGTCACCACCCAGGGGAAAAAAAAAAAAAAAATTTTAAATGCATCAACAAAAATACCACCCCCCCCCAGTGAAGTCTGAACCTAGAGGCTATCTAGCAAAACAAGCCAGGTTGAAACCAGAATAATAACTAGATTACATCCTCCAGCTTGAGAGCAGAAAGGCACATGCAATTCTTCCCAAAAAGTGGAGAAGCTCAAGATCAGATACCCAGCGTGAGGCAAAAAGTTCACTCTCATTGCAACAATTACAATTTCTACTTTTCAATCTAGGAGGCAGGAAAACGCTGAAGAGATTAGAAATTAAAAATGCTTTAGAAATTTTATTTCAATAATACAGCAAACATCTTCATTTTTTTTACTGCCAAATGTGAACCTCATTAGCTAGATGACACTGCATTGAGAAGTGAGATCATAGCTCAAACTGTGCAACAATTCTACCTTTGAGTAGACTGGATTTTCTCCTGCTTCATTCTCCCTCCCCCTCCAACAGAAACAATTACAAATTCAAAGTATTCAGAGCAACCACATGTAATGGGGTATCAACCCCTAAAACTGAAGAATGAAGGACTTAACTTTCCAGTGCTGTCAAGTGTATTTGGCTTCTTTTATTATGTCGTAGTAGTGAGTTACAACAAGCTGAAGTTCTAATAGCAAACTTGAAAAAAGTTTTAAACTGGTCAGGAAAACTATTTTTTTTTTTTTTCAATTAACTTCTAAAATAAGCATTATTTTAGATCACTTCACCATAAAAAATCCTCTGCTCCTTAAAAGGAAATAATAATTTGAACCTAATCTAAGATTTACAGCTTGGTAAGGTTAACGTATTTCCTTCTAAAACAATACAATTTAAAATGTATCCAAGTTTGAAATGCAGGCTAGAAAATAAAATTTAATAAATGCATTCCAGAATGCCAACAACAGAGAAAAACACACAAATAAAACCCCACAATATATATGAACAAAAGCTTGTGCTTGTTGCTGTGGTTTCTATCTTGATTACAGTATCTTTTAGCTACAGTTTCAGAGAACACCAAAGTGATTTCATAAAAACAGCCTGCTGCTGCCTGCCATCAGCTGTGAACGAGATATATAGATCAAGACTCTATGCTCAGTCAGATCCGCCTAGGAGTTCATTTCCCCAAACAGAAATCTTTCTGTTGAGCTACGTCTGTCTGAAAAACATGCTAAGACAAAAGTGGAAGAAATCGTTTTTGCTGCTGATGATTTTCACTGATGTTTTAAATGTTGGGGGCAGTGTCTGATCATGATCCATACACATGCTGACAGCTTCCTTACTTAGAAAATGTTTGCACTGTCCTAACAATCACTCACACATTATATGCCAAGAATCCAGTATTACTGACTTTAGTATCCTTAACCCAGATAGTTCAGACTAAGAGCTCTGCAACAACCATTTGGTTTCAGCTCTTCCCCCCAGCACCCTCATTTCAGCACTGGCTTCCTACGACTATTAAGCTTCTCTCACAGCTTTTAGTGGCTCAGTTTGATGCCACTGCAAAACAGTACTCAATTTATCTGATCATTACTGTGTATCCAACTACTCTTTGGAAACCATTACACACCAAGATCAAGCAATACTAGACTCTCTGAATTATATGACTACTTAAAGGAGGACCTGCAGCTTGTGGACAATCTAAAGATACAGCTACTTTGAAGTCTATACATAAGTAAATCCCTTTCTTGTTCCAATAAGCCATAGTCAAGCCTATAATGAAGGCTGGATGGGGAGGAGAACAAGGGGGGGGAAAAAAATTGCCCATTACAGTACTGGCAGAATTTAAACAGTAATGATCATCAATTTGATTCATCAGGTTAGTCAGATTTACAATTTGATTGGAAGTCACTTAAATCTGCTGATAAGTTACTATACAGGAAATGCATCTATTGAAGAGCATCTATGTCCTGGATATTCATACTGTCTTTATTGCTTTATTTGCCATTAGCAAAAGAAGAAAGGTGCAGAAGAAAGCCACGGACTTCTTCCCCTCTCATATGTACAAGGGTTTATTACCTAGTGGTTTTCAAACTTTAGGAATGGCTCCTTTGGTGAAAAAGAGGAGGAGCAGGAGGAATTCAGTCCTCAAAGCAGAGAAGACAACAGCAACTGCTGTACTGCTGCTTACAGATAATCTTATGACAATAAGCATCTTTTCCTTCCCTCTTTTGATTGCCTCTTGTGGAGTAAAGTCAGGGGTCATACAAACACAGCACAACACAACTTAAAGTGTTACAAGGCTGGCAGCGAGCAGGGGTTTGGGGAGGAAGACAGCAAGTAGCCTGTTGACAACAAAGACGCCACGATCCAAAATGGTCCCTGTACTGCCACTCAGTCCTCTCCCAGCTTTTTTTGTCCTCTGCAGCTGCACGCAAAGACATCCCCCATCACACAAACGCGCACACAAAATTAACATCACTTCTGTGAAATAGTCATAACTACATGAATGGTTTATTTCCATTGTATCATTGCTTTATTTTCATGCTTTATATTATTTAAACTTGTATTTTATATTCAAGGTTATCTATTCCCAGTATATCCCTATTTTCTGTCCCAACAGACATGACCAAAACTTCCAAACTCCAACCTAACTAAAATAATTATGCTTTGTGTCTCTATCTTCAACAATTGCAGGTTAAAACAAAATGAAAAACACCATAGTTTTACAGCTCTCATAAACAATTCCTTTTAAAACTCAAAGCAAGACTATATATATATATATATATACACACACATGCTGAGGTTTAAAAACCTCAGCATGACTCAAATCTTCCTCAGGCTTAACCAGCAAAATTAGATTTGTTGTTAAGTTTTAGTAGCAAGTTATCTACACTAATGCATCTTTGATGAGGGCTGAGAAAAGATTGAGAGGCCCACGCAGGAGCTCCCCTAACCTGCATACTCACTGTTCTGCCTTACAAGCAGGAGGAGCCCCACACATTTTTCCCCTTCTACCTGACTACAAAAGGAACAACTCTCTCACCCAACTCCTTATTTTACCTAAGTGGGCCAGGATACTACAAAAGGCAGCAGACTGGTGGCAGGACTGGTATGAGAGAACTGCAGTAAAGACAAGACCTAAATATCATGATTAGGGTAAAAACAGATTTTGGACAATTAGAAACAATTATTTCTTGCTGTCCAAGGGCAGACAACCTTTCCAGGAAGGAAACTAGTAGGTAAATGACAGCAGAATTTGAGCATAGCTCAACCCAGACAAACTGCTAAACACAAAAATCCCGGAGTTCACATCATACGCTTAATTTATCAACAGCAACTGCACTGCTTGAAGTATAGAGAGCATCAGTTTCACTGTGTGCAACAATACCTGTTGAATACGTTTTGTACAGTTATTAAGTAGAGTGCTACAGCTTCTGCATGAAACTTTAAGGCAATTTTACATAATGAACATATGATTTTAATTCCAAATAAAGAGCTCAAGCCTATTTAAACTATGAGGGAAGCTCAGTCCTTGCACAATTACCTGTTTTTCCCTGTCTGCCACACTTAAAATAACATGTAGGGATTGGAAAAACAATCAGTTATACAAAAGTTGTTGGTTTGTTGTTTTTTTTTTTAAATCAGGAACTGCTAAAGTGTTATGCTTGTACGTTAACCAGTGATAGACATACAGTAACTACAGAACTCCAGCTTCGGGCAGCAAAAAAGTATAAAGCAGCATCCTATTAAATAATTCAAAATCATCTTAATATGTACCTTTCAAAAATTACAAAAGCATTTTTACTTACGATACATTTAAACATGTGCAATTTACCTGTAATGCCTGGACTAGAAGGGTTAGATAAGGGTTTGGTGCCTTCTGATGACTGTTCTACACTTTTGGAAAGGGATCCATCTACAAGTATATCAGCTTCATCTATGTCATCGCAGGTCCCTCCAATCTGAAGGAAATGAAGTTCTCCACCTAAAATCATCACAGACAACAAAAGAAGCAAGTTTAGACAGGCATACAGCTTAACTCAACTCACAAGACAGGCTTGCAGTTGAAGTGCTACACAATTATGACAGTAATTATGCAGGACCTGAAACCAGTAAAATTATACAGGAATACTCATTTTGCTTTACTATAACAAATTTTTTCAGGGTAAATGCAAAACAGAACCACAGAAATACTGATTCCAGGTGTGAATGGCATCAAAGGAAAAACAAATATTAGGGGGAAGGGGAGTTAAAAGGTAATTAACTAAGGAAACCTCAATGGAAACCCAAAATCATAACGATTATGACACTTTCCATAATCCAAATCATGCTTTAAACAGAAAATATTCCATCATGTCAACTGAAGGCCTACACTACCTCATTTGTACAGGTTGCATAAATTTCCTTTTAAAGTTCAATATTTGAGAATCGAAAAACCACTTCCATGCTGAACTCTCCTAACTAAGGGGCTCTTCACATTATTTCATCAAACCTGGAATTACAACACTGATCAGGTCAACAGACAAAACAGCAAGTCCAAAATTTTCAACGGACACAATGTTTTGATGGAAGCTTGAAATCATTCAAGGAAGGTGCCCATTATTCACCACTACAGATATACATAGATGAATTGTGTCATTTACAGAGAAGTCACCAAGAAGGAATCCTCAATTTTACATAAGGTAGGGTTGGGGGAGGGGAAGGGCTGTTAACAGTTTCAGAAGTTACAAAAATCCTCATCAGTAGGATTTAAATAGAGAGGAAAATCCTAGGGTAGGCCTTCCATAGTTTTTCTGAAAATTGATTACAGACTGTCCTTCAGCATCTGACTAATGTTATGACAAACCCTGTTATGCAAATTATCCAGGTAATCTGAAACAAACAAACTTGAGATAATATACGCAATAAAAACCCAAGATAAAAGCATAATCAGCAGGTACATGTTCTGCACTGTGAGGGGTGAGGGGAGTGAAACAGAGAGCAATATAGAGAGGCAGGGCGAGGCAGAGAGCGAGCGTGTGAGAGGCACAGAGAGAGGTGGTACAGGTTTTTTTCTGCATCTCAATAGGAAAGGCCTGACAACAAATGGCTTAATAAAATAGCTGTTTTAACAAGACAGAATAAAAAGAGGAAAATAATAGCTCAAATTACCAAAAAGGAAGAACCTCTCCATGGACAGGATCTGAGCAGTGTGCTGTGGGAAAATCTACCCGGGTTCTGGGTGATGCTGCTTGAAAGCAGGGCTCCCACCATCTGAAGGGATGTGAGATTTTCTCACTATTTGTATTTCTCTTTTTATTCTATCTTATTAAACCAGCTATTTTATTAAGCCATTTGTTGGTGGGGCCTTTCTCATTGAGATCCAGTAAGACGCCTGCACCGCCCCTCTCTCAGCCCCAACCCACCCAGCCCTGGTGCAGAACAGTACATCCCAAGCAGATCCCAAGACCGGAGGGGGAAAAAAAAAAAATAGTTCTAGCAAATAACACTTATGATGAGTTTCCCTGTAATTGCACAGCTCACAAATGAGCAATTTTCCTCAAACAAAGAGAATTAGGGACACATTAGAAAGCACAGACCTTGACAGCTTCATTTGGTAATAAGCCAAACCTCAGTTTGTTTCCCTGTTCTCTTTACTGCTCAAAGTTTTGATCTCAACGATCAAAATCAGATAATCTCCTGTCCTGGAAATAAAAGTACACCCCTCATGCAATGGAAGTTCAACATACTGACTTGCCTCATCCACCAGTTTTACAGCTCACAGCAGGAGAAACACTGCAGAACTTCAGAAAATTGTGGGGTTTTCTAAGGGAAAGTTATGCCAAGGTCTCACTTATTCTGTAGATGGTTGTGTAGGGTTTGGTTTTAAAGAAACAAAACCTTGGTTCTCAAACCAAGTTTCTGAGTTTCTGTCACTAATCAACAGCAGCAAAAATGTCCTTACTATTTTTTCCATACTACAAGAGGAAGAGAGAGTCACAAACCCTGCACTCCTCAAAGACTCCAGCACTTTTCCAAGAAAAATTCTGTGCTAAACTTGAGATATCTCACTTCCTCATATTTGTTTTTAAAAAGCTTCTGTAAAGAAGTTTATCATGAACTTCAGTTATACAGTATTAGTCTGTAAAATTATTAGTGCTTATGCACGCTTTCCAAAACCCTGTAGGTGGCTTTGCTTCTGTATCACAAAGGAGGCATTTGCTCTCATAGAACATCCAAAGATGACCTTCTGATGATGCACGCTTAATTATTTGTTTCAAAGATACCATACTTCCTGTAGTCAAGTGTCAGGAAAAAAAAGTATGTGCAAAAGTCAATGCTGCTTTTTTTTTTCTTGTGGCCTTACTACTGGCTCATGGAATGCACTACTAGGCTGAAACAGTGACTCATGTAGTGCTTTCTAATTCTAGCCAGGTAGCAAACATCGTAAGCAATAGTTTATCTGAAGACTTCTCTGCTTGCATCACTTTGACAGAGCCGATAAATGCTTCTGTTGCGCTACCAGGAAGATATGAAAGCTGACACTGACTTACTCAGTGATCACAAAGGAGAATAACTGGAAACGAGCATCCTTATACTTCCCCAAAATAACAGGTAACATTCAAAACATTGTTAATTTAATTCTGACTTGTATTTAAAATCTGTACGTTTGCTTGGACTCAAGCACCTGGTGGGTTATACAAACAGGACATAAGAATCATAAATCCATCCAAATAAATCCCAAGCTTTCTTCTGGCAAAACAGTTATGGGTTCCAGGAAAGCAGCATTGGCACAAGTTAGAGAATATGTCAGAGACTAGGCCACTGCAGTCAAAGCCAATCTGGTGAAGCGTTCAGTATCCTGAACATATCCTGCGCTCTGGCAGGAGTCTGGAAGAGTGACACAATTGTTGATAGCAAACCACAACACAAGGACACAGTTGAACAATACCCAAACAGTTAAAGGAATTAAGAAAACAAAGCCATACCACAGGAAATGATCCACTAAACAACTTACAGTCCTCCTCGTCTCACCACTGGGCTGTAGAGAAAGGGTTAGCCTTAAACATACTAGTTCAGAACACCTGAAAAATGTCCTCAAGAAAGCTTCCCCAAAACCTCACTCCAACAAAATTTACACTATTCTTCGAGATTTCAGCTGTAAAATTCCATCCCAGCTTATGAAAAAATAGAATGCAATTGAATAGGAACAAGTGAAAGTTACTATGCCTAGCAAGAAATAATTAAATGCACTATTACAGGATGAAGAAAAATCAGCTAGCCAGCAGTTCTGTAAAAGCGGCTCTTGTGAGTCAGAAGATAAACCTGATTCAATTTCCTGCTCAAAAGTGCAAACATCCCATTATGTATATGCATACATGGTATGTACAGACTGCAGAGCTGCTAAGGAATTATTCTGTTCCATTCAAAGACATCTGTAGGATTACTGCGCCTGGTTTGGGTATCTCATCAAGAAACATGTGGACTGACTTGAGCAGGTCTTTTGGAAGGGGAGAGTAAGGGGTTTTTTTCTTTCAAAGCCCCTGAGGAAAGTTTAAAAAGATTGGAGATACTCAGCTTAAAAAAATAAATGGTTGGAGGAGGACAGTACCTAAATAAACTCTGTCTTCCCCTCCTTTTTTGAAGCAACCTCTTTGCCATGTTCATAAAGGATAGTACAACAGTTGACTCCAATCAGCAAAGATGATACAGGCTAAACACTAGGGGAAAAAAAAAAATCATCATCATCATCGTCAAGGACAGCATGCAGTAGAAGAAATTTCGTGTAAGTAGGCTGTTAAATCTTCATGTTGAAGACTTTCTAAAATAGGCTGATCAGTACTCTATTTCTGAATGGGTAAGTGTAATTGATCCTGGTTTGAAGATGATCTCTTAGCATCACTTCCAACACTAATTCTGATGTGGAAAAAACTGGACCTCTCCCCAATCCCATTAGACCCCATTGCCTATGAAGGCAGAAAATTGAAAACACTAAATTGATTCCTGAACTTCAAATACACCAGTATGCAAGGCTGACAAAGCCTAATGACATGGAAGAGACAAATAAGATATCCAAACAAAACCAGAAAAAAAGATACAGAGAGTAAATTAATACATTATATACAACTCAAGAGCAAGAAATCTGTTATAACTGAAAGGTACAAGATTTGGGGGAATCAATTCTCAAATGTGTGAAAGTGCGATCCAGTTCTGCCAGGCTTGCAACAAAAAATGTTAGTGCAGACAACTCGCTTTTGACATACGGAACTCCAGTCTGAAAAAACTTTCTCCAACAAAGGGGAGCGACTAGAAACACTTGTTATAATGTAACAGCGCAGGCATGAATTTAGGAGAATTATGTATATAGAAAAGAACATTAAAAAAAAATCATCACAAAACAGGCACCTAAAGAAAAAAGTGCTTATAAATGAAAGTGTGAAACAATCAGTAAGATACAAATGTACATTATGGGTTACATTCAGTGTTCGTGGTCTTCTTTTACAGCTTCCAACTCTGGCTAATTCAGAAATAGGCAATATCCAAAAGAGCTGATCCAATGTGATCTATGATTTGCTATGTGTGAGAAGCCGATTATGGAACTTCAGTTGGAGCCGAGTCTTTTTGTCTGTCAGCTCTGACACAACATAGGCAGAAAAGAGAACTGCTAGAACAAAAAAGCACTAGAGTTCTTCTTTCTTATGATGAAAAGTAGAAAAACTTCTTTCCCCCCCTGCTTTTCCCCAAACTACTTCCAAATAATAATTAAACTGAATATATAACTAAATTGATTTAGGGAACTACTGAAGAACCACTTCTTAAAAATCAAATTGACTTTCTGTTGAGAGATTTTTTGCTAGATGTAATGCAAAGACAATTACTAGCATTTTCAACAGGACTCAACAGGGAAATGATTTACTGTAAAACCTTCAGTCAACACAGACATTAAAAAACTAGGTTTGTGAAAGAATTAGATTGCAAATTTCAGGTAAGCACAATCCAGGAATGCTTCACTCACTAGAAGGAACTCAAGCACTCAAACAGATCATAAAGATTTTAACGTCTACTCAATGAGACCGTCTGGCAGCAATGTACCTGCTTCACCACAACACCCTGAACATTTCCACTTCTTGTACAAATTGTTTCAAATGCCACCTCACTTTCCTACTCAATAGTATTTCTTCAGAGAGCTTCAGAAACTGAAGCTTGTAACTTGACAAGGGAGAACATCAGTAGTGGTGAAAGACAGAAAATTGACAATTCTCAATGATCGTTTTAAAAATAATCCCAGAAACACAAGTATGCACCATTTTCAAAACTGCCAAAACAAAATACAAGCAGAGATTTGCACCTTTATGTTAGGTAAAAAAGGAACACTTCAGATATTTCCACCTCATTCCACCTTCTAAAGCAAAGTTCAACAAGATGGCCTGAATGGCAAATACAGCTAAGCAGCTAAACTAAGGAAACAATCCAAAACAAACCCAACAAAAGAAAAAAGTGGAATGTATACTGTGTACTGTTTTCTTAAGTAATTTTTGGCAGGACTGTAATTTAAAAAAAGAAATATAATTTAGATGAAAACTGAGATATAAAGAAGGCGGTGACAACTATAGCTCTGGAAATTTATGCATCCAATACAAACTGTATCTGATCCTCTTAAACACCAGATAATAGGCTTCAAATATCATCAAAAGACCACCCTACAGCTGTAACCCTATTCAAAAACAGTACCTGTCAGCCTACTGCATAGTTTTATAATAAAGAATTTACTTTTTTTGGATGCTACAAAAGCAGAATTTAAGCTGTTTTATATTAATAACACAAGACAAAATGTTGAAAACCCCCACATGATAACACACAAAGCACTACTAAGAGGGATATTACTATAGTCTACCTTGGCCAAGGGGAAGAGAAGAAAGCAAAATACAAAGAGTTTCAAGTCCACTATGTTTGGTTAACAGAACTGGAACCAAGAATATACTTGCACACTTTCCCCCAGAGGTCAACTCCAGGTAATCCTTGCAGAAACAGAGAAGCACCTGAAGCTGACATCAAGATGTAATGTTTTGAGGCGGGATAAGAATAATTATTCCCAACTCACAAAGATGGATGATGTCAAATGCAGGTCTGAAACATCTTTACATAAAACCACTCAAAACCTGAAACACCCATTCACACAGAGGTTTCTTTTCAGCCATATCTTAAAGGCAGCTATGGGAAAAATTATATGATCTACCAATGAGAAGAATATGTCAACAAGCAGGAGCAGCAGGGAAAAAAAAAAAGAGGCTATTGTGAATCCAAAACTTTCAGACATTAAAGTACCTCTTTGCCTACTCCCACCATCCAAGCAAGTAAAAAGGAAAGAATATACTGCTCAGCTTATATTCTTGAATAGTTTCCCAACAACATCCAAACATTTCCAGCGCATGTAGGTTCCAAGTCTTCTGCTTAACATTTTCACTTATGTCTTTGCACTAGAAGCTGCTTTCTAGAAGCATTAACGTTGAATACATCAGTGAATATAGCTATTCTACTTTCAACACATATCTTCCTAATGCTGTCAGACTGCAGGCACCATCCCATGCGTGGTAGTAAATACAGAGGAGCAAAGACCTCAAAGTGATTTTGGAAAAAGCCTAAGAAAACTTCATTTAAGAAAAAAAAAAAAAATCTTCAGCCGCCTAGGAGATAAGCAATTTTACCCACTTACAGCAAAAAGATTAAAGGATGATTACGATTCAACACAACAAAAACTATGCAAAACCTATTCCTTACATCAAGTTATTTAAACTTACAATAAGATATAGGATAAAAAAAAGTCATATTAATAGTTGAGCTTTTTGATTTGCTTTTTCTTTTAGTATTCCTGAATTTATGCAGTACAGTTATCTATAAACATTTAAGATCAAGTCATTCTTTACAAAGCTTCTTATTTTGGCATAAACGTTAGGACCCTGAGGCTTCAGACGTATCTAGTATCAGAACCTGAAATCCAGACTTTTAATGGACATAAATATTTATGATGGCTTTGGACTTAATTTCTCAAAAGTAAGAAAAATTATACCAGGACAAGTGACTGAAATGTTAAAAAAGGAATAGAAATTGAAAGCTTCTAAAGACATTTAAACAATGAAAAAAATGAATTCTGAAGTTCATTCTAATTTGGTTGCAGAGCAGAAAATCAAGTTCCAAATAGAGCTGCAGTGGGTGTAAATGAAAGATAAGAATAATCAATGGATAAAAAAAAAATGAAGTTATCAAAGTACTATATTCAAAAGAGGAAACTTGAGGGCAGAGGGATACCTGTGGCATATAGGACTACAGAAGAAAAAAACCCCAAAATCTCAGTCACCTTAAAGGCAGCAAGAAGAAAAGAAGTCACAGCAAAGCTATTTATAAATTGCTAGATGGATATTATAACACTCTCAGAGAGGAAAAAATAGAGATATTTACTGAAAAAGCAGAATGATGTACTTGTCTATTATGAGGAAGATGAAGTATTCTCCAGTCAGTAACAGAGGTGGTAGTTATCTAGGCAGAAGAGACAAATACTCCTACAAACACAGAATAAATGCTCCCAACTCAACAGACCTGCATATCTCACACTCAAGGTCCCAAAACAGGTTTAGATAATATCAAATGCTACAAGAATATAATTAACGTACACGCTAACACTGGATGGGAAAGTACCGTGCACAGTAACAATAAGCCCTTTAACTTTTATCATTAATCTTAAAACACAAGAAAGACAGAATAGATTTGATGTAAGAAAGAAATTAATAGTAGTATAATTCTGTAGGGGAAAAAAAAAAAAACAACTTAGCGAGGTTTGGGTTTTTTTAAATGAGATTGCAGTTTGATCAGCAAAGTACAGGTAAAAACATTATGACATGGATATGATATACTAAGTTTTCCAAGGCAATTAAACTTTCAGTTAGAGTTCCATTTTAACTAGGAAAAAGCGTGCATTATTAAATAAAGCTAAAACAGTTTAATAGACATTTCTTCAAAAGCAGTTACCAAAAGAGAACAATTTAGTAAATATGAATGTTTCCATTGGGAATCTGCAAACATCAATACTAGTTGCTAATATGCGATTGCTACTAAAAAAGCAAATCTAAAATCTCCACTGCTAAAACTCTTGGTAGGTAAGTGATAAACACAGGGTCCTTAACAGACATGAGATTTTTACAATAAGCTTGACTTTATCTGTCGGAAATAACAGGTAAATCTGATTTGAGTTTAACAACTGCTCATAGGAAGACTTGCGTTATCAACATGACACCACTGTGAAAGGAGGAAATGTGTCAGTTTAAATTCTTCTAGTAGAGATAAAAGTTCAACATGATATTGGTGGGAGTTCATTTGAAATGCATGAACCATCCCATCAGTTTAGCCCCTCTGAGAGGCTAATCGTTTCCACCAGAGCTGCATTCAAGTGCAGGAGAACCAAATGAGACATTGGTGCATAGAGGAACTCAGCTGGATGACAGTCAGAGCTGTTTCCACTGCCCCAATGTGACTCAAGGAAGCGGGGAGGTGCGTGGCAGTTTAGGGACTTCTACAAAACAGCAGTTGCCTGGACTTGAGTTACACTCCCCTCTTACCTGCCCCCTTCCCCAAAATTTCTTGCGTTCATTTTGAAAAAGATCTAACAATCCTGCATGGATAGTCTGGCTCTCATGCTCAAGAAAGCGTAATCCCAATTGCAAAAGGCTGAAGCAGAACCAGCAGCCCTAACTGAAAGAAGATACAACTGATCACGGGAATAAGGTATAAAAGCATCATCTTCTCTACCATCTTGAATATTGCCAATTACAGACAGGAGACATTTTTCTGAAACATGGACCTCTAGCACAGAAAGAATTACATACAAGAATTGCCTTCATTTGTTTTGGATTTAAGAAAAATCTGTGCCTCTACAAGAACAAATTTACCAGTACACTGGACATACCCAAGAATTATTCCCATTTTAGAGATTAAAATCTACATTTAAGATGAGGAATTAACGAGAGTCCATGCTCCCTAGAACAGAAGTAAACTGTACATAAATGCAATGGAATTTGCCTATTACTATTTAGTAATTAATCCATGAAGCTTAGATTCTCACATTCTATAATATAATTCAAATACAGTCAAATCAAGCATTAAAAAAATTTTTTTTGAAGTGTCTTACCTTTGGTGCATGCACATAATCTGTCTGTGCCCGAACAGTATATCACAGAGACAAACATATCTGGTTCCTCAGTGCCCTCTTTTTTAGGTGGCTCCACTTTGGCCAGAATTTCAAAGTTCGAAAGATCTAGTATTTTTACATATCCTCCCTGAGTAGTTATTACCAGGTGCCCAAGAGTAGAGATCTCAGATCTTCTCTCTCTCCCACTGCCATTTTTAGAAGTTAATTGTATTTCGTCTACAGGCTCCTCACAGTCATCCTCTCGATTATCCAATATATCTGGTGGGAGCAAAATCATTGAGGTAATTGTGTCTTGGGGGTCTTTGATATGCTGGATTTTTACCGGCTCCTCCTCTAGAGTAACTATTCTAGTAGCATAATTCATCTTATAAAGCACTAGGTATCCACCACTAATACTTCTCTGTTCAGGTTGAATTATTAAAGGAGTTGATACATCTGCTGGTGACTCATGTTGGATTACATCAATACTCGTGCCATTCACTACAGCAAGACTTGATTCTAGTTCCCCCTTCCTTCTATTACATAGTGCCGAGTTTAATTTATTTAAATTATTCAAGGCCTCTACTTGATTTATTGCACTCAGAGATTCGACAGGACAAGTCCGCAGTCCTACTAACAAATGAACTCCATCTGCACAAGGAGTGATTGAATCTACACACAGGTTCTCCTCCTCTGCAAACTTTGGCAGACGCAGGCACTGAACCAAAGTCCCAGGCTTGGGAACCATAGAGCTCCACTTGTCCGAGTCCGGAGAAGTTAGGTTGGCTGCAGCATCTGCAAACTGCTGAATGTAAGTCACAGGGGGATCCTGTAACAGCAACTGTTCCTGACTGTCCAGCTCCATTTCAATGATCTGTGGAACTGTGAAACCATCATCATGTATACTTTTACTCATAATATTGTTCATCTGTGAAAAGAGTTTTCCTGCTTTTTCATCAGACTCCTTAATGCTGTATAGCAGCAATACAGGTAAAGTCCTCCTTACCAGAGGGGAATTCAGTTCTGAATTAGTGCAGGATTCATTGTCAGTTGAGCCCTGTTCCGAGACACTCTCACCTCGAGTCCTACTTAAGCCATCCAGTGACCTCTGAGAGTTACTGCTAACAGGAGAGGTAGCAGGTGATTTGTATGTTAATAGACCTCCAGCTAATAAACAAGGAAAGGGAATGTTGTGTTGTTCTAGATGTTTTTCCTTCATCTTTTCACTCTTACAGTTGGCCAAACAGGGATTTGCCCCAAGTTCTTCTAGATCCTTAACCGTGTCTTCCAGAACATTTGCAACAATTTCCCACTGAAGTTTTTCAGGTTGCTGAAGAATGCTGAGAGCTGTTATATCAAGGCTGACTTCCATAGTTTCTTTTTGTGATGTATGCCCTTTAAAACAAAAATGTTTAACATAATATATGTTCAAAAAAAAAGGAATCGTATTGCATATATTATGGACTTATCCTCATAATTAAGCAAAAAGTCACTGCTCTACAGTTTCAATATGTTAAAACATTCCATATGTTCAAGATTTGATAGTCAAGAAACAACAAAAGAGGCCCAGAAACATTCCTTGCATATAGACTAATGGTTCTTCTAATTTTATCAACAAGAATGAAAGTAAAGAGAACAGGACATCAGCCTTTGTAACAAGTCTCCCAGTAAACAGCATTATCTTTCTACCAGTTATTCTACATAGGCTAGACCACCATACTGAAATCCAACTATTTTAATCAACTCAATTCATGTTCTGCCATATATTATTCCCCTTCCTTCCTCGACAATCCAGTACCATCAAAAATCTGCAATTCTGCAGACTCGTTCTCCAATCTTAGTTGAAAAACATGTTATTTTACTCTAAAACTTGATACTTCCCACCATGTAACAGACCACCTAATAGAAAGAACTCCAAGCTATTATAAAACAAAACCCAGTAAAAACTTAAGAGATAACCTAATCAAATTAAACAGTACTGCAAGAATAACAATGAATCAGAAGAGTTCAACTAAATACTGTAGAGATTCAGAAGATTACAAAGGACACCTGTACAAACCCAGATTAAGAGGTCACTTAAGCATAAATGACAGAGCACCATCTTTGCTAATACTTCTGTTGAAAAAAATCCTTTTTACATCTCGAGTCTATTTCCTTGTGTTTATGCACATGCACATGTTCTTTTTTTCCCTACCTGCTGATCCTTACTCAAAGATATAAAGTGGATTATGGAAAATAAGCATATAATCCTCCCTCCCATCAAAATTTCTGACTCAACCTCTAAGAAAATAACACAAGAACACCATGCATACCACTGTTCTGCTTCCATATGAAATCTTTATTCAGGAAGAGAAATACTCTATCAAAGTGCATACCCACAGCGAAACAATCAAGATACAGGAACTCTCTCTGGCAATCCCCTGCATTTAAAGGGTTTTGTACAGCTATAATTTGTTCCCGTTCTAAGTAAGTTCTTTTAACTTGATTTGTGTGGTTTTATTGACAGCAAGGTAAGCAATGCTTGTTGTCAAATAAGACATTTTTTAACCAACAAAGTAGGGTTTTTCTTTTCTCCTGTATGTAATCTCTGCACCACACAAACAGTGACTTAAATATTGGCATTGCTTTCAAGGTCAACGTTTTTCCTTTTTTCTAATACAGTGAATGTAATACCATTGGTTTTGATAGGGCTTTTTTAAAAGCCTGAAAAGAACAACTTCCCTTATGACCTCTAAATTATTATATAACCTACCTGTCACAGATTCTGATCTGGAATGCTCTTCACTGTCTGAATCCTCCAGTAGGTCATCACTGAAAAAAAAAAAAAAATGCATGAATGACACCATGTACACTGTAGCTGCATTCTCATTTTTAATTAAATTTTTAAAAAAAGTAGTAAAAATACAAAGTGTATTATAACCTGGCATTTCTTTTAGTCAGCATTGTACATCCATTGATGAGTTGGTCACAGACACTAACAATACAAAGATTTTTTTCCTCTGTGATCAAACCAGTAGACCAGCTTTCCATTTGCCTCATTCTACTATTGTATTCCCAACAATTCAGCCATAAATGGAATTAAAATGAAACCCAGTTCTCAGGAATCTTTCCAAGAAAAACAAAACCAAACAAACAAAACCTCTAAAAACTGATGACACCTTCTTCAAAGTTCCTCAAAATAGTCTCTGAAAGGTGGAGCTGCCAGACTAGTCTTCAATTCTACCAAGACAATTTTGTAGCTAGTACCGAAAGGGTGTATGAACAGTGTGTTGCTTTCAAAAAAATACTACCAGATGAATCATTTTTTCATAAAAGCAGATTCTGTTCAAGATACCTCTTCAAGAAAAATAGGCCCTTCAGTAGTTCTAAGAATATATGAAGATTTTACGCATCTGGCTTTTCCAATATGAGAAACAATTCCCTATTACAGGCTTTTTACACACAGGAAGAACAGTAATGCCTTTGCAGCTTCAGGTATAACTACTCACAGTACCAAGTCAGATCCCCAAATTTCAACAAACTGGATGCTTCCTCCTCACGCCCAAGAAACAGATCTTTTTTGTCACAAAGTGAAGGTTGATCAGGTTTGAGCCAAGACAGTCACAATTCAATACTTTGATCCTTATCCAGCTTTCCCTTGAGTGGGAAAGTGATAATAAATTTCATATAGATTAAGTGAAATGAAAGATGCTTAGTTCTGAGCAGTGTGATTGTACCGATTATACTATCCTTTAACCAGCTCTTAAAATTGGCTTAATTCTCTAACTCTCAAGGAGTTTACTTTTTAGCCCTAAAGCTACAGTAAAAGTCTATGGTCCAGCGGCTGTTAGGCCCCACACTCTGATGTTGCCCACATTTCTACATATCCTCTTCAGAAAAGCAAGCTTCATATTTCCTCTGCAGTACTGTAAGAATCACACCAAGCTTAAAACCAAAGATTTACTTTCCTGTGCATGTAGCAGTACTGTTACTTTCCATGATGCTAAAGTTTAAGAAGAAACATTCAGAAAACTAGCAAGACTCCCCAGATACCTTTTGTCCTGAGTTTTCCAACAATATTCACTCTTTTGTTTGAGTTTTAGTAATACGAGAAAGGAGTTTCCAGTAACAGACTGTAAGAAGCATAAATGAAAGAATACTGCTTTTTCTCACATGACACTTTCTAAGCACTGGCATACCCTCTAGCTTATCTAAAAGCTTGCCGCAGGGCTGTCTAATTGTTTAGAGTCAGTATGCATGTGTTAAAGGAACAAAATGAAAGCAATTCCTAGCACATCAACGTAATTTATTTTCAGAATGACATAACCAGAAATTACGGAGAAGCAATCAGAGAAAGGCACGTTCCAGAAGTCCACGAGTAGCCTTTACTTTCAAATCCTGAAATGCATAATCCATAACTAAAATGAAAAGCTGTTCCAAAACTTATATTCCTTTCTCTTTTTTCTCTGCCTCTGGAACATCAGCACAGGGCAGCAATAAGATTTGGTATCTCTCTTGTTAGTGGAGTATAAAAACTGAAACAACAGGAATAAAATGGAACTGGCTTTAAAGATAAAAAACCAATAATCTAAATTTCTAAGTGTTGAATTGTGTACAGATACACAATGATTAAAAAAAAAATCTCCATGAAAAAAAATAAATCTTACCAATCTTACATTTCACAAAGCATGACTTAACTAAACGGCATTTCCCACTTACACAGCAGCATTTCGTATTTTTAATTTTGTAGATTGGCATACCTGTCTCCTTCTAATTTTGGTATATCTGAGCAGCTAGATGAATCTTCTAGCCATGCTAGTGTTGGTCTCCTTGAGTCAACCCCTGAGCTCTGTTCTCCTGATAACATAAGTTGCTGCACAATAGCTGGATCATATGCATTGATCTCAAATTTTAAGTGGACCTGAGAAATAACAACAAAAAACAGAAAAGGTCTTTGATTTAAATCGAGATATGCTTAATCAGTAATTAGTTAATAAAACTGGTTGTTTATATTGCATACCTTCATAAGTTTGGAAACATCCCATATGCAGATCTTTCCTCGTTTCGTTGCAGCAGCTAGAAAATGAGGACAACTTCCAGATCCAAAGCAGGCTATTCTGTCAGTGCCATCTGTGCAGGGAAATTGTGCTGGACTTGTTGCCAGTGTGACTGAAAGAGGTACATTCTGAGTGTGCTCACCCTTGACAAATGGGCAGTTTGGGGAATGTCGCTCATGTTCAGACCTTTTCATATTGAAAACAAACATAGCAAACATTGATTTCTTACTGTGAAAAATATACACATCATATACAAACTCAGCCCTTGAAGTGAAGCTGAAACAGAACTGTTTGAACTGTACTGCAGTCAACCATACAAGAGAGTTCTGAAGTTACTAACACAGCTTTCCCTGCTGTTTCTCAATTGCAGACTGTATTAAAGCCTTTGATCGCTTAATGGATATTCATATTCAAATGGAGGAATCTAACACAGTGCTCTTAATATAATAAATTCATTTAAAAAGATAATTGTTCTACGGGCAGTAGCCCATCATGTTCTCATGAAGAAAAGCACAGATTAAATTCTACAGAACGTACATTACAATTCCAATATTATGACATATTATTGTAAGTAACCTTAATAAGATGAAGCAACGTCCTGTCTTTAGTTCTACATCCACACTTACAAAAATCAAAATTGAAAACAGTCCTGAATGACACATTGACCAAGAAGCTTGAAAAAAAACCCTTCTAATCGCAATATATACCTAAGGCAGAGACATGGCAAAGAGCAGTTACACTACTACAGAATGTCTGGAAACTAACAAGGGAAAGAAGGAGACAAGGACTATGAAGATAATATTACAAAGGAAAGTTTCCAACAAGTCAGGAATCCGATGTATTCAAATAATGATTATAAATTACCAAATAATCAAGACAAAAACTACGTTAAGAACCCTTTTAAAATCAATGTAAGGTCCTGCATTTCTGTTACTATGCACAATTTTAGCTGATCAGGAAACTAGTAATGGATCTTGCAACTTCCCATAAAAGGCAAATATGCACTGCATGGCCATTGCAGTTTAAGAACTTAAAAAGAGATGTGTTCTAATCACAATCATACAGAAGATTGAGTTTAGATCCCTGCAGAGAAATGTTGGCTGTCATCTTTACCATGGAACAATTTGAAATGAAAGAGCAAGTCAGAATTAAGAAATAAAACCAACTACAATTTCTTGGGTTTAGTATTACACAGAAATTTGACACAGTACAGGGAATTATTTTGTGATTTGTCCCATGGAATCATTGTGGAAATCCATTCTTGTCAGTGACACTCCCTAAACTCACCAGAAATCCAATAGAGATAATGTTGATCTTTGCCCTCCAAAGATTTTTAACCTCTTCTGCAGAAAATTAAGTCTACTCCAAACATCATTGAACTTACCAAGGTTCATCTGTAGGCTCCCAGCATACCAAACACACACTACAGGTAAAGCACATGGCTCTGTCATCTCCTGATGAAGCAGGCTATAAAAATAAGAAGAAACAGTTGGAATTTAGATAGCTATGTACTATGAAACACTTTAACTAGGTGATCAAGTCCTCTCCTTCTTCTAGTGGCATAGCAAAGCACCGCATCAAACATATAAAGGGCCACAAATTACATACTATAAAGTGGCAGTATTTCACATTAAAAAAAAAAGGATACACCACATTACTAGAGAAGAGATTCAGAACCAACACCTGTGCAAGCCACTGGATAAAAACCACATAGACATAGAACAGGACTCAGCATCACTGCTAAAATTTTTTTTTCCTTTGGAAAAAGTTCACAAGGTTCAAAAAAATTTAGAACCTCAGCAGAATAACTGTACATCTGCACGCTTGGAAAAACAGGGTTTAAACAAGTATTTCCTATTATGCCTTCAATCTGCTGGAATATAAAGTTTTCTATATCACTCCTCTGCAAAGAACAGTTGTTAATAACTTGAAGTGGCAGAGGAAAAAGAATGGAAATTTCCATTCTCTTAAAATTTGGCATTTTCATGACCACATTTCAAGTCACCAAGATATGCTTGGGAATATGCAGATGCAGTTCTAACATATGAATTCCCTGCATTTCTCCTCCTGAACACGTTTAAGAAATCCTCCAAAAACTTTATCCACTTGCACCTATCAGGCTTTTCAGTTGACATAATGAGGCAGACAATATTGATGTCAAATGATACGCACTGCCTAGCCATCGTTATCTAAATCCATAATTAATTTTTTTATAGTAGAAATAATTTCAAAGAATGAAAAATGGAAATAAGCAAAAGTAGCGGAATAAAATGTTGAGGTTGTATTTATTCACTAAGCTTAATAATGTCATAATGTGATCTAGGACCGTTGTTTGTTACAATACAGTTTAAGTCCCACTAGGAAAGTATGGTTAGAGAACTCTATGTCAAGCTTACTGCTTTTTTTGCTTTACTTATAATAGAAAAAGTAAGGATATCTACTCAACAATCTAACAAGGAGAAAGAGAGACTCTATATAACAACGAACTTCATCTTTATTATTGTTGTTTAACTCAGATCAATTTGAAACTTAAAAGTGTTTTATATGCTGAAGTTCAGAACAGTATTTTCTGTGATCTGTACAAAAAAAGAAGCAACCTCAAGGCATGGAAAAAATCTGAAACTTAAAAAAAAAAAAAGAGCTGAATGACAAACTTTTTCATTATGTTTTTTGCATCATTGAAGGAATCCATTTAAAAAAAGAATTCCCGTGCTCCCCAAACCTTCACCTAGGGAACAAACACTAAGAACAACTAAACCTTTTACCTGGTGATAGAACCCAGCTTGAGCCATAGGATCTGGCTGTGCCCACCTATAACCCACGTGAGGCCATGAAGTGAATGTTTCCCGTCTGTTAGCTTCACTATACATCAAAGACCTAGAAAGGTGAAAAATTCTACATTACCCAAAACTGCCATTTAGAATAAAAAAAGTAAACTATTTATGAGATATTTTCAATGCTTTAGTAACCATTAGAAATACTACAGATGGTTATCTATAACTTATTCTTAAAATTATCATTAACTATTACAGAAAAGTTACAAAGTTCTCTCACTTGGGTGCCTAAAGTACATCCTCAGCAAAAGACCAAAAGCAATACAACAACCTACAGGCCTTAAAAGCAGGATTAATAAAATAAGCTTCCAGGTAGCCTATTTGGTCTAAGTGCAGAAAAGCATCAGATATCCAAAGCTACTCTGCATTTAGGGAAGATGCAGAATCTAGCCCAATAAAAAACCCCAACTCCCTAGCAGTTCTAACATGACAGCTACTGCAAAAATTTGGGTTTATTAGTTGAACAGATATGAATATGCATATTTAAAAATACTGCAAAGCAATATTTTAGGCTCAACTGAATACATAGTACAAACCCCAAACATTCGTCACTCATTGCATACTATAATACTTAAAAACTATGAACTACTAAGTCACAAAATATGAACTCCTCTGCAGCTCAACATCTATAGAGAAAAGAAGCTCCTCTCTTTTCCACCTTCACTCAGTACATGTCCCTCATCTGAAATAGTACACAAGAAACAACTATCAGCTTTTCTTTTTCCTTGACAGAAGTTTGTTCTCCAGTATCATCCCAAGAACTAGTGCTGCTAGATGGAGAAATGCCTCACTTCTTGTTTCTGCCCCTCAATTTCAGGAGATTTTTGCTGTCTTATAAGAGAATGGATATATTAAACATTTCCTACCAAGGAAGTAAACTATTCTTGCAACACTCACGTAAGGGCTGTCTTAACATTATACCATCTTAAGAGAGAGATCTCGGAGAGCTCTAATTGAAAATACAATATGGCAAGGGACAGGTAGACCTGGAAGCTTGGGGAGGGGAAGTAAGACATGAAATCAATTTTATTAAATTATTTGAGCTGTAAGAAATGATAATACGCTTGCAAAATAATATTTGTACAGAAACTTTCAAGAAGGAATTAATTTATAGACTTAGAAGATTTATCAGTATTCTAACTGGTAAGTCTCAGCTTATGAAGGTTAAAATAATGGGTTACTTGCTTGTGTACACATTATCACCTGGATCACAAAGAGATGAAGCAACAACCTGAGGTAAAATTTGCTCTGACCCTAAACACACAGCAGATGACTAGAGTTCAGAAGTAGCGCATATATATATATATATATATACACACTCTGCAAAGGTAACAACTTCCTAAACTTCTAAAACACAAAACATGGGCATAACTCTCTCTTGTATGAAGGAAAAGGAATTGATTTCATGACACAGGCATAGTATGTATGTTCTATCTTTGGTAGACAAATGAGTGCTCTCTTTGCATTCAAAAGAGGCTCTTAAAGCTATGCAGTTTCTGAACATCTCAACATTACAGTCTCAGTAAGGTTTCAGTACTAGTTTGAGTAAAGCCAGTAACTTAAGTATGTAGTCATACACACCGGACTGTTCAGATAAAACCCATAATCAAACATGATGAAGAGTAAAGCCTAGATGAACTTATCACATTAACGTGTTACAATACCACCTAGGGACCTATATTTAGGGCTGCAATTGTTACCTTTCTGAAAGTATATGTTGGGATTAAGAGCAAAGTGAATTCAATTTGCCTGGCATTAAAGTCAGAAACCAAACAAAACAGTCTTGTGGGACCCATAAAGGTTTCTTTAAGTTTAGTAATATGTACAGCGCGTTATGCATTAAACAGTTAATTAGCGGTATGTGTAAGAGCAAGAAAGTACAGAATAGGACTAATTCCTTTGGCAAATAAACTAAAATCATCTAAGAGCTTATTCTGACATAACTAAGGGGTAAAATTCATCACTTATTTTGTCTTAATATACCTGTCCACAGACCGACCAGGTCCCACACCAAGTTCTGGTCGTGCGCTGGGTAAGAGGTAAGATAACCTATCCATCACAGAGGATGCTACAGGTAAGGCAGCAATATTTTGATTTATCTTCTTGAGTTCATTTACAATGGCACTGGCGACAGACTTCAAAACATGATGAGGAAGGTGGAACATAACCGTTGCCCACTAAATTAAGAAAAAAAAATGCCTCGTTTAAATTTTAAAATTTTAACATCTAAACAATAAATAGATCACAAAAGAGTCAAAAGCAAAAACAAATGCACATCTTGCACCCTCTCTTGATTTCAAGAAATAATACAAGAACAGACACACAAAAGCAACACGGACAAAATGCAAAGAAAGTCAGTAACTTCAGGTTTTAAGCTCAGTTGGGTTTATTAGTCGGGTTTATCAGCAAGAAACTAACCTTGTTTGTTCTCTTAACAAGTGAAACTTCACACAGAGGAACTAAGGAACACATAAGACATTCCATCCTCTTCAAACAAAATCCACCACACTAAGTCAAGCATTTTGTATGCTTCAATAATGGTAGCCAAGCAAATTAGACTTGGAATCCATGTTAAACAAAACAAATTCTTACCTTTGCAACTTTATGATTTGCTGCTGTTTCATGTGAGGTATTTTTTAAACCATCCTTCAGTTGTGTAATGAATAAGTCATATCCCTCTGTGCTAGAAACATCTACTTTTTCTATGCAAGCAGATAACAGCTGCTGAGCCTAAAATGCAGATGTGCAAGAAAAGTTAGCATCCACATTGAGTAACTACAGACAAGAATTACACCTGTTTCCTTACTCCGAGAAATGTAATTTGTCATATCCTACTTTATCATATATTATATCAGCATAATTCCCATAAAAGGCCCAGAGTTGAGTAAGCAGTTCCAAATTTTACTTTGTAGGCCAATCAATGGATAAACTTCAGCAATAGTGACAGTAATTTCTACAAGTTCCCTCAAGGGCAATATTACCAAATGTTAAACAAGTCAGTCATATAAACAATTAAAACAGAACATATATTAAAGCCAAGCAAAAAGGAGACATCTATTGCCCAATGCTTTCCCTTCAAAAGGATTCATTCAGCTTTAGGGTCAAAAAGTGAGAGCAAGAACAAAGTCTTGACATTTTTCTCAGTAACTGTGTGTCTTAAAAAAAGTAGATGATCATGAGAAAAACAATGTTGCAACAAAATTAGAGATAAATTACTTGTAATGCTAGTATAATGAAACTGAAAAATGAAGCAGAAAAAAACAGGCTAGTTTAGAATCTAGAAATTCTAAAAACTCAGAAATAACGCATCTGGAAAAGAACACTATAAACATCCATTTATAGACTTTTTTTCTGCCAAGTGCCATCTGTTTCTACCTTGTCCCTCTGTCTGCTAACTTCATGTCGACAGGTAAGATTTAAAGGTACACTTCACGTGCAAAGCACGGAGTATTCTGTATCTGTTGTTAGGTGGGCTAACATCTGAAAAACATTATATGAAATCTTTCAAGTTACAAACACAGGGAAGTATTTCCCAAGGGCAAGGGCCAGCCAGTCCTTTAAACAGCCACAAAGTGCTCCAAAAAGAATGGGCCAAACGGCCATTTGGTTACGTCCTTGAGGAGTTCAGGGGAAGAAAGACAGAAATGAGGCAAATCAGTTCCCTAGCTAAGGCTGTTTCTATTTCTCAGATTTTCAATAAAAAGACAATTACAATTCTTGTGGCATCTCATACTTCCCAAGTCTCTTCCAGATGACAGAACAACAACAGACAGATTGTGGAAGTTCATAAATTTACAGTGTTCTACAGGGAAGTAAAAACAGCATAGAGGCTGCATCACAACTTGTCAATGCTGCCAATTACAAATGCATAAAGATGCACTGCATTACCAGCAGATCAATCATACAAAAAGACTACTTAAATTAAGTGCAAAAAATTGCAGAAAAGTTCTAGAGACTAACAAAAATCAAAGGCTCTTGCCTGGATAAAGGTTCTTGACCTTCCTGTGATGAAAAAGGTGGACTGACGCATTTGTATGATTTTGCTTAATATTTACCAAAATTTTCTGAGGTCTGGGTACCTCCTCTTCAAAATTAAAAGTAAGAACTGAAGACTGCTAATGTTCTTCCTCCCACCTTGCTGATTTGGCCATTTGAATTCCCCAAATCTGTTCCTACTGAACTATAATATTTTCCCATTTTTTTCTACAGGAAGGAGCTTTACAGAGAAGTGCTCTATTTTAACCTTGAAATAAGGGTCTGTAAACTCTTTAGAACCAAAGAATCTTCAGCTATGACACAAACTTACAGGTTGTATTGAACCATGTGAGACTGCAAACCAGTGACAGCAAAACTTATGAAAGGAAATGCTGACCTCTGTCAGTCTCTTCACACTCAGCCACATACACCAAGATTTTGTAGTTACCCACAAAGGGTGTAAAAATTATGCCAGTGGCAGCAAGCCTGAGGAACCTAGAAAGCTCTCTTCAGAGACCTCTATGAAGCAACATTTTATTGCTGTTACTCCTACTCAAGACAAGTAGTTAAAAACCTCACATATAACACACATTCTTGGTTCATAATAAGCACCTATTATTCAATACTCCAAGAGCACATATTTCAAATCAATGCTCAGGATAAATTTTTGTTGGTGGTGCATCATTCAATATAAATTTATTTCTTACAGAGATGAGTGAGAAGTGCTCTTTTCACAGAGTACTTTAAAGATTCAGAATCTGGATCTAGTAGTCCAGTTTTGTTTTTTCAACTGTAAGCACTATTCGAAACATTAGCATTGGCAGATGCTCTATACTTTTCCCAAACAAAGAATTAATCTCGCTTGTAATTAAAATTGTTGTACAGATTTACTTCCCAGGTCTATTACTTCATGACCACTACAAAGGTGAAAGCTACTTTCCTCATCATGAAGTGCCTTAGAATAGAAGCAATTGTTAGCTATCTTGTATTAGGCAGCATTTGAAAATAAGAATGTACATGCTACCTAATAAGTGCTATGCTAGCTGAAGGTAAACCAATGCAACAAAACCCTAAGCATTACACTCTAAGCAAAAATGTATACATTAGATTCCCTTAAAGTGGTACTAAATGCTTGACTATATTGTCTCAAACCAGGAGGAACTGTGTTACGGCTGTGAGAGTCCAAACATAAAAGAGAAGCTAGGTTTGCAGGGAAAAAGAGTCTTTCATTAGGCCAACTGACCTAGCTAGAAAAGTTAGATTCCAGCATTAATTCTTCACATGTAGAAACACCACATTAGCTGACTTTAATTGTCTTTTTTTCCCGAAAGCCTAAAACAAAAAAATTCAAGGATGCCTAGCAGCCCAGACTGACTTCTAGAAGTACGTATAGATTCCATACATAAGCACTGACAAAGCTCTGGAAATGAGTCCTTATTTCTGGTCACTAGAAGTTCTTATGTCTGAAATAACATGCTCTTGATGAGGCAAGCTCTTACTTGTTTGAGACACAGATAACTGCAAAAAGCTATTGCCCTATGACAGCTAGTAACTAAGAAACTTTTCTGTTACATACTGTTAGAATCACACTAGAAACTCAGGGTCAAACATCTGGTTTCAGTATTTCTGACAGTTATTTCCACCCCCCCCCCCCGCCCCGCCCCCACCCCCACACCTTACCTCTGTAACCGGCAATTCAAGCTGAACCACATCATCTTGTTCTGAAACAGGCGTTTGCAGAGCTGTGTCTAACAGTAAGATGCCATTGAGATCTTTCCTACATCCTACTGCATAATCGTCCACAAAGATCACTTTATCCACAGCAGAAATATACTGACATTTCACCCGTCCACCTGGTTTAGCTATAAAGGGAAAGACAAAAAGCAAGATTCGATTAGAAAACAGCTTTTATAAAAAGACCTTTAATATCTGTTCTGGAAAGTAATGTTAACACTTCAGCAAAATCTTCACTTCTTGAAATGATCAAAACCTAGCTTCTTAGCTACTACAACTTTCACCAAACTTTTATATTTCCTACATCAAAAAACAAACAGCCAAAATCTGTACATCCCATCAACAACTACAACCATTTTATTCCTATAATGGAAGCCATCATTCAAGTCCTGCTCTTATCAGGAGGCCTAAACTAGTGTTTTCAAGTCTAATGTAGATGCCTGATGTACTTGATGTTAGTTGACAATCAATAATAAGAATTAAATTGTACAAATCAGCATGAAAATTAAGACAAAATTAAACTACCATTAAGGCTGATTAACATCATTTCATCAAGCAAAACAACACTCAAACTTCTGAAAACTAAGTACAGTATATAACATGTGCCAATGCTACACATGTTCCTTGAGACACTAAGGTAGCTTATTTCTGCTCAGTCCTGCACATGTGATGTTGGTAACAGGTTAGAGAAGTTTGGTGGGAGTGGAGGAAGACTGTCAGCAGATAAATAAGGAAAGGCTGTAGCAATGGATATTATCCCCAGAAATGTTTAATGTTACTTGACATTATGATGTGCCTAAGCTGGATGGATTGAAACTAAACCCATGTAATATGCTATCTGTATAGAAGGCAAATTGCTTTAATTCACGGAACGCATAAGCTGCTGCTACAGAAGCAGACTGTATGTATAAGTATATGGACACATCATCCAAAGGGCAAAGCTGAAATCACTGGATCGTCAACACAGATCTCTTCTTGTTGCACAGGAACAGGAGTTTCATTAACTTTTGCATTAATCAAGTCCCGTCTCTGTTCTCCTCTTTCCTCAGACACTAGATACTGTTTTTATTATGAATAATTAAAAATCACCATTTAGGTAGCTAGTATACAGATGAAGCATCCAGATAAAGACAGCTACATAATTCTGTCATCTTCACACTTTGATATAGTTAAATGGAAATTAAAACTTCTCCAAATATAGGGCACATCAATCCGACCACATTGCATTTGTGGTATCCTCTCTCAAAAACTCAGGTCAAGAATAGTTGTCAGCTGCCCTTCTCACCAAAATTTTGGAAACAATGACTCATATACTCTCAAAATATAGGACATATGCCTTTGCCTGCATGAAGTATACTCCAATTGTAATCATTGCTGTAACAGTCAGAAACCCTTCAAAAGCCCTGGAATCACTTGATAGTTGTGAAGTCGTTAGTCCTAGCTCAACAAAAACGGGTCCTCTGAATGGCAAATCAACTAGTTCCAAACTGTATTTTTGCCAATACACTGGCGTTCCTTGCACAAGACTTTCTACAGACAACACAGCTGCAGGCAAGGAAGTAAGCCATTCTACAGAAAAATAACAGTTTCGACAAAAATTCAAATACAAGTTTTAATGTCTTTAAAAGCATTAGTTTCAACAATGTACTGGAAACTATTATGTAAATATATCGAAAGGTATCTCATGCCCTAAACTAGAAACCTCAGTAGATTCACATGGTGTTTGCAGTCTATTCAGTGTGATCCAAGTGATGGATCACTACAGGACACTTTCTTTAACCCATCACTTCTCTCCTCCTCCTTCCCAGAGAAAATGGGAAAAGCAGCTCACCTTTTCTGGCAGTGCCAACACCATGAACACTTTCTTTTGCAGTTTCCTTATTTTCTGTCAAGCACAGGAGTACGCTCATGCCCTATGACCAGGAGTTCAGCAGCCTGTAGGAGCCCCCCAGGCTAAACCATTCTTATTTTATCGTTTCTCTAGTGAAGTTAGTGAAATCTCATGTCTAAACCATCAAATGGCTAACTAATATCCTCTGTTTAAGTAGTCCCAATTTTTAGAAGCCAATGAAGATTACTAATGAGGTAAATAACATGCCTAATCAACATAATATTTCTGCTCCGTTAAGAAACAAAACAAAAAGTTATAACTACAGCACAAGAAATATATTGCCTAACAGCTGTGATTCTCACTGTGCTGGTTAATATTTTGATTGGTTACATTGACAGAAACACTTTGGCCAAACTATCTCAAGAAAGTTATTTACAGTTGTGGTTTTATTCTATTTGAAGCACATAAAAACAAAACAAGCTCCCTTAGCCTAAGTTGATGGAGCTTCAGGGAAATGACTCAATCAATATTTAGTGTCGTTCCAACACCCTGGGAAACACATTCTGCAACTGACTGGTTTATACTCTGAATAGCCTCTGAACTGTTGACAAGCTTTTTTGCAAACTTAGGAGTTTAATTTTGAAGTTCAGAAAACACATTTCAAGATGGTTCTACTACGAGTCACAAACTTTATCATAGTTCACATATGGTTGGCCATATGATTAAAACAGTAGGTTGAGAACCAGGAAACTAAAGAATTTAGAAGTCACCACTATAGAAGAAGTCACCACTGTAAAAGAAATGCCTAGAAAAGTTTAATCATTCTCAAAGCAGTGGCAGAAGGGTCCTTCTAACTCAGGATCAATGTTTTACAATATGCCAAAGGACTCCGACCAATATCCTTTGAAAAACCTACTGGTGGCACTACAACATTAGGTCCTGCCTGTCCGGCCTGGCTAAGTTTACTAGCAATAAGTAGTGATCACAATCTTCAAAAATCACAGTTCAAAAGTTTCACATAAACTCACTACATGACTTAAACCAGATCATCAAAACCCAATTGTTATTCTCATTTTAGCCCTCATTCCTTCAGCTGTAATTTATTTTGGGTGGTGGAAGGAGAAATAGCCATTCAAAGTTTTTAACAATGTTGCTTTTCAGTCTTGGCACGAGTGGATCATAGCTTCCCCAATATCTCCGACTTAGCCATCTAGGATTAAAAACAAAACAACTCACAAAGAAGTCATTAAGCCTTTTGTCAGTTCCTATAAGGAAACCTGGCAGGCTGCTAGCATGCTAGAAGTGCAAGCCCAAGAGCATACTACATTATGGTATGTCATCCATAACAACCTTAGAACTAGCAACCTGAAAACTTAGAACAACAGCAAATAAACATCAGATTGCAGAAATGAAGAATTTGAGAACAGGAACATTCCCCCTTGTCATGGTTTAACCCCAGGAGGCAACCAAGCTCCACACAGCTGCCCACTCACCCTCCCCCCACTCCTGGCCGGTGGGATGGGGGAGAGAATCCGAAGACCAAAAGTGAGAAAACTCGTGGGTTGAGATAAGAACAGTTTAATAATTGAAATATAATGAAATAAAATAATAATACTTCCATTACTTGCCTGTAATGGAAAGTAAAACAACAAAGAGAGGGAGAGAGGAACAAAACCCGGGGGGGAGGGGGGAGTGATGCAATTGCTCACCACCCGCTGACTGATGCCCAGCCAGTCCCCGAGCAGTAGTCACCGTCCCCCAGCCAACTCCCCCCAGATTATATACTGAGCATGACGTCATATGGTACAGAATATCCCTTTGGCCAGTTTGGGTCAGCTGTCCTGGCTATGCTCCCTCCCAGCTTCTTATGCACCTCCTCACTTGCAAAGCATGGGAACCTGAAAAGTCCTTGACTTAGTATAAACACTGCTTAGCAACAACGAAAACATCAGTGTGTCTCATGCTAAACACAGTACTATACAGCTACTAGGAAGAAAATTAACTTTATCCCAGGCGAAACCAGGACACCCCTCTGCCTTCTTTGTTTTGAACAATACAGAACAGATCAGCAATTTCCTGTGATCAAAATCTGACCTACAAAAAATATTACAGAAAAGCTTGTTTGGAGAACACATAACAGTCTAAGCAGCAACTATTGTGCCCCCTTGTCTGCAGGCATTAAGATGAACCAAACTAATTAGAGAATTAGCCTTGCATTTCAAGAAGCAGAAGATGAAAAAGCTTGTCTTCATTTCTCTGCTATAGATAGCTTTAGCCTCAAAGCTTTAGAGCTTAAGAGAAAGTGGCTACCACCTGAATATGCATGGCCACCATCATGAAGAGATGTAGGTTAATGTTGATAGTAACACCTCTGATCTTTTCTAAAAAAGTTAATTCACCTTGAAAACTGCTAGCCAGGAATGGCACTAAAACATATCACAAAGTCAGTAATTCTCTTGACAAGAAGCTCCCAATGCAGCGCATGCAAAAAACACAAATAATTTCTAAATTACAGTAAACTAACACTTTTATCTGCACCTATAAAGTGAGAGTGGTAAACACATGCATCATAGCACTAACTCCATAATGCTAAGATCCAAGACCAATCAAATATCTAAAGGAACACCTGTAACTTCGATCTATGAATGCAACTAGGTCTTTAGATTAAGAATTAAAGTAACATTTTTTGAGAAATAGAAATCCCATCAGCTCAGCAAAACACACATACTACGTGCACTGATACCAGTTTTTGCACTTCCAATTTAAACTAGAATATCCAAACAATATCTCAGTACTCAGTTCAAAATACTGCAACCCTGGGAAGCTAAAAAGTCTCAGGACTTCAAAAGCCCTATATATCCTATTGACTTTGTATCATTAGATTAGAACACCAAGCTATTTAAAGGCAAGAGGATCCAAAAACTCAAGAGAGGGGAATGGTACAACTGCAGAAGTCATTAAAATTTACTGTTAGAATTAAAAATAAAATTTCAATCTTCCCCTTTCTATTCTGAAGTGTGGGTGTAAAGCTTCAAGTTTAGGAGATATTATCACTCATGTAATATGCATGGTAATATATGTGGTATTATAATATTCAGAAGCCAGGTTAGCGGACAGCAAAACTATCCTTTCCATTAGAGACAGAAACGCTTCTTGCCAGAACATTGCTCAGCTACTTCTCATACATCTTTCATATGTACCTGGGATTAAAAAACCATATGTATCAGTTGTCCTCATTTGTTGCGAGGCAGGTGCCTTTCCTATTGCTACCATTTCACATAATCATAGAACCAACTGAAAAATCCAGTTAGCAAGTATACCATCCCACTGTGTGCTACCTAAGTAACACAAGTTTGCCAAGGCAAGCATCAGAACACTTGCAGTTTGAGGAAGTTCTACAGTACAAACAAAAAAACCCCTGTCTTAAAGTTTAACTTGCTGCCTTAACTTGCTGTATTTCCAGGAAACTATTTTGAACTAATACTACATAAAATCAAAACTATGGATTGGTTGCAAAGGGTAACATTTTCACACAAAAGAGGACAAAAAGCAAACCACTGCAAGTCTGGTTTAAAAAGGAGAAAGTTGTCTCTGAATTGTTTTACATCAGCAGCTCCCAAAGGAAACAAAGACACGGTGGTTATGAACATTGGGAACACAGTAACGAGAAGATGGCTAAGGCATGGCCAAACCAGGCCATGACTGCTCATCATTACTGAATTTATCAGTTATAGATTCTCTCTTGTTCCTCCTCTTCTCCTCCTCACCTACATCTTCAGTGGAAACTTCAGCAGTGCAGTTTTATCTTCCAGGTCCAGGCCCAGCCCCTTATTTGCTCTAAACATCACCTCAGCAAAGCACTCTGCTGCCACCATGAAGAGATTCCATGGGTCCCTCCTTTCCCAAAACAAAAGCATTCTCAGAGTTGAGGAAAGGATAGAAAGGAATCTATTGGACAAAAACAAGTTCAGGTTGCTATTTTAGACAAATTATGTAGACGGATTTAAACCAGCTATACACAAACATTTTCTCTTTTGTATTTCATTATATACACACACCTCCATCTGCCACATCACCTGGAAGAGCAGTCCAAAATGACTGAATAAAGCAAAAACACATTCAGAGCGGAAACAGGAAAGAAAACTGAAAATGTTCTCCGAACAGCAAGAATGCTAAAGGACGCAGAAATACCCAGCTTAACATCACAAAGTGCCTTCAAACTCCCGTATTTGCCAAAACTGGATTTAGTTAACCAAGTACAAGACATGTCATCTACAGTTTATCTCTTCCTTTAGCAACAAACAGGACAGAATTGTTTCAGTATCAGTTTCATTATATGATAGCAGGTTTTAATAATCCTTATTAGAGTAGGAAGATGTGTTATTTGGGCCAAAGCATTGGAGACTGCCACATGAATATTAAGTAATGTGTCTGATCAAGCAACTACTAACAGAAGCTTATATTAACACTTAAAAGGTTTCAGAACATAAAAAAAACCCACTGAGATCAAGGCAGTTCAAATCTCACTAGCTTTGCAGGCATAGGGTCCTCTTCCACTCTACAGACTTAAAC
>NW_008825433.1:2446688-2457077 GCF_000699105.1 Pygoscelis adeliae | reverse complement strand
CTCCATGTATCTAACATTACTGCTGCCTTGTATGCCGTACAGAACACAATTGCTCACAGAGCTTTACACCATTACACTGAGAACAAATTATGAAAGATTTCACAAGATATTCTACAATCCTTCCCGCAAACTCAGGTAAATTGTGAAAATTTAAGTCCCTGCAATTCTCCTGCAAACACCTCACAGACGACAGTGTCTTTGTTGTGGTTTAACCCCAGCCAGCAATTAAGCACCACACAGCCGCTCGCTCACTCCCCCCCAGTGGGATGGGGGAGAGAATTGGAAGGGTAAAAATGAGAAAACTCGTGGGTTGAGATAAAGACAGTTGAACAGGGAAAGCAAAAGCCGCACACGCAAGCAAAGCAAAACAAGGAATTCCTTCACTACTTCCCACCGGCAGGCAGGTGTTCAGCCATCTCCAGGAAAGCAGGGCTCTGTCACACATAATGGTTACTTGGGAAGACAAAACACCATACCTCCGAATGTCCCCCCCTTCCCCCAGCTTTAGATGCTGATCATGACATCATACGGTATGAAATATCCCTTTGGTCAGTTGAGGTCAGCTGTCCCAGCTGTGTCCCCTCCCAACTTCTTGTGCTGGTAGGGTGAGGAGCATTAAAGGCCTTGACTCTGTGTAAGCACTGCTCAGCAGTAACGAAAACATCCCTGTGTTATCAACACTGTTTCCAGCACAAATCCAAAACACAGCCCCATACTAGCTACTATGAAGAAAATTAACTCTACCCCAGCCAAAACCAGCACAACCTTCTTCAAATTTTTTCTCAAAGTGAAAAACTATGATTAAAAATTTTCAGAAAAGTTGTCTTTCACAAATTGCAGACAGACAGATTACACAGCATCCACCCAGAACCAGAGACAGGCAAGGAATACTTCACAGCTCAGTAACAGGAAGTTCCCGTTCTTCAAGAGCAACTCCTATCGTAGCATTTCACAACAAAGAACCTTTGCCAGATGAAATTTTACCACCAGTTCCTCTTTTTGTCACTAAAGTAGCTAGAGCATTTGAGTTTACCCATTATGTATCCTGCAGTCTCTGTAACAGAAGAAAACATCTCCAGTTATGGCACTTCTTAAACTCCTAAGACTATCTGGCAGGAAATGGTTTAGCTTCCCCCCTCCAAGTCCCAATATTATAAGGACCTTCCAAAATTTCAAGCTGGGAGAAGCAGCAAGTTCTCAAAAGTAGATGGGTGGGCTACAAGGCAAGTGAAAAACTGGCTAGACTGTCATGCGCAGTCAGTAGTCAATGATTCAACACCTAACTGGCAGCCAGTTATGAGTGGCATTCAGCAAAACTTTATACGGTTTACTATCTTCATCAATGGCTTGGGTGATGGGAGACACTGCACCTTTAGCAAGACTGTGGATGACACCAAATGGGAGGCGACTGAGGGCAACTGATGCATTAAACGGCAGGGCTGCCTTTTAAAAGGATCTCAAAAAGCCAGAGAAATGGCTTGACACAAACCTCCTGAAGTTCAACAAAGACAAATGCAAGGTCTTACACCTGGTATGGAACATAACCCCATACATCAACAGAAGCTGGGGACCAACTGTCTAGGTAGCAACCCAACAGAAAGAACTTGGGGATCCTGATGGACAGGCTGAACAAGAGGCAGCAATGCATCCTTGCAGCGACAAACTGTTACCACACAGGAGATCCCACAGGCAGTAGATCGGGGAAAAGATTAGTCTCCTCCACTCAGCAGTTTTGAGCCAACATCCAGAATACCGTGTCCAGCTTCGGTCCTCCATCTGAGATATCAGCACATATGTGAGAGTTCCACGAAGGGATACTAAGACAGTTAGAGAGCTGGAGCATACAACACTTCAAGAAAGACTAAGATAACTGGGCTCATTTAGTCTGCAGAAAACAGGGTTTAGGAGGAGATCTAACAGCAGTCTTCCATTACTGCAGTAGTAGTTCAACAGCTATGTTAGACTGCTGAGTTACTACCTATCTTTCTCTTTTTGACATTACTTTTAAGGAAATAAAACACTGAACACGGAAGCAACCATATTGGATCAGAGGAAAATTCGCATAACCCCACCTTTTGTCCAAGACAGTGGTCTAAACCAAGTGGTTACTGAAGAATTTAAGAAAGGGTGTGTACACAATGGTACTTTCCTGTAACACTCTCAGCCCCTGCTAATTTGTGCTCAGGGACCTTCTGAGCCAAAAGTGATTTCTTTTTTATATAATGACCTTTGATAGGCTGTTCTTCCATCAGTTAGTCCAACACTGTTGTAATTCCACAAACATCTAGCATCCACAGTGTTCTGTAGCCAGGAGCTCCATATTTTACTATTTCTCACAGTTACGTCTTTTGATGCCCTCAGCTCTTATACTAGAAGAGACAATCAACTCCCAATTTACATTTTTCACACATCCAGAATTTTGCAAACCTCTCTCAATCTCTTACCTCCCCATCCCAAATCATCCCCATCATCATCTTTCTCAGGTTGAATACTGTCTCACATATATAAGCCATCCCACACCTTAAATTTTTAGTTCTGTTATACTTTTTGAGATGGAAATATCAAAATTGCACACATACAGGCATTGAAATGGACTTATATTCTCAGCTGGGTTCTTGACAACTTCTCCAGTAATTGCTTATATGATAACTACTGAGCATTTACCTGGTATTTCATATTTCTAGCACAACTCCAAGATCTCATTCTGGCATTATAAGTCAGTTCAGAGTCCAGTACACCAGGCTCCAACTCCACTAAATTCTTATCCGTACTTCAAAATTAATTAAATCCATTCCCACATTCTCCTAATAACTGCTTCTACATAGTAAAGCTGAATTAGAACAGACTAGATCCATTCATGTTTAAGTTATATTTACAAGTGAAACTATTCTTCAGGATGCCTTTTCAAATTCTTTAGAGAAGCCGGCACAATTGAAGGACCTTGTATGTTTAAGACACCTGTTTGCAGCATAGTAAAATTTGAACCTGGTGACTATATAAGTTTAACTTTGGTTCTGTCACTGAAAGAGGACATTCAGAAAAGCTAACTTAAGCCTTCTAAGACTGGTCTTGCCAGGCTCCTTCTACAGGTAATGGGAAGCAGGCTCCTCCAAAAGTTCAGAGTAATGACTTTTCCTTTTCTCTATATTGAATGGAGAGGGAACCTAAGATTATTTGTTGAAAAATGCTACTGTTGTTAATTCTGACTTACAAAAACTAAAGAAAACTGAACAGAAAAAATCCACTATTAGAAAAAGTCTATCGAGCAGTGTTGTATGTCATCATTTATATCACAGCATGAATCTACGATCCCATAGAAGACAGGTCAACTAAGTCTATCACAGTATTTCTGCACAATAACCACAATGCCTTCTTGCTCTCCAATAAAACACTCTCTATCTTCCCAGTCTTCACTGCCATCTGCCCAGCTTCCTACTTCCCTAACCCTTTCTAACCCTTTCCCCATTGTCATCCAGTTCTCAGTCATAGTTCTCAGTCCCGTCCCACACCCTCCCAACTCTTCCTTTCCATACGGAGTTTTTCGTGAGAGTCTCTGTAGCCTGTTGCCCAGTAAACAGAGTTTAATCAAACTCTTCTCCTACAGCTGCCAAATGCTCAGATGAGATCCCGATTGCTTCACACTCAGTCAGGTCAGGGAAGTGCAGTGGATCAAACAGTTCTCCCTCCACAAACTGTACAGGGGACTGAAGAACTGCCGACAGACTGTATGCTATGCAAGCCTTCATTAACCAGCACTTGAGACTGGATATGTGCTTTCACTAATGCTACTGATTTTCAAGACTACTTAACTGATAAGCAAATTGCCTCCTTCTCAAGTTACACATTAAAAAAATAATCAATAAAATACTCACTGAACAGCCCTAGCAAATACCGCAAGAAAATTTTAAACATAGCGGTGTTTACATTTATGTGACAGATAAGTCATTATTTCCACAATTTTACACTTTTAATCCAGGCTGTAAAACAAAAGCTGTTTTTTCTCCCCGGCTTCTTGTGCATCATCCTTCTCTGTTGAGTGCTCTTTCCCCTAACGTACGTGCAAGTCTTCAAAATAAATGTTTTGCATATACCAGACTTCCTGTCTACTTCTTGACTAGCAGTGTGCACTGGGTCCTTACCAAATCTTGATACTCTTCCCAAAGACAAAGGAATTGGGCCAATACACAGTCCAATATTTGACTCCGCAGAAACCAAAAGAAGCTGCAAGTGTTGGTATCCACATGTACTTCACAAATGGAAGAACTGAGGGCAATAGCTGTTCTTTCTTGAACCGTCCACTGTGCACTCGGTGATAAGCACTCATCTGGTGACGGCAAGCAGTCATTGCAATTAAGAGAGCGTTAACTATTTAAAGGACAGCTTTCTAACAGCAGAAAGCAATACTGTGCCATCACTTAAGAACCATCAGGAAAGTGAACTGATCCACGTGTAATTTTTTTATTTAAAAATAATTTTTTTTATTTAAAAATAAAAAAATGGTATGCCACTGGAATAGACAACATGAAACAAGCTATCTCATAACATGACCTAGGACAGACTGATACACCCCAAAGTTGTCCAAGAGTCCACATGGTTGTAAGCCTTATCTCCATCTCCAAGACAGGCTAAGAAGCATTTTTGAAAGACGTGATACTGTTCAGGGAGAATTAAAGAATCCTCACAACAGCAAGGATGGACAGCTTTGTTTCCTGATTCGAAAGTAACTTGGAAAGAAAACCTGAAATAACAGATCAACACCATACCAAAAAATCAGACATAATCGTTACTAAAAGCTTGAGAGAAAAAATTAAGGTGAATCTTCAGTCTAGGACAGATTTTTCTTATACTCTGTCTTATAAAATCCTAGATGTTGTATTTCACTTAAGCTCAAGTTATGGATACCAATGCAATAGCAACCATAAAAATATTGTTATAAACAACATAATTAAAGACTCAGAAAAGGGTTCTACTGAGCCAGCTAACATTATGGTGGGCTGCTAGAAAGGACCAATTATAGGACAGGAGAGTATACCAGACCCAAACCACTGATCACCATGATGTTCAGAACAGTAAAAAGATCAGGGCTTCTAAAGATCACTAGGCTGGGCAATCCAAAGCAAAAGCCTTCTCCGTGTTCCCATTACTTTGAGTCCAACAGAGATTTACCTGCTTTCTTGCATAATGTTCTAGACTTGAACTAATCAATTGTCTCTGCCAGAACATGTTTCTGCCAAGTTTCTTCTACGTTTTATATAATACAGTATACAACATGACTGGGAGCTGAGCTGAAGGTTTTATCACATAAGCATATTAAAAGCTGTCTTGACCAAAGCTGGACCACAATCAGCACTGAGGTTGAAAATCAGTATTTTCCCAAGGATTCTTCATATTAATGAGAAACACCTTAGCTACCTGTGAGATGGAACAGGGCAGGAAGTCAAAGTTCAAATCTGAACTGATGCAGAGCACAGTATTTCCTCTTCAGGTCAATAAGAAGCATGTCAACATACATCTTCCTGCAGAAGACCTTTTTCAAAGTCCATTTGCAGAGGGCTAGGAGACTTCCGATTATCTGACATTAAAGCATTCTGCAACCTTTAACAATACAGCGCTACTGTTGCAATGATAGCCATGAATCCATCAGTCCAGATATGAATGATCTGTCAATAAAATGAAAAATGTTGTGCTATCTTGCCTGGCAACATAACATATGCCTGCATCGCTGTCTGTTGTTACTTCTAGAGCCCTGCAACAAACACAGTAATACAAATACCCCTTTAAAGGCATGTGAAAAGAAAAGATATCTATTTTTACTCTATTTTAGCTTCCGCAGAAGATAATCCAGATGTGCTTCCACAGAGCCTGGAAGTATCAATTAACAGCATCTTGACAGTCTGGCAAGACGCATGGCAAGTGAGAAGGGATATCTGACATACTCTGATTAAGCTAGCAGACAAATGGAGCACACAGCAGTCTAGAATCTTTATTGGTATAAAACACTGAACTCAAACCTAACAATTCTCCTATTCTGTTTTTTCAAGTGCTTAAGGCTCTTCATGAATGACCTTAAGATCACATAAATCAATGGAATGATCTTTCTGAGAAGCATTTTACCCAGATTAGCATTGTCATCCAAATATACTCAAACATAAGCTGGGCAGTGGCAGATCACTAGATATTTGACAATACTCCCCATGCGATGAGAAAATAAACAAGGAGAAAATCCTGTATTAACTGCAACAGCCTTCATTATTAGTATTTTTTTTGTCTCATAATTGAACAAATGAAAATAAGAGCCAAGAAGATGAAGAAGCTCGCGCCAATTTTGAGGAATGAAGGAGACAACTTGAGCAGTATTACCACAGCGAGCTTGAAACAGTTGAAACTGCTGCTGATGTCTTCAAATAATTCAAGCCCAGAACTGGATGGCAGAGTATCCCAATGGTTTCTTCCTAGAGATTATAAGAAGTGTACACTCCCTCTATGACTTCCAAGCTGCAAAAGAGAATCTTTTCTTCTTGCTTTGCCTCCTGCATCACATGGAAAGGAATCAAAAAGAAACAGAACTGGATATCCCTCGATAGATTTCCAAGGCTCCATAATTCAAAGTGATCCAGCTGAAAACAAACAGGACTTCCCAAAAGGGAACGCTGATAGATAGACAATGGTGTTGAACTTGCTGGCACAGGTGACCCTCCTGGGCTGAGATCTATTTCCTTCTAAATTCTTCTGTTGGAGGAACAGCAGTTGAGGGCCTCTGGTGATAATGCAGAGTCTTTGTTTCCCCTACAGGAACTGGTACATACGTACAATGAACAGATTGTATGCAGAAGTCTGTATTTTGATTACTGTTAGGGCCTCTGGAGTAATTTAGAAGGCTTTAGCTATGAAACACTGCATTTTAGCGAACAAGGCTCTGAAGCTATTGCTATGTCAAGTTCATCTAGAAAAACCTACAGAAACATTCAAGACGGTCACTGTCCACCTGACAGTACATTTTAGTTTCTTATTGTGTTCCTGGCCAAGATTCTCGGGGAATTACAGCACTCTCCCAGTTCAAGCAGTTTTCTCATTTTATTTGTAAATAGAAGGAACTGATAAATCAAACATCTCTACAAAGACTAAGAGAGTCACTCAAAATTATTCTGGAAGTTTGTTTTGATTCTTCAGGGGGTTTTTGTCTGGCTTTTTTGTTTTTGTTTTTTTTTTTTTTAAGGCAGAGGAAAAGGCTCACCCTTTGGGCTGTATTTGGAGGTTGATCATTCATGCTCTTTGGCTACCAGCGTTCAACTTGAAACTGAAAGCGCACAAATATTTAAATGCCTAAGAGGGAAAATAGAGTACTTGATAGACTTGCACGACAGATGCAAAACTAGTCCTGACTAACCACTACTAGCAAACACACAGAAACGCGTCATATCCAGTAGTCACAAGAATTGTCCTTGCACTCCCAGTTTGGCTCTCTGAAATGCATAAAGTGCATGCAACAGTCTTGGTAGAATAAAAAGGATAACCTCGTGACCAGGTAAGATGAAGACTGATGTTAAAGGATCACCTGATTTTCCCCTTAGCCATGGTACTCTTATTCACCACCATGCTCCGGGCTGTTGCAAACAATCACCTGGCCCTCTTGAATAGGCCTACAGTGCCCATACATGAAACAGATTAAAGATGACCACACACTTTCAAGAGATAGATCTGATGAAGATTCAGTGTGGTATAATAATAATCATAATCCTCACTAGATTCCTACAGTTTGGCCTCAGAAGAACAATCCCTGGATCATCACATACATCAGACCAACGATGTTCACATGAGAACTGAAGCATGCAGACCAGAGACCGCATCCTAATGTTTGGACGTGACCTATAACTGAACTGTCTTTTGGCTGTGAATCTTTTGTCTTGCTCTTTTGCACACCAAAGACAGCAATCTGCATTTACATTCTAATGAAGGCAGCCTCCACTGCTCTACCAGATTCAGTATTCCACAGGTTCAATCTTTTCACTGAGAATGAGCTCAAAGCTTAATGTATTGCTGCAGTGAACTGCGACTGCAAATAAAAGCAACGCTGAGGCTTGGTGGTGTTTCCTTTTCCTTCCCCCCTCCCTTGATGGGGGATCCTTTTTCTTGCTCTGCTTTCTAGAAAGAGAGGCCTGCTATGTTTTGTTTTTCCTTGGGTAATGAGCAACAGCATTTCTGTCCAACATAAATCTTTCGGCAGGGCAAAAGACCTGCAGCCCCAATTACCAAGGAGGACAAGCAGTCTCCCAAGAGAGGCAGTTTTAATTCCTAGGGACTCTATTTTTAGTTATAGCACCGGAAGTCCCTGAAGCAACAATATCCTTTGACCTGTCATTTATGGCAGGGGAGGGAGCAGGGACACAGCTGGTCTACAGGTCTGAGTGTCCAACTACCATCCTATATTAAAAGAGCTCACGCCGTACAGAGCAGGCAGACATCAGAGAACAGTTAAATTCCTTTTTCCTCCTCTTCCTAAAGAATGGCTGAAAAGGGAAAGAAGAAGGGCGAACACGGTTGCTAACAGCCCCAACAGACACCAACTGCTGAGATGAACCAGATTTCTGACAGGCATGCCGGTCTGAATCTATAAGGAAATTCATTTAAAGTTTCTTCAAACTAAACTAAGGTTATAATTTTTTTTCCACTAACATAATCATCAGCTCTATTGCACACATAAAATTTGGGTAGATTGCAAGCAATTCTGTTGTTTCATTTGAGGAGGAGTAGAATCCATCTTTTACAGTCATGCTGTAACAGAGAAGACTGACACTAAAGGAAGTGTACATAACAATGTACGTAACAGAAGCAAAGCAATAAGTTATTTTTAAATAGTTACTATTTAGGGGAGAATTGCCATTAGCATTTTGAGTACTAAATCAAATCCCTTGCAAGGATTCTACCACAGAAAACTGTAAAACAACAGCTTAGGCTTTGATTCACAATTCACTTCTTTTTCTGTTCATGAGAATTAAACATCTCCTACACAGACAACCAATTACAAATTAAGTCCTCGATTTATGCCCTCCTAATCCACAACTTAAAAGCAATTCTCAAATTCTGGCAATAGCTTGAAGAAAAGTAAGAAATGAAGTTATTAATAAAAAAAGCACTTTAGGAGATAGCATGGTAGAAGAAAGGGAATTACAGAAGCAGAGTGATCTGAATTCTGAACAAAGCGGGAAACACCACACAAGAGCCTCATTTTCAATACAAGTGATCTACAACAAAAGCAGCTGACAACTTCTCAATAATTCCACACAACTTTTTTTTTTAATCGCCCCAAACACTTAACCTTTACACTTCACAATGTAGTGACTTTAACTTATGAAAGGAAATCACTGATTTTTGTCCCATTCTCTTCAGTTTGACATTGTAATACAGTTGCTGGTTTTCAAGGTGAGAGTATGCATATTACCTAGACTATGGCACCTCCGTACAATTCTTGACATTACTATGCCACGTTCAGGTGGCAAACATCAACCCTTCACTACCACCACCCAGCAAAGCTAGATCTTATAAGCAACACACAACTGCAAGGAGAACCTGAATATGGAAACACACAACTAGGGAGAAACGTATCTTTCTGTGCCAAGGGCTGGTCTCACAACATACCGAATAACACTCCCCCTGCCAGTATTCTGACAAGTACCACAGTTTGAGAACCATTAATGAACCAGGACCAAAGCTGTTAATGGCATACGGATCTTTTTCTACAGAACTAGTTTGTTAATAGTGTAAAAACATTAATGGGCAACAAAAAAAAGTTGCTTCATAGTTATGGAGACGCTACAGTCTTAGCCTCCACAAAGTCAGTACGTAACCGTACCTCCTTAACATAATAGCAGGGATACTGTTACTAGCACCAGAGACAGTCAAGATACTCAGCAGCCTGGAGAACTATGCAAATGTATGTAAAAATGTACCATCAAGTAACTTTGTGAAGGATTCTGATCTTAAACAATTCTGAGCCATAACACAAGTGACAGTTTTAAGAAATAAGCCTTCCTAACAAACCCAGATTAAGGCTCAATAAATAAGTTACCACAGTATCACGTATCAATAAGAACTAGAACCATGCCTATCCTGCATAACATGCTGCTTCTAATCTTTAGAAAGTTCAACGTTGTGTCACCCACAAGAACACCTGAAAAAATAAAATAAGAAAATACAGCCCTATACATCACGGCCTTCCATCCCCATTTAATCTCTTAGTAACCACGCCAATACATTCTACAGAAGAAAAACGCCCCGGTGCTGCCTACACGAGTATCTCTGCCCCGAAGAGTAGGAACCGTTCAGGCTCGAAAAACAAGGAGGGGTGAAAAAGAGCCAGGGGAGCCCCCCGCACCCAGGGCCTGAACCAAG
>NW_008825433.1:2436082-2445605 GCF_000699105.1 Pygoscelis adeliae | reverse complement strand
GGGGCGGGGTTCCCCCTCAGGGTGGAGGGCCGCTCTCTTGCGAGGAGCCGGCGTAACTTCCCCGTTCTGGCTCCGTTTCCGCCGGGGCTCGAGCGCGGTGAGCTGGCCGCCGCCTTTCCCCGGCCCTCGTCGCTGCCGTGTCGCTACCGCTCCGGACAAAAACTGGGCCGTAAGCGGGCGGGCGCCTTTGCCGCCTCCCGCTTCGGGGAAACCGGGTGGGGAGCTTCCTTTCCGTACCCTGGCTCTAGGGCCGGCCGTCGCTTTGTACGCGAAGAGTGATGCGGGGGAGCCGTAGTTAAGTTGCCTCCAGCTTTGGTACCAAGCGAGAAAGTCGAAGTGCCAGCCTGCTACAGCGCCCTTCCACAATAAACTCGGGGCTGGCGAAGGGTGTCCCTGGCCGCCTGCGGGGGGCCGCGTCGGCTGGGCCGGTTTGTTGCGGGGTGTGTAAATACACACGATGGTTCCAGCCTGAATTCCTTTTTTTTTTTTTCTTTCCTCCTTTTTTACCCCAAAAAGTAGGGATGGAGTCACTCTGCCCATGAAAGCATTTTGTTCTGAAGCAGTATTCACCATGCTTCAAAAAGGACATAAGCATAATAAAACGTTTTATATAGTTGAGATTTTTCCCTTTTCACCCACTGGAATAACAGCTTGTATAGCTAAGACTACCTGTAGGCATTCTTCTATCCAAGTAGCACGTTCTGCTAAAATATTTGAGAAAGCTTTTAGGCTACTGATGGTCTTAAATATAATGAAGTTTCAAATATAATGTGGTTTCCTACAGAAGAGTATTTTTATTAGAAGGACACAAATTAACACAGGCTGCTGTAGCTTGAAAATGATTTAAGAAAAAAAAAAGAACCAGACAAAACCAAAACCACATGGGTATGCATGTATACCACCCAGGCTAATCGAAATCATCCCGAGAGCAAAATAAGCAGCTTTTAAGCTTGCTTCATGACTTCAAGCGAAACATTAAAGGCCAATAAGGGTAGTGACAAAACTTAAAGCAGATCTGAAGCTGTGTGTTGTCTCCAATCAAAGCAATTGGTTTCATATACTTTTCAAGTAGGTACAGTTTTGCTGATAAACAACAGAGTACGTCTGATGGGTAGAAGAGGGAGAAAGACACGTACACGGAAGATCGCCCAAAGAGCGTGTCTCGTTATTAAGGTATGATACCCATGTCTCTACGTTGAAATGACATGTTGCATCTTGGAAAGGGAACTTTTCGCTAGATGGATGTGCTCTGAGTTTCCAGTTTTGACAGACAGAAGTAGGATATATACTATCATAAAAAACTTACTTATAGCCTCAAAGCTTGAGATTGATGACATGGATAGGAATATAGATATGTCTTAATTCAGTAAATATAAATGAGCTTCATACATTCTGTAAACAAGTTTAATTCAAAATTCTTATAAAATACATCTCGTATTTACACACATACCTCATCTAAAAATATGAGTTTGTTGAATTCAAAGTTATTACAAACTATCAGAACCATTTGAGAGCTGTTTGTACATGTTTCTTGCACAGCATATGCAAAAGGTGACCCTAGAGATACTAAGATTAAAAGGTGCAAATCTGCAATTGTGTACAAAATATGTACTATGTTAAGTGCATATCTACATTGCATATTACACATGTGCCAAGTCTGTGGAAAGGAACAGTTAAAATTGCAACTATAAATTTCACAGAACATTAGTATAGAGAAAATGAAGATATTTGGAGATTAACTAGAACATTCTCACATCCTTTGAATATTCATAGTCATTTCAGATGCACAGGATCCATTATGGACATCTAATGAACAGCTACGCAAAGAGGAACTAAGCTTAAAGCTCTCTGACAGCCCAGTAACCTAATGTTTGGGTGATGTTAGTTAAACATGTATTCACAGGGTCTGGATTGAGTCTTCTAATACTAGTTGGATATTCCTGTTAAAAAAAAAATACAAGTCATGAAAAAGAGATAAGACCAGATTATCATGCAAGATCCCAAAGCTAACATGCCTTTTTTTTTAAATACACTGTAATTGCATATTTTTTTTAGAATGTGGTATGAATGCTCACAAAACACTTGCAGGTAAGTACTAAGCTGCTCCTGTAATTGCTTTAGTACGACTCTGCAGTAATTCCACCAGAACTTCTGCAGAACTCAAAAATTACTGGAAAGTTGATCACTCTACCAGTTTTTCTCCTTTTATGTATTACAAGCTAGAGTATGACATTATAATTTATGTCCAGCATCAAATCTAAGTAGTTCTGTTTAAAACCAACACAAGCATCAGCCAGAAAAGCAGACTGAATAAGCTAAAGGTTTGTGGTAGAGTTGGAATTTAAGTATGTATTTTGCATCAGTAACAAGTGGTAAAAAGAAGTTACTAAAATGGCAAGTTACACAGTCTAAAAAGCTGAAAAACTACAGTTCTGATAAGGAAATATGTCCATCAGGGATCAAAAACAGCCCTTGCTATTACCTTGTCATGGTCGATTTTTATTCGCAGCATCAAAACAAAAAAAAAAAAAAAAAGAGAGACATGGGGAATGCTTTCTTTCTGTTACCAAAAAAAAAATAATACTGAAGACTGCAAATGCCTAAGTTAGTACCATGCAAAGTGAACTTCAGCGGACTTCCCTTGTGAAGAAACGTTACCATAAGGACCATTACATAAGCAATCAACACAGTACACAGGAAATATTTAACATGTCATCACGTTATTACATAATCCTCGGATAGTCAAAATTAGCAAGACTGTAATTGTTACTAAGGCTGTAATTCTGCCTTATTTAGTGGAGGGAGAATCTGGCCTCACAAATCTTTTTTATTTCTCTTTACAAGGGATTAATAGTACTGGGGGAAAAAAAAAAATGGATGCATGTTAAATACATGCTATTAAAAGCAAGACAGAGCAAGATGTTGTAAAACATAGTTAGGGAAGCATTAATTTTATTTCGTCATCATAAAATAACATTGTTTAAAGATCACACAAATTTGATAGATTATCTCTTTTCTCCCACATTAAGCCAGCATTACAGTTGAGAAAGGTGTTCACCCGTTTCTCTGCAAATTTATACTTTTAAGTAAAATAATTTGATTCTCTAAATATGCATTTTAATTAATTATGTCACGCAGTAAATATCTTGCTCCTTTGGTCAGAGATAGTAAATGAAGACTTCAAATACTTGTATCTTCAATTTTTAAAAACCCAATATACATCCTTAACCAAGGAGTATTTACGCTACACACAAGCCATAGATACAAAATACACAGTATATACATGTTTTGAAAACAAATTGGAATTTGTAAAAACTCAATAGCCAAATCAAAGTAATTGAGGCACTAAATTAAAAGTAGTATCTTCATGTCTTGATTATACAGACTATTCTGTGAACAATCAGGACTGTTTCATAAATATATATTATCTACAGAACTTGCTGTGCCAAAAAAGCCAGCTGTGTTTAAGCTCAAAAGAAAAATTGCACTTTGAGATTGTTACAGTTACCTTCTCATTTTTCTCCTCAAATATAGTAATCTGGTCCTAGTGCTTTTGGCACAGGTATCGAGTCGTGTTTTTGCTACACTTTCTTATAAAACACAAGGTTCTTTTATTTTGTTCATTAAAATCTGAAGAGTCTTAAACAAACCTAGAACTTTGATACAAATCTATATAGCTACAATTGCTTCATTAAATAATATACACAAATATGCTCTTCGATCTTAAAACATCTTGACAACTGGATACAAAACAGTCACTTGTATTATCTCCAGCCTCCTTAATCTTATGCATTATCAGTCTGCAAATGAATAAAGTATGGTTTCTGGCCACATCTTGCACTAGATCACACCCCAGTGTACAAGGACAGAAAATAAATGTATAATAAAAAGATTGGATAAATTAGAAGGGGTTTCTTGGTCTTGAATTCTTCTCCAACTAGTAATGATGCAGCACTGTATGCAGCCCAAAAGACTCCAAACAACTGAAAAAGAAGATGAACAGTCTTAGCTGAAACCACAAGAAAATCTCTCCAAATACCAAGATAAAAATCAGTTATTCTCTCAATGTAATTAAAAAGAAACCTTCCAAAAAAGAATTTGGAGGGGGGAAGAACTCCACACACATACACACACACAAAAAGAATAGACTATGCATTTTCATTTAAGTTTAGAGAAATGTTTAACAAATAGGCATGTTATTTTTGTTTGAGACATTTTTACTGAAATGAGCAGCTAAGGATCTACAGTAAGTTTTCTCTAATGTAAGACATATAGATACCATAAAGCAAGCCCTAAGCTTACATACACTGATAAGCTGAAATGTCACTGGATTAATAACTTTTGTTTCTACCTTGACTGTCCCCAGCTATTAACCCCTCCCTTTCTTTAAGCAAAAGTTACTATACTTGACTCTTCCTCCTACAATATATACCAGAGGGTTGAATTACCATTTTTTACTTCAGGATTCGTCTGGCTCATAAGCTTTTCTTTAAGTATGGTGCCCCCACCTCAAGGTAACTGAACCTCACATTCCTATTCCTCTCAGGTGCAGTGAGAAGCCTGCCAAAATACAATCTGTAACAAAAACTATATTCCTTACAAAGCTAAGAAAGAACCAGTTTAAAAGACTGGTAGAAAGTAACATTATCTATGAATATCCACTATGTTATATGAAGTTAGCATGCATACTTTAAAAAAAAAAAAAGTCTTGAGGTCAGTGAACTTGATTCAGACCTCAAACTAACAAGGTTACAGCAAAAAGTAATCAGACATCATTATCCTCTAGCACCTTGAATATTAATAAAAAAGGAAAAATACTTAAAACTGAGTGGCATGCAAAAACACTGTAATCTTCTGCAAAACACAAGACCAAAGCAGGCAGACATAATAGGACCCCAGCAAAGACTTTTTTCCACAGTTCTGTCAGAGGAGCTGAAGCCCCCTGAGGGATTATGTGGCCCTTTCAACTGCTATTGTAAAAAAAACCACAACAAAACAACAACAACAACAAAAAAACCCCAAAGCAAAAAAAATTGCATGTGATTGCATACTTCCATTTTTGCTGCCTAACCCACGACTGCAGAGATGGACAAGACGGACAATCAAGATCATGACTGAATTCCCTAAGATACATTAGGAAAATTGCAGCAATTAAAACAATTGAGGTGCATTACTTGAGTAGTTTACTTTGCTGATTGCAACTGAAAAAGAACTGACTGGAATTTCACTATTTCACTGTAACTTCCCCAACTTTAGGACTGCGAAGTATTTCCCCAAGCACAGAGCTCTCAAGCCGTAAGAAGCAGTACTTGTCACGGCGTAAGCAGTTTTGGCCATATGGGGCTTGTCCTGCATTTTCACACTAATGATGCAAAGGTAAGAACCTTGCACAGATTTGCCCTGAAGTTAAGGTGAGACTGTTAGTAGTAATCAAGTAACAGAGGTTTCATTAACATATATTTATTTTCAAGTTATATATTAGTTAACTGCCAAGTTAATGATTTGCTTTCTGACTGTATCACTTAGTAGGAATTGCAAGTTATCAAATCACAAACACAGCAGTTTTGTTATTTATCATACACTTTAGTTGTACTTCAATTATACTGTTTACCAGCAAGCTGAAAGGACAGAAATCGATCAAATCAACAGAACAAGAACTCAAAAAGCGTACAGCTTAGCTAGTAACAGAATTTTCTCAGTCAGCCTTTCCAGAAGTTCAGCTGTAACTTCAAAGGCTACCTAAATGGTTTTAAGAAGTGCTGGAAGCGTTCAAGAACGTTATGTAGTTCTGGGATCTATCGGGGAATGTTGCTAGTTTCATAAAAGGTGTCCAACAGCAGGTGGTATCAGGCAAGTTATTCTTGCTTTGTGCCTTACATTCCACATCTGTAAAATCAGAACAATACTTACCTTCTTTGCAAAGGGTGTTGAGAGCTTTGTACTGCTACCACTATGGGAAGGTCTCAGAACAATGACTAACGTCATATTCATGCTGCAGTAACTAAAAATAAACTGGATGATGGGGGAAGGGATAGAACAGCTTATTTTCAGGTTCTTCATTTTGAGGTTTAATCATGCATCCTCTTCTCAAAATGATAATCCTATTTATTTTAATGCAACTATTATAGCACAGCAAAGTACTTAAACAGAAGCTAACCTGATAACAACAGGTGTTGTTATAGCAACAGCACTGTATATCCCCACGTACGCATAAGAAACATTTTAAACAGATTCGCTTAGCAGTCACATCCACCATGCTAACCGAAAGGATGACAGAGCTCACGTTGCAGTTCTGAATATTTCGACGCATCATTATGTTGTCCTGAACAGATTAATACTTGAAGTGTTAGGAAAGTGACTTAAAAATAACTGTAAACAATTCTCAATAGATGATACTGAACTTACTTTTATTAGGGTAGAAACAACTTCAAATGATCCAACCACCAAAAGTACAGGTGCTATGACAATGAGGGGAAGTAGGGAATATCCTATCACACCAAGAACTTGGCCATAAGCAACCTGTAATTTTCAAGCACATAAAAACAAGCTTTTTAGTACTCAATCTTTGACACCAAACACAATTTGATCTTGTTATAACAGTATGAATAGCAATGATAATGTGTTAGGTATTCATGAAATTTCAGCTAAAGGAAACTTGCTAGTATGAAAATTGTTTTTGTATCCTAGCCCCTAGAATTTTCTAATTAATAATTCAGTTCTCTTAGAAATATGTTGTCTTTTCTTTTTTCTTTTTTTTTCCCCTCTAAAAACGCTGTAAGTGACAATTCTATCACTTCCAAGGGAAGTATTTACAGAGGTTAAAATATGTAATTCCACCCACCCCTCACATTTTCATGTTCCGCCTTAAGTGGTTCTCAACTGCCACTCTCCATGGAGTGTACAAATGATACTGAGGAGCACAGAACTACAACAGACCTCTCAGTCACCAGCTGCAGTCCTGGCTGTCACAAGCAGCAAAGATATAATTTTCTGCGTTAACATACTCATATCCATTATGCGTAAATATATTCATAAAGTACATTAATGCTTTTGGCATCAGTGGAAGACTTAGAACCCGATCCCTCTAAAGCACAGAAATCTTCTGATTTTCAGTTTAAATTTGTTATGACTATCTCAAACAGCTTTGTTCAAAGTATTTCCATAACTGTTTTCAGCTTCATGGGGATTAAAATGTCCGATTTTCCCCTACTACGGTTTGAAATGTTCCTGGGCCCAGCTACGCTTCTTGGATTTAACAGGAAAAACAGTGGCGGGACAAGCGACCATCTTGCAAGCAATCTCTTGTGGCCACTGATCCTTCACAGTGAACTGTGCAGACCTATACTTTCTCTCCAGTTTATACATTCTGATAATTTCACATTTTGAGCCACAAAGCAGATTGATTTAAGGACATCTGGATTATGCTGGTATGCAGAAAACCCATGCAATCACATTCATAAAAGCTTTTTCTTTCAAAACAGTGTTCACACAAGACGACTGTAGCAGTTATGATTAAAAGGAAAACCTAAAAATATTAAAGTCAATGTAAATAACGTAGGAAGTCTGCAACACTAGTTCGTCATTAACGCAAGATGCATAGTAAAAACATAAAAATCAAGTATCACTGAATATTTCGTTCTTCACGACACAGTTCAATGCGTTTTATGCTGCAGAGCCATTTTAAGAAGTTTCTACTCTCCTGAATGTTCCGCTGTAGCTGTCTGTGGGCCTTGCTGTAAGTCATTTTTTGTTGTTTACACCTGAATCACTTAGTGACTCAATTTGTAAACAGCTCAAACAGCTATTCCAACCCTGCTGGTGTAAGCAGCTGGAGGGAGGGATGTAGGCCAGAATCTCAATTGGCTTTGCAGTTGAAGAACATGTGCTGACTTTCATCCTTTAATGGGTTTGAACTGCATCAGGCCAAGGATGAAAACAAATATTGGTAGGTGCTCTACCCACGAGGTCATTATACAACTGCTGTTAGCCCCATTAAAAAAAAAAGTTTCAATAAAGGACAGTGCAAGAGCAGTGCAAAGGAGAAGAAAGGGTCCCATTTAGCTCAGTGACCAAAAAATTGAAAGCACTTGTCCCTCAAGAATGGACTTCAGTTCTGGAACAAAGGCACCTGTTAGAATTTCTGGGATACATAGTACAAATTTCCAGGTTGTTTACCACGTCCAGCGTGCACAGAAAGACTAGCTGACCATCTCTGTTTCTTAGATTTTATTTTGGAGGCCAAGAACCTGAAGTGTAGACATTACATTTACCAACTGCATCCATTCTTAGTTGGCTACAAGGTCCAAAGCCAAGCACCAAGAACCCCCAACTACTACTGAAAAATGTAGCAGAGACTTTACATTACCTCCCTCTATGTCCTTTTCACATACAGGTACTTACTTCTCCTCCAAGAACCCTGGCCAGTAAAAAAATTGTCAAGGATCCAAATATCCAAATAGTTATAATCCAAGAAACAACCTTAAGAGATAAAGAATTCATTTATATTAATCATTTTCATTGTGAGAAAGGAAAACTAATTTCTATTAATCACTTTCACTGCATTCAAGGATTTTATTATGCAAAAATGAATTCTGAATTGTGGCAAGAATAATTTTACTTAGTATCACAATGCAACTTGAGAATAAAATTCAGAGGTTACATTTACAGAATCACATTAATGGTAGGTTTGGTGAACATGGAATGCACATGCAACGTGTTTGTGTTTTGTAAGTATTGTAATATTTTTATCAGAGTAGGAAGGGTTTAGTTAAAACTAAAGCTAAGACCACCCTAGCTAAATGTCTTCACATCCCACCTATTACAAAAAGTGGGCTCGGACAGTTTTTAAAAGTCAGCCCAACCAATACAAGGAGTTGGAATTCTGCTTCTTTCATCCACGAAGACGCCACTTTATTCTTTACTCAAACTGAGAACACTCAGAAGAAGACATAGGACTTCAACTCTCAGTAGAACTTGATGATGATTACAACTTCAGAAACAGCCCCAGACTCCTGGGACAAAGTCTGTAATTATTTTTTCTTGCTTCTTTCATTGGTCTGCTCTTAAACTGAAGAAGAAATCTTAAAATAATTTTCTGACATAACAGAACCTTCAAAGTAACTTAGCTATTCTTGGAGTTGAGGCACTGGGAGAATTAGAAATGAAGTCCTCCCTTTTGAAATACCTTTTAAGAGGGAAAGAACAGTATCAGTCCAGGCTCTGCATTTCCAAATGTACAACGGCTGCACTTAAAAATGAAGTTAGAACTCAATTAAATTTTTTTTCTTAACTAGAAGTTCCAGATTCACAGAAGAATCATAGAATCATTAAGGTTGGAAAAGACCCCTAAGATCATCGAGTCCAACCGTCAACCCAACACCACCATGCCCACTAAACCATGTCCCTAAGCGCCTCATCTACACGTCTTATAAATACTTCCAGGGATGGTGACTCAACCACTTCCCTGGGCAGCCTGTTCCAATGTTTAACCACTCTTTCAGTAAAGAAATTTTTCCTCACGTCC
>NW_008825433.1:2426862-2435266 GCF_000699105.1 Pygoscelis adeliae | reverse complement strand
ACATCCAATCTAAACCTCCCCTGGCGCAACTTGAGGCCATTTCCTCTCGTCCTTTCGCCAGTTACTTGGGAGAAGAGACCAACACCCACCTCGCTACAACCTCCTTGCAGGTAGTTGTAAGGCGTGATAAGGTCTCCCCTGAGCCTCCTTTTCTCCAGGCTAAACAACCCCAGCTCCCTCAGCCGCTCCTCATAAGACTTGTTCTCCAGACCCCTCACCAGCCTCGTTGCCCTTCTCTGGACATGCTCCAGCACCTCAACGTCCTTCTTGTAGTGAGGGGCCCAAAACTGAACACAGTATTCGAGGTGCGGCCTCACCAGTGCCGAGTACAGGGGCACGATCACTTCCCTACTCCTGCTGGCCAGACTATTTCTGATACAGGCCAGGATGCCATTGGCCTTCTTGGCCGCCTGGGCACACTGCCGGCTCATGTTCAGCCGGCTGTCGACCAACACCCCCAGGTCCTTTTCTGCCAGGCAGCTTTCCAGCCACTCTTCCCCAAGGCTGTAGCGCTGCATGGGTTGCACTGCATCCTCAAATGGAGGATGATTTTTCTTTAAATTTAAAAACAGATAAAAGTCACAGCACCACTTTAAAAAATTAAAATAAATCTAACAGCTTTACGCTATTTGTGAAAATAGTTCGTGGCCTCCTTTTACTCCCTCCTTTCTTCCACAGTCTAAAAGAAGAGGACCAGATTAAAGTCTTAGAGCAGGAACGCTCATCTCTCTCCAGCTTACAGCCCACCATTCAGTTCATCTAGTCTAGCTGCTGTCAGTCATCCTGTTGCTAGCTACTAGCTATCTCTCCTCACACATATACAACATTCTTACATCTGTATGGTAAATCCACCGTTCCTAAGAAACATCAGACCTACTGTTCACGTATGTAGGTACACAAACTGCAGAAGGTAGTTTATCTGTCATGGGATCAAGGAACGGTCCTTGCTTTGCCTAGGAGACAGCAAAGTGGTCCACTTGAATAATACAGTGGTTTAGTCTACTCACTTCAAGTCTCATAGAAACAAGATACTGAGAGCAAGTTCTTAGTCAGCATTTGGTACACCATATGGAAGCCAGAGGTTGCAAAGGGAATGATTTTATCTCACCATTCACAAAAATCCTTGCATAAGCACATTCTGTTACTTTACATATGGCTTATTGCTATACTACATTGTATTTAAAACAACTGTAACTACACATATATTCGTACAGATTTCTGAAGCAGGATCACCCAGGCTCACATTCAAATTGTGACTATAAATGATACCACTTCTCTATTTCAGTATGAACATAAAGAAAAAAAACTAACAGTGTTTATGGAGGCCAATTAAATCTGCACAATGCCTCTGAACAGCTATTCACCCTAGAGTTCAAAAGGGATTATGGAAAAAGTCTATTGACCAGAGGAAAGTTATTTGATTGTAATTGAGCAGGGAGGACAAAATAGCAAATGGCACTAATGAAGATATCACCACCAGATAACAGTGGTAATATAGTACAAATTAAACAAGTAGCTTTATTTGTCAGGAAATTAAAATTCATGGCATCTGAACTAATGTTCTTCGGTAACATTTTTTAGTAATAAAAAGCACGTTAACAAAAGGTCACAACTAAAATGGAAAGATTCACTAATATGACTATAAACCCATTAGTACCAATCTGTCCTCTAGAAACCACATCTTTCCTTTGTTTTACCATATAAAAACAAACCTGACATTTCATCGTGATTAACTTATCCGTGGGCTATTTAATACATTTCTTACTGCTGTCTTTCTACATATTAACTCAAGAAACAGCATTTGAAATGCCCTGCATTAGTATGTGAGGAAAAGACTTTCTACCTACGTAAGAATGCAAAATGCTTAGCAATCATGTCCCCAAATTTAGTTTAGATGTCTTTTTAGGTTGAAGGCTTATACCTACCTTAAATTGTCCATATAATGAAATCATTGAGAAGAAGAGGACAACAGCCAGAGGACCCCAGAAGTCTGGATTATCTCTCACTACCTGCCTATTAAACCCAAGAGATGGCATAGGCATCAACACACATCGAATTTTGTAGTAAATATCCTTCAGATCAATGTCGAGTTCTTCCCTGAAATTGTAAAGCATGAGAGCAATTACTATACACCACAGTAATGAAACAGAGCATAAAAAAGTAAGTTCGGGGGCAAACAGTAGGTTTATAGAGCAAGTCTCCTGTCACCCATAAGGCTTTCTGAAGCCATGACTAGCAAAGGAACAGTTCGTCCGCAACAAAGCAACACCATACCTTCACCCCACATTCAGTAACTGGTGTGACACAGTTAGATAATTATTAAAAAAATCAATTACGTGACTGAGAATAGAAAACATACACAACATACCCTAACAGTCTACATTAAGACAGTAGATCTATTTTCTGACATGCAGGAACACATGACACATTCATACCACTGTAACTACTTAAAAGTCAAAGACATGCATACACAAAAGTAGGATGCCTGTGTATTCCTACGCTGAGCAGTTTGCCACGAGCACACTCATTATGGAAACATTTTATTTCCAATTCTACAAGAAAGAATACCTTTACTTTCATTAATCCTAAACCATTCAAAATACATCAGGTAAAATAATTTTTTTAAATAAAATGGGGTTTAACTTGCTGCAACAACAGTAGTTTTCAGCAGACCACTTTATGCCAATTGTTTAATTACTGGCTTGTTTTCAATATGGGTAGAAATAAATAAAAGCCAATTAAACTAGCAATAAATTCTATCAACAGGTCTTGCTCTTCTCCAATTGCCTTCTCGACTCCCTGCTACAAACTATCTGTAAGCAGCTACGAATTGACCAAAAGATTCTTCTGCATAGGAGGCTGTTAACTGGTACATCTGGTCCTGATTGTCCTAGCATAAGGGGGAGGAAGCAGACTTTCCAAGTAACGGGCAATTCTACTTCTTTAAGTTTATGCACGGAACCTTAAGACAAAACTGTATGCTATACTGTTTTTCTTATGCAGTCATGACTGAGGAGCTCTGAAGAGTTGCAAGAAACTCCCCAGCAGATATCCTTCTGCTCTACATTTAAGAGCACCGTGGAGAAAAATGTAGAATCATATTCTAAGTCCATTTATGAAAGTTTTGTACAAGGCTTTGATTTATGGCTTTTTCCTCAGAAAAGCTGAAGCAAGAAATAAACAAAGTCATGATTCACCACAATTTCTCTTAAAAAAAAAAAAACCCAACCCAAACTAAATACTGCTCATTGAGTCTCTCAAGGCAATTTCAGAATCGCAATTACTGAAGCTATTTCAGAATTGGTATTACTAACCTGTGACTAAATAACAAAAATTGTTCTTTAACGCATCCCTGAATCTAAGGAGTGGACTAGAAGCATCTATTTTCCTCCATTTATCTAAACAGGAGGTAGCATCCCTGTATTTTACTCTGAAGATTGTGTAACACAGTATTTCCCGTCTGGCAATAATTCTTTGTCATCGCCTAGGGCTTCTGACAGTTTCTCATGTGAATAAACTGTCTTTTGTCTGAAGCTGACAGCTACCTCACCCAAGAAGTGATGGTAGCTGTAACAGGAAACAAGTGTCTGGAGTCAGGCTGCCCAATGAGAAAGAAAAAAAACCCCACCTCACCGTTGAACAAAACGCTTGCACAGTAGCACTGCATTGGTGAACTTCCTTTAGCTGGCTGCTATTCTTTAAATCCTTAGTAGGATTCACGTTACAAGGCCTCATTACAGCGCATGTTCTGAGAATAATCAGAACTGCATAAAAACTGCCACATGAAACTCAGATTAAGGTCTTCTCTGTTAGGATGATTATATTCATCCTGTTTGCCACAAACTGATCATTTCCCTGGCACGTTCTCCTCACTTACAGCAATCAGCAGCTTAGAACACCTAGCTGTCTTTGAATCACAGACTTGGTTTTTGTGGTATAAAAAGTTACACGAAAGAGGGAATTCCTGTGTTGTCACCTCAGTACACCATTCTGCTTCTTAATTAAAAGTTAGAGGTTTACAGAACAGACTTATTCACACAAGGAGCTACTTCTGCACACTTTAAGTACTTTTCAAGTAGCAGTTTCATTATTAAGCTCTCCAGGCATCTGTTCTCTCCCAACACTCTCATGAGTTCTCCAGAGTACTCTCCTGCTCACTCCATTTTTTTAAAGCATCATTATCTTTAATGCACATAGGAAAACACCGAGACACTGAGAATGAAGTTGCTTAGGTGCAGAACAAGGACGAAGACCCAGGCTGCCTGACCCACAGTGTAGTAACCTTAAGATACAAACTTTCTTCAGCCAACCACGTTTCTGTGAACAGAACAAGGGATGCAGAGATTTTCAGATTTTTGTGTCCTAACACCATTTTAATCTAGCTTTATAATATAAGATAGCATCAAAGATTAGGAAGTTTGTGCTACCTTGCTTCTTGCATCCCTACTGTAATAAGCATGATTCACAATGCGTTTACTTCAGAGTAACTGACAGAATTTACCTAGATTTACTTAACATGAATCTTTCCACAGGATTGTCTTAGCCTTTGATTCTTTGACAGTATTACGAAACTCACATCAGCACAAAAGATAGAAAGAACACAATCTAATTTTTTAAACCATTACAAGATCAACAGATAACAGCAGAAAAGCCATAAAAGCTTTATACTTATAGAGATTAATAAATTGGATTTTACTTCCTCCTTCCTTCCTCCCCCACAGTGAACAACAAGCCTTTCTTTTACACTAAAAATAAAACCCAGAATGAGAAACATAACGTTTTCATTCCTGCACCAGAAAATGCTCATTGGTTAAGTAATTTGTCAAACGGGATTCTAGTCACAATAAAAGGCTGTGGGGCAATCTGAGAGGCTACAAGTCGTTTGTTTTTCCTACACAGCTAATAAAGATAGATACCCAAAAATGATTCTGACATACAGGAGTGGCTTGTTATCTTCTGGGTCATCATCTTCCACTTCCAGAAGCCAGCCATACCCTCTCTGTCTTAGGAATGTAGTTGCAGTAGATTCTTTGATGAATTCTCCTCCAAGATTTAGCTTAACATCTGGAGTTGTTATGGAGCCACTAAGATCTTAGAGAAAAATGAGAGAAAGATAAACCTTTTTATGTCCTGCCAAAAGCCATCTGATTTCAAAAGTACTGGAAGATAAACAACAGACGTATAAAGCTACATGTGCTGGTCATCACCATGAAATAGTCAAAGTTACAGAACAAAATTATACTTTAACATACATAGTTTGAAAGGGCACTTCTGGTTTAATGCAATAGTAACAATGTCTGTTTATGTCTCAGACTACCAAGTTTTAGCTTCTAGATGGAACTCTTGTTCTGATGACACAGTGCTATGGTATGACAGAAAGGCTTCAATTTGTGCCTTATCATTAAGCATTTAAGGGCATAAAAGGAGTTAACTAAAGAAAAGTCTCACCGTACTGCAAGTTGTGGATTATTTAGCGTTTTTTTGCTGGCCATACTATACCTCTTTCGGAGCCCATTCCTGCACAGTGGCATTGTTTCAGCCAAAACCATTCTCTGCTTTTATGTCCAATTTTTCATGAAAGGAAAACATTTGTAGATGTTTTCATTTGTAGCCTGCCTTTAATACAGGTGAAACTGTTAGAAAAAGAATACTATCAGAGATCCTTAGGCTCCAGCCAATAAGAAGAGAAACAAGGAGCTCTCTTCAATACACTATGATCTTGCTCTGCCACGGTACTAAACAAAACAAAGAGCAATTTATGTGTGTTCTGGCTGTGTCAAAGTCACCGATAAATATTAATTTCATTCTTTCATTGTCTTCAGTTATATACAGATGAAAAATACAAATTAGTAACTGAAAATAAACGAAGCAACCTGAAGAAATTAAAAAATACAGAAGAGGGGAATAACTCTTCCTTTAGGAAACGATGAATTTCCATTATTTGCTAAAAAGGAAAAATCCAAACAGAAACATGTACATTTTTTGTACAAACCTTATTACAAATATATTGAGAAACAAAAACGCTCTTCTCATCCAACACCTTTTTGCTTCACCAAAGAAAAGCTTATTTTGCCTTTCCATTGTGTGTTCTTCACACAAAAAAGTTCCTAGGCACAAATTTCCCAAAACACCTTGCTATAGCAAGTACTTCTGAAACACATACTCACAGAGGCAAGCCAGGCCATATTTGTAGATTACATTTGCGACACTTTCTATCAAACTGCAACGTAGTTTTATAGAAACAAAATCTGCACAGTGACAGAATCTCACAGAGTCTTCAGCCAGCATGTCTGGAGTGTTCACTGATCACTCAGCATCACAATTAATTTAACAGAATTATCCTTCCCAAATCAGCTTGCTAGGCCACTCAAGTTTAAATTTAAGCCTCTCCATAACTGCTTTTCAACCATTTCATAATCATGAGAGTTAACGATCCATTGCTTTGATTCTTGGAATACCATCTGCGCAGGATCCTTGTAAAGATCACTGTAACTTAAAGAAGGAGTTTCTTTTTGCTCCCGTAAGTATTGGCACACATACACTGTTCTCACCAGACACAAGCAAAGTCGCCTTCTGCTGTTTACAGGGGAAGGAAAAAAGAAAAATGTATTCTTAATGCCTGGGTGTCAAGGTAGAGAAAACCTCGGAAGTTTTCTACTGTCATTGGGACCCTTTTGTAATTTAAAAATATTTGTTTATCCTACAACATAACACTACTTTGCAAGGAGAGGTTCTTGCTACTCTTTGTGCACAGATGTGGCTGTGAAAACAAGCAAATGTAACAGTCCAACCAGCCATTTATTTCTCCTTTCACGGTGACAGCTGACAATCCATCCTGAGGCAGGGAAACTTCTACACAAGTCTTATTTACCAGGACTCCTTTTAGCAGTCGATGATCGGTGAATACCTACAACCATATGTTTTAATCATGAAACCTATTAACATGATCTTAAGTCTATTTTGCAAGACATCTCAGGTGGGACATAAAACTGCAGAAACCAAGGAAAAAAAAAAATCCGCCACCCCCTCTTCTACAGACTGCTTTGAATGAGATTGTTAACAGCAAGCCAACTGAGCGCTAAAGAATCTGCCAAGAGTTGATGGTTCTGATGCTCGCCAGCGAGAGTTAGGGTGCTTTCACTGCTACCATCTCAGGCAGAACACAACAGAAGCAAAACTGAGGTATCTCACGCACCTTATTTCAACGAGGCATTGTGGAAAACCAGCTTTCAAGACAGTCAATTTTGAAAATGCAGTACAAGAGGCAAAAAAACCCTGAAACAGTCTGTTCTTTATACCATATCTGTCCACTTAACTGAGAACACCTCTCCAGCATTCTTGCCCACAAACAGCTCCTGCCTCTCATGCAAATAACATGGGAAAATAAAACAGCTTATACTTTTATTTTTCATATGGATCAAGATTTGGGAAACAACTAGAAATTAGAGCGCAACGTGTAGTGTTTTAATTTAGAAATGTCAAGCTGTTTAATTCTGCTTATGCTTTTGTTTGTTAGGGTAGGTCCATGCAGCACTTTGCAGACCGGACTACACTTGAACAGGCAGGAGATCACGCCTTTCTTGTGTTCATAAAGAACACAGAGCCGAGTCCAATTCAACACATCCTACTGGAAAGGTGGCTGTATTGGATTGGGTTCAGCATTGCTCCACAAATACTTCAAGCGGTAATCCAAAGAGTTTCCATTCAGAGGTACGTGGATCCTTTTTCAGGCTAAGATGGGGAAGAAAACCAAAACAACAACAAAAAACCAAAGCCAAGATTGTACCTGTTGATTAGCATTCCTTGTCAGAAAGACTGGGAAGTTCACCAAAGAACAGGCATTCTACAGTAGTTTTTCCACTTCAATAATTCTTTTCCAGGGTGGGGCACATGAGTCAGGATTTACACGATTCCCTACCCCTATCCGCAATTACAACAGCGACTAAATACATACATAAAGTAGAACGCGTGTTGTTTAAATGGGTAGAGCCCAAAAGGTCATTCCCCATCAAAATAAGTTAGCACAATGTTGACTCTTGTATGTTCATTTTCGCAGTCTTAAGGCAGATCTTCATGGCATGCTGGGACACCACAGCTATTTGTGCGGCAGTTAGGCAGCGGGCCACGCTTCACCCCCGAAACTACACACGGGGCTTATTTTTCCCCCTCGTTACCGTGCTGAAACGAGACACGCCACCGAGACTTTGGCACAGCACTACAGCGAATGCGAACGTACGGCACAATCTTCAGCAGGCACGGAACCGCGCTTCCAGCACGGGGGGAAGGAGGAGCGGTCTGTGGCAGCGCTTGGCACGCTTACGTCAGGTCGCCGGGCACAACCTCGATTGCGGCTTTCAGAGAACCTGAGAAACGGAGCACCGCGGCCGGCTCTGCCCCGCCGCGG
>NW_008825433.1:2422581-2425626 GCF_000699105.1 Pygoscelis adeliae | reverse complement strand
CTGGCAAGACCCTACGAACGATGAGGAACAGCCCCCGTGCAGTAGAGGCTGTAGAGGACGAGTGGGGCAGCTCCGACCCTGATGGCTGCCTCCGTGTAAGAACCGCTGTCGTCGTGATGAGCAGTATTCAAGACGTGAGGCCAGATGTTTTAGTCCAGTCTGACCTCCCAGAATTGATCTGAAGGCTGACAGCTGAAATTCGGCACCTGCAGCACCCTGGGATGACAGCTTCGCCCCCTCACTGCCATCTGCAACAGTTTTCCTGGTTTTCCTTTACAAGCTGTTCATCCACGTGGCCAATGCCCTCTGCCTGCCCTCACCTACCATCTGCCTGGTGTCATGTTTAATTGTAAATCTGCTTCTCATTCCATAGTGAGATATTTTCTCCATGTGTTTCTGTATGCTGCCTGACCCATGTAATCTGCTTCCTGCATACTGCTAAAAAGAGTACTTCAAACTTTCAGTAAGATTTGCTGGCAAATACGCAGCCTTTTAAAAATAACTCTGGATGTTTTATTTTTTTTCTTTGTTGAATAAAAGCATCCCAAATATTTTCCTTCCATGATGGATATGAAAAAATGCATCCTTCCACTTGCCTGTTCAGAAGGGCATGCCTCCATCTTTACTATTCAGCGATACTGCGTATGGCTCCACCTCTCGGTATCATCATGGTCATCTGCAACCCTTTGGCTAATTGTTTTCCATGTACAATCCTAAATCTGTTCTGTTACCCTGCATCCTTTTTCCTCTCCTCTCATTCTTTCGGCTTTGCTCCCTCTCAGTATCTATATGTGGTTTTCATGGTATTTTTTAAGCTATGCCAGTTCCCTGTATATTGATGGTATCCCTGGTAGTCCCCTGCAGTTCTGAGGTTTCTGGACTGCTGTCCTGCAGTTCCCTTGTCTAGGAGGAAATCTGGCATAGTCACAAATCACACGTAGAGTGCAGCACGTTGCGTACACTCCAGAATGGCTGCCTTTTTAGTTCATAATTAAAATGGAATCACATACCCAAAAACTTCTCCCACAGTTTAAGCTGCTACATCCAAGATAGCCCCTTTACCAAGCCTTGCTAGCAGCAACTGTGATGTATAGACTAGACTATTTCAGTTGGAAGGGACCTACAATGATCATCTAGTCCAACTGCCTGACCACTTCAGGGCTGACCAAAAGTTAAAGCATGTTATTAAGGGCATTGTCCAAACGCCTCTTAAACACTGACAGGCTTGGGGCATCGACCACCTCTCTAGGAAGCCTCTTTCAACGTTTGACCACCCTCTCTCTAAAGAAATGCTTCCTAACGTCAAGTCTGATAACCTGCAAAGCATCACCAAACGGTCTGTTCATGATCTGGTCGATGGTAGTGCTGTGAAGCGTGTTTTTGACTGACCTGCAAAGAGACGTACGTACTACTAAAGAAGTTGTAAAATAATACGATTGAGATGCTGTTGCCAGTCCCTGTTATAACGAGAGGACAAGCACCATGGCTCTGGTTGTGGCCTACGCTTTGAAGAACCAGGAACCAGGGTCTCACTATTTATGTGTTCAACGACTACTAGATTTAACAGAAAAGCTCCCAGATAACTCTGCTTAGGCTTAGCCATTAGCTCCTTCCCCCTGCGCCCTGCTGAATACCAACACATTTATTCTCAGAGGACACTTTTTTTTCCTGACATCTCAGGGAAACGGGCTTAAATTTGATATTCATGCTACATATATTTAATTCTACTTCATACATAGAACTCATTAAATGCCATGGTGTATAAATATGGATGTATTTTAAATTGAAAAAGCTACGGGATGAGAAATTGTGTTAAAGCAGTGGTTTGATTTGGAGAAGGAACATCCTTTCTCATGTATATCCCATTAAAGGAAATCACTGTAAGTTCCATCTCAAATAATTTTGAACAAGTAAAAGCCAATCTGATTTTTATGGAGAGAGCATGACTGGAAAGTTCCTACTTTGCCATCTCCAAAGATAACTGAAGTTTGCATTTATATCAAATATAACTTGGATTCAGGTTCTCTGTGGGCGTTTTACAGTGATTATCAGTTTCTTTGCAGCGACAGAAAAAAATCACCTATAATTGTATGTAACCTATTTTTTAATTGAAAACTGTCTTGATAATACAAAACGGCCCTACAGATACTTGTGTAATTTGATTTCTCCTTTAAAAAGTTGAGCAATCAAGACATCTGGTAAGAGTAACTCATTTTCTTAATTATTATGTGGAACTTGTTTGTTACAAGACCTTTGCAATAGGCTTCCTTCAATTTCTGCTGTCTCTTCCTCTTTACTGCGTTACAGCCAGCCTGTCAGAGTTCAAGGAGCTTTTGGATGATGCTCTTAGTCATACGGTTTATTTGTAGGTATTCCTGCGAGGAGGAGGGAGTTGGGCTCGATCATCCTTATGGGTCCCTTCCAACTCGAGATATTCTATGATTCTACGACTCTATGATTATGTTTACCTACACTGTTATGGTTGTGCTGTTCCCTGTTGTTGCTGGGATGTCTTGGATGCTTCTGGAAGCTGTGCCCTCCATAGGATGCCAGACACATCTGTTATTGGACAAACTTAGAATCGTGGAATCGTAGAATCACAGAATCATTCAGGTTGGAAAAGACCTCTAAGATCATCAAGTCCAACCATTAACCTAACACTGCCAAGTCCACCACTAAACCGTGTCCCTAAGCGCCACGTCTACACACCTTTTAAATACCTCCCGGGATGGTGACTCAACCACTTCCCTGGGCAGCTTGTTCCAATGTTTAACCACTCTTTCAGTAAAGAAATTTTTCCTCACGTCCAATCTAAACCTCCCCTGGCGCAACTTGAGGCCATTTCCTTTCGTCCTATCGCCAGTTACTTGGGAGAAGAGACCAACACCCACCTCGCTACAACCTCCTTGCAGGTAGTTGTAAAGCGCAATGAGGTCTCCCCTGAGCCTCCTTTTCTCCAGGCTAAACAACCCCAGCTCCCTCAGCCGCTCCTCATAAGACTTGTTCTCCAGACCCCTCACCAGCCTCGTTGCCCTTCTCTGGACA
>NW_008825433.1:2396296-2422369 GCF_000699105.1 Pygoscelis adeliae | reverse complement strand
GGGGTTGTTGTGGCTGAAGTGCAGGACCCGGCACTTGGCCTTGTTGAACCTCATGCAGTTGGCCTCGGCCCATCAATCCAGCCTGTCCAGACCCCTCTGTAGAGCCTAGGCTCCTTTAGTCTCCTTTCTTTGGGTTTTTTTGGTTGGTTTGTTTGCTTGTTTTTAATTTTTTTTTCTTTTTATTTAACTACGTATAGGGATGACAGCAAAGAATGCCGTGTCAAGGAATTGCTTGCACTTAAGGCAAACCTCTCACTTGCTTCATTGTAATTCTGAATCTACTGAAGTAGGGTCTCAAAACCTTTAAGGAGTTCGGTACCTGTCTCAACAAGACCAGCAACATACACTGCTGGAACAAGACTTGGGGTTGTGTGGGACAAAAGTAGTGTACCTCTTGATAAACGTGAGTAGCAGCTCTCAGGGTACTGTAAAAGTGGGGGAGACAAAATAGGAAGAGATGAAGTCTCACACTGGATCAGCTTTGAGGAGGAAACTTGGGACAACGGTAATTAATGACAGAATATTATGCAATAAGATGAGTCACAAATGCATATTTTACTAATGTGCCAAACAGGAGGAGTGACAAATGAGATTGCATGATAGGCTGGGTGACTAGTTCGTTCTCTCCTTGTTTCATGGCTTCATGCACTGGACCCAATGCTATGCACGTGCCGTATGATTTTCTAAGTACAACTGAAATACATGTAGGTTGATGTGAAGCAGAAGACAATTTCATGACACTGCTGAGCATGCCTAGCAAAGAAGAGATCTTGGTTGCTATGTGGAAATATTTTCCATATTTTCTCTTTGTCTATGATTCTGACTATGATCTCTGTATGAACATGGGTGAGTCATTCTTTTTCTCTGCTTTCAATAGACTATTTATAAAGACATTCATCACCATTCACTATCTTCTTTCTGAATGTGATTTTGATAATAGAAGGAAACTTTTTTTAAATATTTCTTTTCCTAGGGACTTTTTGACCAGCTGAGATCCAAATGGAATTTCACATAGAAGAGACACAGAAGGAGAGAGAGGAAAGACGTTCTGCCCCTGCTTACCTAAAATAAGAACAGTGAGTAGATTTTCAAGAGTTGCTCCTCCTGATGCCCTGTGAAGAGCAGTGAAGGATCGAGAAACACACCTGATCCAGGTACTATGGATTTTTCTCAGCATTTGCTCAAATATTAAGCTTTTGGCTGTCCTCCCCCTCCTTTCGGCCCCCTTCCCTTCCCCTTCAGACTGCAAGTGAGCAACCCGTTGGCCCCTGCCCGGACGGTGCCAGCGGAGGGCACTCTAGCACTGCTTTTCCCGGATCAGACCTTGTCCAGGGTTTCAGTTCAGGATGGGATTCTGAAAAAAAGTGTTCAAAACCAGTTGAGTAACCTGTTTCACCCAGATGCTGCTACTAGATTTCTCAGCATTTTATGCATTTTCCCTTTCTGTGCACTTCAGAAATGACCTTCATTGGTTAAGACCCAGACTATATGTAAAAATGTGAGCAATCATAAATTGCTCCAGTCGGTCTGCTGAAATTTAGGTTGTCTTGTGGCTCTTTGCACATAATCACCCTTCCCTGTATCTTAACTGTTTGCGAGTGCTGGCTTCACTCCTACTACCAGCGGGACAATTTGCTTGCGCTCTGGCTTACTGTATAGTTGTCAGGGAAAGGAAAAAGGGAAAGGAAGTACTCTATAAAGGCTGTAGAAAGCTGTGCTCCATGCAAATGCCTTGTCGGACAGCCACAAATACAATCTATCTGCAAATGGTAATCTTAGGAAGGGGTCCTGTTTAATTTTAATTTTAGAAGTACCAGAATCATGCAGTGTGTGAATTTACTGGAACATTATGTAATATTTACTGTGTGAAAAGGAAGTCAGAATCACTGATGTTAAGAGTCGTCTTCCGATTTCATGGGGGAAGTCTGGAGCCAACGGCTGTGACAGGGGAAGTAGGCAGAGTTGCTGGGGAGTTTTATTCCTAATGTCTCAGAGTAATATCAGATTAGGCTAATTTTTCTGCTAATAGTATAAACCGTCCACTTTGAAATGCCTTTTGCATTTGCGTCTAGGGTTGTTAGACCCTTTTTGGCCCTCCCTCGCTTTATCTAGTTGCTTGAGTCAGTGCTGCTCTAATTAGTGAGAAAAGCCCTGAGCCCTACCTTCTTGGAACAGCAAAACTCCATGGTTTAGTCTATATATCAGAGAGAGTCCGCAGTTAACATCTCACTCATGAATTAAATTTACTATCTTTCAATGAAACCATTAAAGAGGGAATGAAGTAAATGCATCATAGATACACTCATTTCTACTGGTAGTAGAAATACTTACTAACTTGACCATTAACTCTGGATTGATGGCTAGGTTTTTGATAACTGTGGTATCGTAAAATTTCAAATAGTTATGAACTGGAACTTGCTTTACGTCAAGAAACAGTTCCGTACGTGTCTGGCAACAGAAAGGTATTGCACAACATACTCTTTAAGCAAACAACATACTAAGTAATTGTACGAGGAGGAAACTTGCAGGGAAGGAACCTACAGATAATATGGAGTCAGTTTTTGACAAGCACTACGACACTTTACTGCTTACTGAGTCTTTTTAATGTAAGAGCATGCTGATACGGGTAAACGCGTTCTTTCTTACCACTACTTTACTTCTTGAATATTTGTAAAGAACAAAGTTCAGAGATGTTTTAACTTCATTTTGCTATAAATTTTTTTCTCTTAAGAAACCTTACATGCCTTTGGCAGTGGGGAATTTGCAACTATTTATTTTAACTATCCCTTTAAACAAAAAAGAAAAGCCTGTGTGCCTTTGCTTAGAAAAACTATTAGAAAAGTTGTAATATTTAAGGTGATACTTTTACAGGAGCAAGTTCAAATTAGTCTTTCAGCACTGTAAAGCCAGAATAGTTTTCCAGAACTTATGACTAAGTAGTTATCTAGTTTACTAGCAATTATTATTAATTACTACTGACTGTTAACACACTATTTTGTGTGCTACAAACTATGAGATTATTACTAGAGTAAAGCTGGTAATACTGGAGACTATTGTAGATTCTAGAAGCTTTAGGATATTTAAGTTTTGGCTTAGAGAGGGTTAATGGCAATAGACCATGCTTCTACACTTGATATTTGAGTATTTTTAAGGATCCTTCATTCAGTATATTGTTAAGTTACTCTTAAAAATCATGGTTTTGCTTACATGAGGATGGTGATTAACATTTACAAATGAGAGCTGAGAGTTAAAATTGATAGCTCTGTGAAAATATCTGCTCAATGCTCAGTAAAAGCAAATGGAAGGAATTGTCAGAAAATGGAGAATGAAAGAGAGAACATTATTGAGGCACTGTGTCCATCCATAAAGCCATATGGTATCTTAATACCATGGTCTGCTCTAGCATTCCATCTCAAAAAGAATATAATGGAAATGGAAAAGATCCCAAGAAGTGGAACGTCTTACAGAAGGCACTGCTGGAGATGGGATACTGACCTAGATGGACCTTTAATTTGACCTGCTACATATTATCACAAATGTACTGTATTTTCTCAGTTGTATCTACTAAAAGGAAGTATTTTTATTTAAGTTACCTTTATTTATTTTTATGTAATGAATACATGAATTTAAATGTTGGTTTTGTACACTATTACCTTAATTACCGTTTCCATCCAAATGTATCTTGGTATCATTCAAAGTAAAAGCAAATAAATAAGTAACATATGCCTCATTCACTATCCTTAATGATAAAAATGTAAAAAATAAGAATCTGCATATATATATTACACTATGAAACTATGTGAAACATAAACTGAAACAATGTCAAAAATGAACTGTATCTTTCTGGTTGTCAAAAATAATGATGAAATTTACTTTAAAGGTTATATTTTGATGATTATGCTGGTCTATAGGAGTGATCTGTTTCTTAGGAATTAAAGCACAGATTAAAATCGCTTGCTTAAATCAATATTTCCTGCTTATTGGTTTGAAACATGCTTTAAAGTCATCAAATATATATATAAGATATCAAATCAAAGTAATTGTAGTCAATTCGCCTAGAGAGTATATTGTTATATCTGACTAGTTTCATATCAGCATTTCACGAAAGGTAATTTTTTTCTGGTCTAGGAAAATGACAGTAATATCTGGAGTATTCAATCTTTTTATTTGTTTTGGTTTTCAGTCTGGATATTAGATTTACTGTTCCACAGTTCAAGCATTGAAACTTTCAGTCTGAACAAGTAAGATTTATAAACTACAGTTTCTTTGTATTTAATGTTAGATGTAAATAGTAATTAAAAAATCAAATAACTTTACAAGGAAAATGTCTTTTCAAAAAACAATACATTATAATTGCTATATTTGTGTTCTAGTTCTATAATATGGCTATTTATTCACATTGTAAAAAGTCTCGCTCTAAAACATTTTTTAAAGGTAGCCTTTACAGAGAATTTCTACTAAAAATCTCAATTTCAACATATTACAGATAGAAAATTTTGGATTAATTTTTTTTCTGACAAAATATTTTTCTGAACTGGATATTTCTCGTGTTAGCTATCTTACAGTAATTTCTATGGTTTATTCCAAAATATTGCAGATAATATCAGACTTGTAAAGACCACCTTCTCCCTTTCGCCCAAAATTATACAGAAGCTTAAGTTTCATAAAATTATCCCTGAAAAAGTCTTATGTACTGTAATATTCAAGGTCTAAAAAACTTAAAGGAATGATAGTCCAGTTATATTTTGACATGTGCAGGTAAATCAATGCCCCCAACATTTATTTTAAAATTCCACACAATGGAATTGCAAATTTGCAAAAAATGTAAAATTCTCAAAATGCAGCTCTTCCTGGAGAAATGCTTGTGGCACATACACATCTTCCCACAAAAGACATTCCCATGACTACCCTAGTTATTTATAATATCTCAAACCTCTCCTGGATTTTGTGGAAGGAAAGAGAACAGCGCTGCCCAACTGAAATGGGGCTGTCCCTAATGACTCCAATTTACCAATACCATGCCAGAGCCCCACCTCATTCCTATCACGTCTTTCTTTTATCTCCTTACTGCCTACACAATGCTGTTACCTACCTTCAACGGGCTATTGAATAAGCCAGATATAGGCACTTCTTGGCTAGCTTGGGAGCTGAGAATCTGTGCATTTCTCCAAGCTACACACAGATGAATGTCATATACATATATTCCTTTTGGTTAGGAGTGCTTGCACGTCCCAACACTGTTTCTTAGCCATCCCAACCACAGAGTACAGAAGCCTGTTTGGGGACATTTTACATCCTGGGATGTGTTCAGGACTGCCTATGAGCTTGGGTGCTAAGTGTAACTTGTTTGACTTTTTTAGTCTTAAAATGAGTGTAATAATGTTTAAGTACTTCATACAGGTTTTATTTGAAGAATCAAATTATATTTGTCATGACCTGCATGAACTTGCCAAGATTTTCAAATGCGGATCCAGAAATATACAATAACATAATTTTCAAAAGCAATTTCCATCAAAACTTTTAATATGTTTCTGTGATGCCAGCCAACATCTCAGACATATCTTGTGACTTTCATACCCATACTGATACTTTCCATACTGCATCTTTTTTTACCAGAAACCTCCTATCCATTCACAGAAACTTTTATAAATTTTTCTACATTCCTACTAAGATCTCACCATTTCCTGAATACTATTTGTACCTGTTGTAGGTATTAGCCGCTCAGCGCACCACAAAAGTGTGCACTGAATACTGAAGGACAGTTTATGTGTCAGCTACTGTATGAGCTAGACTTACCCTAAGGAATTGAATTCTCTCTTCTCAGTGGAATTTATAGAAAGCAACAGAGTACATCTCATTCAAAGAATGGGAATGATCACTGTCAAGCAAATAGCAGACAACCTTTTGGCCTGCAATGTCATGTCTTGTGAAGAAGTGAATACCATTGCCTGTGAAAAGGTTGAACAAGAAGCTTCAAGAGTGATGATTTACATGATTTTGAATAAAGGTTCAGAAGCCTGCAATGTTTTGGTTAAGTCACTTGAGAAACACAACCCTTTTCTCTTTCATGACCTGCAGGGATATTATAAGTATTACTGGTTATACTTTTGTCTTCTAGTCAGGAGTTAAATTACTGTAGAAAAAACATGAAAAACTTGCAATGCACTCATTTTTACAATAGTCTTATAATTCTGTAATTAAGTAAACTCTAATTCGATTTGTACAGTCTGAATTGTTTCATCTGAGAGAGTAAGACAGTGAACACTAAGAAATTTTACAAACGTTAAGACACAAAGAGGGGAAGCCCAAATCCAGTGAAAATTCTGAAAGCATGAAAATCATCTGTGATCAGATAGCTGAAGTTCAGACAGTTAAACACATCCCATCACCTGTTTATGATAAGTGAGTTGTGGGTGAGCTGAACACTGAATTAGATCCATTCTATGGACAAAATTCATATAAAATTTAATGGGGATATGTAGTGAGTTTTTCAAATATAAACCTCTTCCCTGAAAGCTGAAACTACTTGTGCACAGGCTGCAAGTTCATTACGTTGTTAAAGGGCTATCTTATTGTATGAATGTAACGCCTAGGCTAATCTTTCAGCACTCCCAGAGAGGCATGACATTTGTTACCGAAGCATTTCCCTAAAATAGGTTTCCCTGATTTCCTTCAGGTTGTGGGACTGTGCTTCTTTACTCCACCTGCTTCAAAAGTCTGATCTTGAAATACATGTCTGACTCAGCCCTGTCCCTTAGTCTACATATATGCGCTTTATAAAGCAGTGCATACAAACCTTCCAGGACTCCATTTAGAAGCTGTTTTTTTGGAAGCTTCAGACTTTCTAGACGTTACTACATTTTATTATGTCTATGATGGAAGGTTCAACTAAGCTCACCTCCAAACTCTATGAAAACAACTCTTGGACTAACCAAAAGTAACAAAAATGCAAAAGACATAGTTTAAAAAAAGAACTAGATTAAAAGTTCATTTAACTGTCAAAAACTGTTACTGATTTACAAATCTCTGTCTTAATACTCTAATAGCTTTCATATATACATAAATGCTGTCTTTCCGTATTAAAACCTTATTACATAAAAACCTCATACTCTCATCATGCATTTGCACATACAAACTTTCATATGCTTGTATGCAAGCTTACATTTTTGGAATCCAATGCACAGTTAGGATAGGTCCAAAAGGCCCTCAAATAAGGAATTAAGTGGAGCTAGAGTGGTATCTGCAGACTATATGAATCTTCTGCACAAGAAGTAACTACAGCCCTTATCAATTCTTGCCTAGACAGTGGACAATAAATACATCTCATGCCCCTTGCTTACCACTATTTCATTGACTTAGCAAGTACACCCAGACAGTTCTTCCAAAAGTAATGAAATTTTAATTGACAAACTCATTGACTATTTAATTCACTGATGCATGATCTGTTTGCCTTAGGTACTACTGGGCAAGTGGAACAAGATAAATTAAATGACTTGATTCAGGATTTAAAGTATGTGTATCTATCTTCAGCTTTTCAAAAATATCATCCTCTGGGTAGTGATACTGACATAATTTTTGATTTGGGAACTGCCTATACTGATGTCTTGCTGTGGAAAAAAGATACACATAATAGCGGGAAAGGGCAGCTGACACTAAATGTCCTTCTGGAGGAACTGAAAAATCCCTGCGTTACAGAAGGAGAAGCTGGCAAAGGAAAAACAACTCTTCTAAAAAGAATTGCTGTATTCTGGACTTCTGATAATTGCTCCGCTTTGAAAAAACTCCAATTTGTTTTCTTTATCAGTCTGACTAGCACAAGAGGTGGAATATATGAGACTGTCTGCAATCAGCTTCTTTTTGAACAATACCTCATCTGCAAACAAGATTTCATGGAAATGCTACTAGCACAAAGACAAAGGGTCCTTTTCCTGTTAGATGGATATGATGAATTCAAACCCCAAAGCTGTCCAGAGATAGAAGCAATGGTTAAAGAAAACCACAAATTCAAGAACATGGTCATTATTGCTACCAGGACTGAGTCCATCCATAAAATCAGACAGTTTGGGTCATTGATTGCTGAAATAGGAGATCTATTGGAGGCGAGTTGCAAGAAGCTCATTAAAAATGTCTTGACAAATAAACTGGCTGATGGTCTGTTAAACCAGCTTAGGGAGGCCACTTCCATGAAGAACCTTATGAGGACTCCACTCTTTGTCATCATTGCATGTGCCATCCAAATGGGTGAAAGTAGTTTTCATCCAAGGACCCAGACTGTACTTTTCTCTACTTTGTATGACTTGATGGTGGAGAAAAACAGGTACAAAACAAAAGAAGTAACAGAAAATCATATTATGCTGAGCATAAATCATTGTGGAGACTTAGCTTTAGATGGAATATTTGATCAAAGATTTGTGATACAGTCTGAGGATTTAGCTGACGTAGAAGAAGTCGTCCTGCTAGCTTCAGGTCATCTGTATAAATGCACAGCTCAAAGACTAAAGCTGACATATAGATTCTTTCGTAAATCATTTCAGGAATACACTGCAGGCAGAAAACTTTGCAAACTACTGACATCCTGCCAAGAAGCAGAGGTGAAGAAAGGGTATAGTGATCTACAGAAAATTAATACTGTTTCAGGTATTACTAATACTTATTTCAATTCGCTCCTCTACACTTGTGGATCCTCTGTAGATGCCACTAGAATAATTTTGGACTTCCTGAAAAGAACTGATCAGCATAGAGATATTTCTCAACTGTTTTCATTAAAGAATCTGGCTTTGGAAAGCAAATACACAAAAAAATCAGAAAATATAACAGAAAAGGAAGATTGAAATAAAATTGATGAGGATATTTTTGCGGACTGTGTCATTAATTTATTTTATGAAAGTTCTTCAAAATCAGCACTGAGCAGAGATTTTGAAGAGTTTTTTAATGATAAAAGTATTTACATTAATACTCAAAATATCCCAATTTATTTCTCTGATTTTTTTAGATACTTACCAAATTGTGTTAGTGTACTAGGACTCATTAAGTTAGATTTTTTTGGAAATTACTCACCAAGTAAGGAAATAGATGATGAGAATGTGGAAAATCTTCAAATTAGTTCACTTAAAACTTACATTCCTGAAAAGGCTGTCTCCTTATTCTTCAACTGGAAGCAGAGTTTCAGATCTTTAGAAATTACACTGCAAGATTTCAACAAGTTAAAGAAACGTGATATTAAATATAGGGGCAAAATATGTTGCTCTGCTGCAAGCCTCAAGCTGCACATCAGCAGTAGTACCAGTATCACAGGAACATTGAATGAAGTCCTTGAAACCTGTAAAAACTTAGAAGATCTTACTGTGGAGTCTACACCTCTTACTGTGGAAGATGAGCAACAGATCACAACAATGACAAAGCTGAAAACCTCACATATAAGAGAACTGCAAAGTGAAAATCTAGAAAGCACAATATTTACTGGCAGTAAATGAGCTCTTTTAGATAAATGTGGATGAGGAGGTAAAACAAAGTGGCTCATGGCCGCCTTGTATATGGAAGATGCCTGGTTTTGATCAGTTTGAGAAATGCTATATTGCTAGAATGCAATTCTATATTCATGGTGAAAGTGACTGCAGTCTACTCAGTTATGTAAATTTACTTATGTTATTTAATTGTGTAAGTCAGGTCTGGCCTTTGAATTCCTGTAAGTTGCCATTTCATTATATTCTTGGTTCTTGCTACACAAAAGCCTTCGAATTCTTGTAAGCTGTCATTACATCATATTCTTGGTTCTTGGTACACAATATATTAAAAAATCTGTTTTTTAATAAAATACTAGACGGGAGAAAAATTTTAACAACTCTGGTGTGCAAATAATCCACAGTAAATGAGATAATGTCTATACGCTAGCTAAACTTTGTAAGTGCCATGGGATACAGCATACTATCACTTTAAGTTAGTTTTCACAACAGATGCATATCTTTTTGGCAACCAAATGGGAGTGTTGTAGCCTAATTTAGGCCTGTAACATTGGACAGAAATTTTCCCTCATTGCTTCCTCCATCCCTGTCATAATTTCGGGGTAAGCATTTTTTTTAAAGAAGTCTAATTCTGATGTTAATACCTAATATGATGGAAAATCTGCAGTATCTTTTGATAAGTTATTCCAATAATCAATTAAATGCTTCTAGCTTGAATAATTGTTTTCTCTTAAAATTACAATGGCATAATAAAGACGAGTGTAGTAACTATAGTATAGTATGCTCCAGACATGCCTGAGGTGAAGGATTCTGCAAGTAGGATGAGGGACATGTATTTCCTTATGCTGTGAATCACACACATACAGGATCCTTCCACACTATCGTTAGAGCAGGGCACTAATGGAGGATGGGAGCATCTGCTGCTGCACTGTGCTCTGAGCTTTTCGTCATTCAAGCTACCCATGAATGTATCTTGTCTTGAGAAACGTACACAAGTACTGATGATACCAAATCTCAGAAATAGGTTATCATGTGTCAGCAAGGCACTCTTGCAGTGATAAAGACTAAGCACAGAGTGGACTGCATTAGCCATAGTGTACCCGGGGAAGTGGTTATTCCCTCCTGTTCTGCACTCCTGTGGCCAGTCTGGAGCATTTGTGCAGTTTCAGGCTGCCCAGTGTAAAAGAGATAGTAACAATCTGGCTAGAGTCCAATGGAGGGCCACTAACGTGGCCAGGGAGCTGGGACACCTCATACACAAGGAGAAGCTAAGAGAACTGGGCATGGTTTGCCGGGAGCAGAAAAGGCTAATGGGGAAACTAACTGCAGTCTTCCATTACCTTAAGGGTGTTATAGAAAAGATGGAGCTTTTCAGAGGTGCACAACCAGAGGGCAAGAGTCAACAATTTCAGGTTTGTAACAAGGGAAGTTCCAATTGGACTTAAACTGGTTTTTACCATGAGGGTGATCAAACATTGCAGCAGGGATCTGGAGGTCATTTAATCACTATTCTCGGAGCTTTTCAAAACTCGGCTGGACAAGCGCCTGAGCAACCTCATCTAACTTTAAAATCAGCCCTGCTTTGAGCAGGAAATCGAACTAGATGACCTCAGAAGTCCTAACCTGAATTTTTTGATCATTCTATGACAGATAATCTCAAGATTATTCTGGAACTACATATTAAATAAAAAAAAAATTCTCCTTCCTGTGTGCACACATATGCCAAGATTGTTAGGGAGAACAGCGTGAGAGTATAGTAACAACAGCCATACTGATCCAGAGGAAGAGTCCATCTACCTTGGTTCATTGTCTCCAATAGCACCTATAAGTGGATGTGTAAGGAAGAGCAAGAACAATGCAAGAATCTATAATACTTTCTTCTTAATAATCTCACAGCCTCTGTTTTAAACTCAGACCAGTTTCTTGTGCTTATGATTTGTTTATTCAGTGACCTCCCCAAAGGGTCCTGCTAGTACTTGTCTGTCTTTGCTTTGAACCCATGTAAACTTATTGCATCCGCAGCACCCTTTGGCAGAGGGTGTGACGGACTATGTTCTTAATGTTTGTTTTGGACTAGTTTCAATTGGTGGCTTCTTGTTCTTGTACTAGAAGAAAAAACCCAACAGCCAGTCTCTACCCAACTTTTCCCATGCACTTATTATTTTGTAGACCTCTGTCATATTCTCCCTAGGTCACCCCTTTTAGATGTTCATATTTTCACACAAAACTATTATTTACTTTTCACAAGAACCTTATATCACTGAAGTGTATCAGTTCTACGAATGAATTTGTTCCTGTATTAAATTAACATGCTGTATACATCTGTGGGGGTTTTTTTTGGCAGGTGGACTTATTGATGGAATAAAGAAACTTGTGAATGCTGAAGGGCTTGTACTTGACAACATAAGTATGGATGAATGTGATGCAAAAAAAAATAGGTAATTTCCTCTCTCCTATTTCACACCATAATCAAGTATATAGTGCTGAGAATGTGAACGTTTTAACAAGTTGGTCATAAGTTTGTACACTATTAGGACTTGAAAATCCTATCGTCTAATTTAAAGAAGTAGTTACTTATGTATTTGCATTGAAGTCTTGATATGTTCTGTATCCCGATTGTCACAAAGTATTAGAGTGCTCCTTTCAAGTTAATAATGCATATTGTAGTCAAACAGATCTAACATACTGATCCCAGGACTGGCTAATCTGCATGAACTGCAAGTCAGGAGGTTGCAAAGGTGATACAGTTCCCTTCCCTGACCTATTGCTGACTTTCTGCAAGGTCAGTCACTGGATACCGAGGTTGAAAAGTTTGAATAATGTTTGCTAGGGCCACACAACCCAGTAACTGAAATGGAGATGGCGATCCATATGTCTACCCATCCTCTCTTTGATGGCACGGTAAAAGAATGCTTCCCCTGGATTTGTTCCACAAGAAGATCATATTTGATCTTCTATGAGTTACTTTCTCTTGGCTGAGGGGCAGTTTATATTGATTACATGATACAGTAGCTGAACAAGAGGCTGTGTTTATCTTTTTTTTGCAAACAAAACTTATAATATATTTCATGGCATCAAAATATAGATAGTTGTAGTATCTATACTACAACAGACAGTTGTAGTATCGATATATACTTACACCAGACAGTAAACATTTAAGTCTGTCTAGCCGTTTGCTGTGATCAAGACGTTATAAACATCTCAAAACAGTTCACCTAGCAATGTGACCTTTTTTTTTTTCCCCATTCCATTCATAGCTGAAGGTATCAGAAATTTGAGAAAGCTATGCTTATTTACATGAATCATTTGACAGCTATTGGGGATGGCATAACCTACATTGTAAGATCAGTCTCTGATGAACTAAGTGAACTTGAAGAAATCCAACTAGTCAACTGCTCTATCTCCAGTGATGCTGTGGAAATTCTAGGTAAGAATAGTAATAGTAACTTTACAAACTGAATATGTGTGTTTTGAAAATCAAAACATAATTCTGTAACAGAAGAAAAAAGCATATAAGGATAAAATCAGAAACACTTAGGTTCACAATGAGTTTCAGTTAGCAGAGATGTAAAATGCAGTAAGAAAAGTTTATATAAAGATGTTTTATAAATCCTAAGTACAAAGATTATATAAAAAAGAAAGACAAACTATTGCATAGCTCTGTAAACAAATGAAATAAGAAAGCAAATAATGGATGATGCAAGCAAAACTAGTTTTCAAAGTTGTTTTTGTTTCAATCATTGCCAAAAAAATTCATTCTGATCAGGCACCTACTCAAATAATTTTAACAAGGTCACAGTAGTACAAATAAGGATAAATAAAAATTATTTAACTAAAACAGATGAACTCAGGTTAGCAGAACTTAGGGAAATTCACAATTAAGTATGTAAGAAAGAAGCTGAAAGAATCATTGAACCATAGACAACTGTCTCTGAAAATTTGTGAAGGCAGGAAAGTGGAAAATCCAGTATCTTTTCCTTGAAAGGAGGAAATCATAGACAAGCCAACCTCACTTTGATACCAAGAAAAATTCTGAGACACATTATCACACAAAAATTTTGTAAGCACTTAAATTATAGAGGTAAAAGGTAGTGTGAACAAATCACATCAAACCTTTCCAGGGAACAGGGTAATAAGATTGTGAAATGATAAGTCTGGATCTATCATAACTCAAATGAGGTTTTTAACACTATCCTATACAATATCCTTAACAAGAAGCTAAATGTATATAAATAAAATGGGTGCACAACTAGTTGAAAAATTACTTTCAAAGAGTTATCACAAATGTTTCGCTAAGTGAGAAAACATTTTTATACAATCAAGTTCTTCCTTGTTGTAAACAATATTTTAACTGATGGCTTAAATGACAGAATGGAGGATACGCTTATAAAATTTCAGGTGATACTGAGCTTGGAAGGCTTACAAGCCCTGTTGGAATGCAAAACCATAAATAAAACTGGATGCATTTAAGAGGTGGTCCAAAAACAGTGGTAGGGAGTTCAGTATAGGCAGATATAAAGGGCTGTAGCTGGGAATGAGACATCAATTCCATTAATATGAAATGGAGATTAACCTGTGTAGCAGGAAAGAATCAGAGCTCTTCTGTGAAAGACTGGAAATACTATGCTATTGCAAAAAACATGTGCTGGTGAGTCCTGAGCAACAAATCTGTGCCCAACCTTGGTATCGTAATTAAGAAAGGTATAGAGAAATCGCGAGAGAGCACCAAGAACAGCTAGATGTTATGAAAAAGTAACTTACGAGGAATGGTTTAGTTTTGTTTTGATTGAGAGAGAAGTCTGAAAAGGATATGATAAATTTTTTATGTTCTTTAAACATTGCTACAAAGAGATGATAATCAACCATTCTTTTTGTCCACTGGGAGAAGAAAGTAGCTAAATTTGCAACAAAGAATATTTAGATTGGATATTGGCAGAAACTTTCTAAAGCCAGGAAGGTAAAATAGCACCTAGGGAGAATACGGAAAATTTCAAAGAGTAGAATAGATAAATATGTATCATGAATGGTTTAGGCTCATCAATATCCTGCCCCATTACAGACGCTTAGACTCTAAGGTCCCATCTAGTCCCACTCTTCCACAATTCTCCGATCCTGTAAAATATGAATTTTCATATCATAATAAAAAACTTGACAGCTTCGTGAAGCAGGAGGTTGAAGTCTCCAGGGCTTAAACCACTAAGGAATCTCCCATGTATTCAGAGAGCTTTGGCCTGCTTCTGTGTTGCAAAGACGTCTTAAAGTTGTCTTATCACCACTGAAGATTCATTTAGCCACCAGAGTATAAGTTATGCAGAACCATTACTACAGCTTTTATGGCTGGCCAGGTCCTTTATTTTATTAATTTCTGGAGACACAATTAACAACAAGAGAGCACAGTTTGCATCAGAGGGATGTCAGAAAAGTGAGAAAAACCTGGAGGCTATTAAAAATCTTGTCTTTCTGTTCATTAGAAAATAAAGCTAAGAAAGGTGCAAAAGAAGACAAGTTATGCTGCACTGAAAACATGTGTAACAAGCTTTTTTTTCTCCCGTAGCTCAGAATCTTTGTAATTCGGCAAAACTGAATGTACTTGATTTGTCGGAAAATTACTTAGAAAAGAAAGGAAAAGATGCTCTCCACAGACTTGGTAAGTCAGAAGATTTCTTTAGATAAATCATTTAAATTGGGAACGAGCTTCAGTTCTAGGACTAATCCAGACACAAATTCAATTCCTCTTTTAAGCAGGATATAATTGGTATCCTGAAGCATTTCCCCGCAGTGAATGGAAAGTTTTTAGAAGTGAGGAATATTGTATGCAATTGGCTGCTCTGTCTTTGCTCTCAAAGCAACAGTCTTGGAGTCTTTAACCTACCAGTATTTTCTTCACTGTTGAAATGTGATTTGGTTTAACTTTTTAAAGTGATTTTACAGTGAACTGTTATAACCAAAAAAATTACACTTATTTTCATTTAGTTGATGGCTTAAATGTCCTACCTGGAATGAAAGTGCTGATGCTTCCCTGGGGAGATGATGTAAAGGTTTGCCTAACAAAATTGTTAGAACTACTGGAAACAATGCCACAGCTGACAAAACTGGGATTGAGGAAATGGAGCCTCACTGATGTGGAGGTCAGAATTCTAGGTACGTGAAGGTACTGTGGATGAGCAAAAGATGAAGGACAAAAAACAGAAAAACTCAAAACCAGTTCAGGAAACCCAGCAACTTTTAATAATGTAAGTGAAATAGCATCAAGTTTGGGTAGGATATATAATGCTATATATATTTAGCATTTATATAATGCTATATATATATAGCATTAGATGAGCCAAATAATGAGCCACATTTCTACTCAGGGAGGACCATTTTTCACTGCATAAGTAGTGCAAGGAAGACTGCAGGCAAATGGAGATTCCTGGTAAAGAATCTTCTTGAGAGGGAATCTTTTCTGATTGACGGATTGTCTCCTCCATAAACATGACAGGAATACAAGTGGACTCTTCTTACATCAAATCTTCCACTAATATAACGTCTGTTTGGAACGTATGTCAATAGTAGAGTTAAAAAAGGCAACTACTAGTATAACTTTTATCAAGGTAGATAGCTGAAGATCAGGGAGATATAAAAACTACCTGGATTCACACTACTCACCCCTTCTGAGGATACAGTAGAAATGAAATGTCAAAATGAATGAGAATTTTCATGAGTCTGATCTTGCAATGCTTTTGTGTGAGTGATCATGAGCAGCAGTCTATAGGCCCATTTAAACTAATGACCTCTCTCTAATTAAAAGTATCCTGTTGTATGCAACATACTGCAGGTTAAGTTTTAATAAGAAAGAAAAGTCTAGATATAAAAAAAATTGTGATCTGTAGCTGCTATATTTTACATTCTTCGTTCTAAATAAGAAAAAAGTAATACGCAAGCACACGTTTAAATCCTTTTCTATTGAGGGTGGTATTTTTTTAAGCATAGAAGTTCAACTGAATTCAATAAGATTCAATTCTTCAATATCCTGAACAGGAATCATTCTCTTCATTAGGGCTTGAAGCAAAAATAAGTACCTAAATAAATATATGTTCACAGACAATTTTTTTTGAGCAAGAACACCTGGAGAACCTTCAACACTTGGACTTGGCAATGAATTGTGTGACAAGCGATGGCTGGCTTTCCTTCCTGCAGCCACTGATCTCTCTCAAGAAGCTGGTAACTGTAGATTTCAGCAGCAAACAAGACTGGGTGCCTGCATCACTGTTAGTCTGCAAATTAAGTCAGGTACTAACGACACTGAATTATTTAAAGGAGATTAAAGTTACTGGGTGGAAGTTTGATTGCCATGATCTTGGACTTATTAATGGTGCAAAAGTAAACTGCAGGAAACAATTTCAGCTAGTGCATTCTTAAACAGAACGAGCTTTCCCAGTGGACATTCACTTACAATCTTTCATATTTGAGAAATGCTCTTCTCTATAACCACACATTGAATCAGCAGCTCTAGGGTTATTTGGATCTCCTGGTCTGCTAGTGAGACGGGAGTGAGAATAGTATCACATCCTCTTCTGGGAGAAACAGGTCAAAAGAAAGTAAAAGAGAGATCACCTTGCATTAGCCCCAAATCCTGCAACCTGTAATGCCTCTCAGTCTTTAAATGGTTTCAAGGAGTGTTCACTTTATCTGTGTGTGCTTTCTATGAGGTCATTTTCATTAGCTTTGAAGTTTAACTGTGTAGATTAGGGAAAGCTCTTAACAAAAGGGTAAGAAAGGCTGCAACTTGATGGATAATAGGTAGGTGTTTTAGCAGTTTTTTTTTTTTTCAGTTAGATAGTATAGTTGTCTGACCTAGCACAGAGAAGCTTTTCCTACTGTCAGGGCAATTCTAGTATAGTTACATCTCTACAATACACTATGGGAAAATTTATTGCAGAGACAGAATATGCCAATGAAGAGTCAGACCTCTAAAATAACAACAGTATGATTAAAGCATATTAGCTCTAAAAAAGAGGGCATGGTCACACAAGTGACCATGAATTAAACAGAGATGTAAACAAGAGCTATCCTGCAGTTATTAGCCACAAACAAATTCTTACTCCACAGCAAAACACCCGATAGCTTATCTCAAGTGACTTTTACCATCTTTAATCTACCACCATTTTGGCTTGTAAAAAGAAGTCAGCATCTATTGCTTTCTTTCACAGTAAGCTACTGCACATTTAACATGTGGTACGAGTTTACATGTGGACATTATACCAAAGCTGCAGGTGTGCTCTTAAGTTCATACTGTGGTCCACCTTACACGAAGTTGGTTGTTTTCTGATACCCTTAGTTCCTGGTGTAGACAAGCCAGAATGCAGTCTCCAGTCCACAAATATCCCAGGAGAGAACCGTGTACACAAGGCAGCTCCAAACACAGCAAAAGAAAACAGAAGAGTCACTCGGCCACTTCTGTAAAACGCGGTGGCCAACCAAAGACAGCAGACTGTTGTTTCCAGTCTGCCACTGGAATGAAGGGAGAGGAGCACCAGTTAGAGCTGCTGTTTCACTTCTCTAGGCAGTGTTGAACCATGGGTGCTTGTACGTCATGAACCCATTAACCTGCGTTATCTCCTCATAAGCACTTGTACTTGTGAGTTCTGTTCTGTGCCAGAGAGTGCTTCAAAGCTGTTTCATTCGTCTCCCTGTGCCCTGCCAGTAAAAAGAAATACAGCATTTTCCCTGTAGTTAGGATCCTTCAAAGGCATGATCCCAGCTCAGCAAAGCACTGAATTCAGTGCAAATGTTTAAGTTATCTCTGTTGACAAAATCTGACACAGGCTAGAAAATACTTTTTTTTTCCCCCAAGCAGCAAAACCTTCTATCAAATATATAGACTGAAAACTGAATAAAAAATAGAAAAATGGATTTAAAATTACTAGGGTGCATCTGTGAGAACAGGCACGTGGATTTCTGTAGTAAATACTTATTTTTTATTTTGACACAGAAAGGAAATCTCAAAATAATACAGTTTAAAGAAGATAGTCTCATCAACATTTATGAATTTCAATCCTTTCAATTGCTTAGTTGCTTAGCAGAGCAACTTTGTGCTTCAAAGCTCTATTTCAGATTGGTCAAAATGTGAAAGAATAACCGAGCTCTTGGTAATCCCTGCATCCCTCTTCCCACAGCTGTATTTGGTCTTTCCTTCCTACTCCCTGAGCAGACTATACTTCTCACCAGAGACTCTAGTTATTGTTGTTTACAGTAGAAACAATGAAAAGTTGAATAAATTAGAGGGACCATTCCTTTGTTTCCTCTTTATCACTGGCACCTGATGCTGCAGACCGAGGCAAATTTCTTGCCCTCCACAGCTGTGTTCTGTAAGAAAAAACAAGTAGAAAAGCACACTCTCTATTCTCTGGTGGGTATTGAATTGCAACATACTGAGTGTTCTTGTCTTGAGATGTATAAATCCACTCCGACAGTTAAGACATATGATACAAAACCAAAGAGCTCTATTGGGCCTCATAATTAATGTACTAGGATGTGGACAGGTGTTTGAAACAACCAACATCCCATCAGCGAGCGGCTGCGTGGTGCTTAGTTGCCAACTGAGGTTAAACCACGACAATCTTCAAAGGACTTCATCTTCCATTTAAGATAGTTGTGAGAACTAGATCTAGAAAGCAGCTGACAGAAAAGGGTTAATAGCTATTGCTGAACCTGAAGAAGAAAGTGTGGGTAGTCCAGGCAGGTGGCCTTGTAAGAACAAGATCTTGGAGAGATGGTAGTAAAAATTCAGTCCCGTAGCTTGAGCGGAGGTAGGCGATCCTTTTTTGAGGATGATTGCAATTAAGGCACCTTAGGGAGAAACTTAGGGAGCAAACCAGGAACTCGGACAAGATGCTGAGAAATTAGAATGACCAAGAAAATATTTACTTTGTACTCCAGGTGGCTGTGCAGTTTTGTTGCCAGTTGGCATCTCGGACATAATAGGACCACACTGGAAACCTGAGCTATAGAGCAGGCAGATTTGGGTAAGGCCTAGAGAGAAAATAAGAGCCAGATGAGGGCTTATGTCTGATTCTATGCCAAAAACCGAAGGACTATGTAAGCACTGAGGCAATCACCTTCCTAGAGCTATAAATGGGATATGTAAAGTTTTTCGGTGGAGAAAGGGAAAGGAGAAGAGAACTAAAAAGGAGTCCATGAAGCCACAAAAACGAACAAATGACATTGCTCAGATAGTTGGGGGCAAATCTGTACAAGTTTGATTTGACAGTGCTATCATCAAATTGAACTGCTGACTTCACTTGTTTTTAGGCTCTCATGCTTTTCAGCCTTACTCTTCCAGTCTGAAGACCTTTCTGTTTTCTATGAAAAAATTAACAAAACCACACATAATTTAATTATTGTAATTAAAGGACTATTCTCTTCTTTCCAATGTGTTGTGTTGTCTTTTTTCCCAGAGTGTGATGTTTCCAAAGAGAGTGCTTTGCATTGGCAGCCTTTTGCCCTCACTTTGTGCTGATATAAGTAAGTACATACAGTGCATAGCAATGAAAAATCAGGCACTAGAAATGTGGAAGATTATGTTGTGTAGAGAACTGGAATGTGTTCCATGTCTTGTGAGATCAGAAACAAGTGCCATTAACTCTAGTCCTTGGAGGAATCCTTTACTTTTGGTAAGTAGTGGAAAAGCCTTTGTTAGGACTGCTGATTGGGGGAAAAAAGCAAGCAGCTGAAGAGCAATATTTTAACCACTTTCAAAAATGGGTAACTGAGCCTTTGGAAGACAGTTCTAAAGAGGAATCAATTGTAGCCTGTGGATAGTCTCAATCCTACTAGAAGAAAGGCATAATAAGACCGGACCCCAGTTGTTCCATGGTGGAGTCAGTGAATAAACCTACATTTTGGTGTGCTGTTTTCCTCACTAAACCAGCACATTTCAGTACTTCTACAAACTATTTTAAAAGTTAAAAATTAACCAGAGGTGTCTTCCCCTCCCTCCTATAAAACAAAGGAGCCTGAGACATATATAAAGCTGATTTTTCACATTCCCTCAGGTGCTTTCCCCAGTTTTCCTCCACAATATCTTGGATCATATTCTTTTATACTTTGTACGTGCTTGTAGTAAGCACAGAAGTGCTGCCTGTAAACATGAACAATTTTAGGTTTGTTTTTACAGTCCATCCCCTTCCTTCCTAAAGGTCTGATGATTAACAAGCTGAGTTATAATGCTACTGCTACACATTCACAACTTAGGGATAAAAAGATGCTGATGAGATACTTAAAATGTCAAAACATAGATATATAGAAAGCAGGAAACTGCACCCTACAGAAGATCATTGTTTGCTGTTACAATACTGTATAGTGTATGCTTTCAATGATTTATGAACAATCATTTAATCTGCCTTCCCAGCCCTCTGGATCTGAATTAGTCTCTTGATAGCTCTGATTAACTTGGCCCGCTTCAGTCATATAATGCTGTTTTTGCTTGTAGATAAGCAGCTTTTGGTTCGTTGTATTTGGACTGTTTCCCACAAGTGGTATAAATGTGTCCTTAATGCTTCTTACAAGTTTGCTAATAAGATTAGAAGGATGATTGTAATATTTGTTGATTGCTATCCAGTATACTGCTAATCCAGTGTGGCGGTGAGGAAAGGGAAGTACACAGCATGGATTTGAACATAAATCTCAAACAGTAGCACTTGTTAACTTTCAGCAGCTTATGTATTTTATTGTGCTCATTGCTAATTAAAATTCTTACACAGAAAGCTTGCTTCACCCTAGGCTTGACCTGCCTCATATGATGCACTGAAGTGGCAATTTCCTTGAATTAGGGTAATTTGGGCATGTGACAACTATTCTCTGATCACCTTCCTTATTGTGAGTCTCTAATAACTAGCTAGCACGCAAGAAGAGCATTAACATCCTTATTGTGTTAGTTCTCTTGTGTGAAAACATAATGGGTTCCAGTGGAAGGAAAGTAAGATTTGGACTATTTCTAACCGTAGAGATTCCTTCACATGCGGCAAGCAATCCTTTAAATTTACTCCTCTGCATTTGCTGTTCTTTTATCCTTTAACTTTACTCCTTTCTACTCCCGTTCCTTTTCTCCTGTGAATCTTCCCTGACACCTTTTTTTTATACAAAGAGATTTTTAACAAAATTAATTTTGATTGGGATATAGGAATGATCAGGTTACTTTTGTGGGAGCTGCAACTTCTCAAATTCTTTCAAGATGGGGACCTCAGAAATTAGCTTGAAATTTGGATCAAATGGTGCCACCTGCCAAAAGGCAGAAAATAACAGTAAGAATAGATTTGTCAGTGTTAAAACTCAGAAAAATTTCTCCAAATTACAAAAATATAATAGGGAAAACAACAAAGGGTTGTTCCTCTTCGAGCTTGTGAATATCCCAGTGTCCGGAGAGAAATCTCATTGATCTGGAGACACTTTCAGAAACCTAGCTACTTCTAGGCCTTCTTCATGGCACACAGATGTCTCAGGAGCTCTACTCACAATCCCTTAGGTTCTCAGAATTACCCCAGACCACTTCCAACTGAAGGTTTGAAGGTACAAATGTGAAGCACATCTAGCTCAGCACTGCTAGTAGCAATAATGTCTTACTGGAAAACTCTGGTAGGAGCTCATGCGCTCAGGGCAAGAGGGCATGTCAGGTCACAGATAAGCCTAAAAAAGGCCTAAACCCCTGTTCTGAACAATATATTAGAAGATGGGAGTGAACTTGCATGATTGGTAGGAAGCAAACCTCTTCCAGCACTACATGAAAAGAAGTAAGGGTGACTAGGAAGTTTTTCTGCAGGCTTTAGGAAAAAAACAAGTATTTCATTAAAGCCACAGCCTGGAAAATGGGTCAGTATACTAATATACCACAAGAGTCAGGGTTACACTGTTGTAGCATATTAGTCAACTCATAATCGTGTATCTTCCCCAACCTTGAGCAATTTTCACTGGCAGATTTGCAAAAGCATAATCATCTGGGCCAACGCTCCTAGGCACTTATGCACAGTTATGCTCCACTGATGTCACTGGCAGTTTCTCTGGATCTTCACAGGATCCTGGGCTTCACCGCTCCTTTGCTTCCCCTGATTCTTGAACATGCATGGTCTTGTCTTTTGCAGTGTACTAATGCTAGTCTGTGCCTGGCACGGAATCGCCCTTAAACTGTTGAACTCCTGCTGCTGACCATAAGAACATAAGAATAACCTCTGTGGATTTTCAGCAAAGATTAAACAAAAATTTCAGATTGAAGGGAAATGTATTACTGAGCCACTGCTCTACATAAACAACCAATGACTCTACTGCTGCTAGATTAGAAATCAGGAATCACCGCCCAATATTAACTTCATTTCAAGCAGGAAACTTTTTATTTATATCAAAATGATGCAAGAGCAATTTGTTTTTTAATTAAACCTGGCACTGAGTTTCCATTTTGAAGCCTGACGTGGTTCCTACAAAAAAATCCACAATAAAATTCAATCTGCACTTCAGAGGTAGAGGAAAGCCAGCTTTGTTCTTGAAAACATGAAGTGGTCTTCACACATTGTCAACTGTAAGAGCAAATTTGCTAGCCAAAATGCTGAAATAAAGATGGAATAACAAACTGAATATAAACCATCCCATCTCCTGCCCTAAAGACAAAATAGAGAAGATTTCCCCTACAGACTTGATTAGCAAAAGTTTTGTGACATTTAATTATTTGAATTGTACTTAAGCCAATAAGATTTTATTTAGCAAAGGCTCTAAGAAAACATTATATTAACTTCATGTTACTGTGGGAAGTTGAAAGAATCCAGAGGTGTAGGGTTTTCTTTTCTTAAAGGAATTTTTCAGAAGAAAGTACAAAATGTAACCTAAAAAGATGGAGACTTGTGACATTTTTATTATTCTTTGCTTAGTATGATTAGTGCTGTGTGTTTCTATTTTATTTTCGTTTAGAAGCTTCAATAAAATATATAAAATAGAAACAGATACTGACTCACATTTCTTTCAATGAACAGCATATGCTGGAACTTTTCTGACCCTGGAATGCATATAAGCTAGTTAATGATCTGATCCAGTGCTCCAAATAAATTTTGTGTCAGTCTACTATTAGCAACCACTGGGTGTCACTGTGTCTCTACAAATGCAGCTAAAATGGGCCTGCTTTATTAAGGCAACAAATGCAGATCACTTGCATATAATATATGCCATTATTGTGTCTTTTTATGGAACTGTCAGGTTGCTTATTCTCCCGTGTATACAACTCTTAAAAAAAAACAAGTTCTGTATACTGAACAGCCAATGATCAGAAAAACAGCAGCCAGCTAGGAGGTAGCCATAGGGAAAAGAGAGAATCCTTCATTTGCTTTGTATGCAATCTGTAGTTGTGATTGCTGGCACTAGAATGGGTGTAGTTCATTTTATATTTCTTTGTTTGCAATGCATTGGCTAAAAAAAAAAAAAAGGCTACCATACATTTTGTCTAACCTCTGCAAGTATTGTATTATTAAAGCCTCATACCTTATTGCAGTTAGAGGCCATTCTCCTTTAAAAGATTCATAGTAGCTATAAATATCAACTTCAGTGTGGAATTCAGCCTGTAAACAACATGTGCTCCAGAAGAAAGTTCTTTCTTCAGTGAATATTTTAAAAAGATTGATTGTGGCACAGAACAGCTCACAACTCTGGTTTCCAACCCTCTGTTTCACCAACAGCTTTCACTCCGACCGAGGAAACGAAAGCCAGGATGACTTTTAGGCTCTGGACAGACCATTGTACATATTATGCCCCCAAATACTTCTCAAACTATTTAGGTTTCACAAGATGGAGTGTAGTTGTCAGTGAGGGTTACCGTGCCCTGCTCACAGGGGTGGCAAAACTAACCAGCCCAGCCTGGAGCTGAGCTGTGCTGAGCTCCTGCCAGCAAGGGCTGAGGGGTTGTTGCAGGACCGTGGGTAGAGCAGAGGCGGAAAGAGGTGCTGCTGTCAGAAGAAGAAGGAACCTGGATCCTGCTCACCATAATACTTCAAAGTCCTCACTGGAGAGTCCAAGCATATGAGTGGCCTCTCACAGTCTTTTTTCATATGACTCTGCCATGTATTGTTGTTGTGAGCTGCATGCATGCAAGGCTCAGAAGAAATATGTGGTGATACTCTCCTGGCACCAGTGGACTTAACACCAGCAAGAGCAGAAAGTATTAAGACTGGCAGGTTCTCCTGAAGATATGAGATATAACATTTCTTTAGCCTCGCTCCTATGGATACCACAGAGCAAGGACAGAAAGTGCTGGTGAAGTGCTTTTTTATTTAGGGTCAAATTCATGTGATACATTCAGCTATCTGAAGCATTTATAGAATCATAGAATAGTTTGGGTTGGAAGGAACCTCTAAAGGTCATCTAGTCTAGCCCCCCTGCCGTGGGGGGGACATCTTCAACTAGATCGGAACAGAGACAGGCAGCTGTAGATATCAATGACAATATTCTGATTGATCAGTCACAGCAAGAGAGGCAGGAAGGTCAGCGTCCTGATGAAAATAAGAGAGAAGTACTGGCTTAGTGTGAGCCATATGTATTTTGTCTTCTAAAGTCTGAATATGCATTAGAAGCATTCCCCAGTGAAGGGCTGGAGCAACTATGCAGTTAGCTCTGTGTCTGTGAGTTTGTAGATGCCTAAGCAGTTGCATAGATTGAGGCCTTAAGACTGCGTCTAGAATTGCCTAAAACTTAGGTTTTTGTACTCTGAAACATGGAAGATTTCCCCTCTGCTCTGGAGTGGAAACTACAGTCATTGTTATCCCCCGCAGATTTCTCCGGTCTCCTTGCTTTGTTATTTTTTTTTACAAAAGGCGACAAAGCTGACTTATCTCCTGGGGACTCCCCAACGAGTTTGCTGCCACAGCCCTGCGGCCTGGCACAGCGCTCTGCTCTCTGGCGGAGAGCCCAGGACACTCAAAAACCCCCATCTGTGTCCTGGCTTCCCGGGTCCTAACCCCAGCTCGGGCAGCCTAAAAACTGCAGTGTCTACATTTGGCACCCAGTCCTCCAGTGGGGAGAGGGGAAGTCTTGTGAGCCCCTGCGTGAACTGCGGCTCGCAGCGCTCCTGTGCTCAGTGTTACAGCCCGGGGGTCAGTGAGAAGGGAATCCTCCAGCTGGACAGGCAGGGGGCTTAAAATCCTGGGGACCTCTAACCATCGGCTAGCCTGAAGAGCAGGCACCCGTGCTTTGCATGTTCTGTAAACATGGAGTAAATCTAAGTGGGGGCCACCACCAATCTGCCATTAGCTCATTCCCAGTCCAAAAATGAATTTGATCACTCAAGCCCCAAATCAGGCCTATACCTGTGGAAGCAAGATTTATGAAGAGCTGCTCTCTGAGGTGCTTCTTCTCTCCTCCCAAGTCTGTAATGGCAATGTCCTCATCTTCCCGACACCGGGTGCTGTTTGGCCCTTCTCCTTTCACAGCGAGGTTTTAGAATCATAGAATCATTAAGGTTGGAAAAGACCTCTAAGATCATCGAGTCCAACCGTCAACCCAACACCACCATGCCCACTAAACCATGTCCCTAAGCGCCTCATCTACACGTCTTATAAATACTTCCAGGGATGGGGACTCAACCACTTCCCTGGGCAGCCTG
>NW_008825433.1:2383975-2393801 GCF_000699105.1 Pygoscelis adeliae | reverse complement strand
CGTAGCAGGTCGTTGACTGCTTCCTCTTGGATTATGGGGGGGTTCATCCTGCTCACGGTCCCTGTCTTCCAGCTCGGGGGGCTGAGTACCCTGAGGATAACTGGTCTGCCTGTTAAAGACTGAGGCAAAGAAGGCATTGAGTACCTCAGCCTTTTCCTCATCCTCGGTGACAATGTTCCCCCTCGCATCCAATAAAGGATGGAGATTCTCCTTTGGCTCTCTTCTTGTCATTAATATAATGGTAAAAACATTTTTTGTTGTCTTTAATGATTTTGGTGTCTTGCAGGGATGATTTTAATGTCTTTAATGTTTTGTAGGGATGGAAGTGAGAGGAGCAATCCTGTTGCTGCCAGGATGGATCCTGAGGTGCTGGATTATTCCTGCTCTGGTCTTCTGTCAGAAGGGCCAAGCAACAGACCTTGCTTTATCTCTGCAGAAGCTGTCATCAGCTGCTGTAGCCCAGAAGCAGGACTGTGAAGCCAGCAACCAATTAGAGGGATATTCTGGATATTTTGTCAAGTGCTCTCTTCTGCAAACCACCTTTCTGTTCACAAACTGTAAACTTTGGGTCTTCAACTCCTTCCAACTCAACTTATTTTAAGCTTTACCAGAACTTTAGACCTTGGAAACACAAACTCCTGAACAGCCCACTACATGAATTGTCAGAAAACTGGGTAAGTTTTTAAAGGAAATATGACTGTAATTTGGGAAGAGTTTGTTGAAACCAAACTATTTCCAAAGAATATGTTGTTTTTGACAGATCAGTATTTTCCAATGACATTACATTTTGTCCTCAAATTCCTGAACATCTCCAGTCAGGTCTTCGTTCTGGTTTGGTGACAGCAATGAGATCATCATCCAGTCATGCCAGAGAGCAAATCCAGTTTTGTAAAAGGACCTTTCTCAAGCTGTGAGTTTCTACTGTGTGAAGGGTCTTGCCACTACTTTAAATTACATTTCAAATTTCCCTTTCTTGAAGGGAAAATCACAGGATGCTGAGAAAGACGAACACCAAAGGCATACATTTATCATGAGATCATTCATTCAAATGCAACCAACTGCAAGTGTTGATGACATCTTTGGAAAGAAAGGTTAAGATGATTACCTTGAGCCAAATAACAAGAAATCAAGGTGTTTACACACAACCTCCCCCATTCTGCAAATGTAAAAGCAACATCTGTGGATGTATGTCTCTTTGTTGAAGGCAAATAGTGGCAGTAAGGTAGGAAATGACAGAACTAATAGGAATTTGCTGACATTGAACTCACATGCTGTGATTAAACTGACATGTCCCCAAATATCCAGCAGTTAGAGACACTTGCAATACTGCTAAGGGGGATCTTCTCCAGGAGGATCTATCTTCAAATATTTAGAATCACTTTGTGCAGGATTACCTCTGAAGTCTTATTTGGCTTACCATGTTACACTGCTTTTATCAGCTATGTTTATTTTCTATCCCACTCTTACATCTATGGAGTACATCCAGTTTCCTACCCCTAAATCCTTTTTTTCATAGGCTAATGTCAGAGTGCTCTCTGACTTTTTTTTTTCCCAGTTTCTTTTTTTAACCATTTTGAATTGTGGTACCAGACAGATACTGCGATTTTAACACTGCAATCCTTAGTGGTAAGATCACCACCAAGAGTGTGCATGCAGAGGTTCTCAGGTTTTGTTGGTTTGCACTAATAGAGTCTCAGAAGGATGTAAAATGTTCCCTGTTTCAAAAAGGCATGTGGGCAATATTGTTGGATCAACGAGATCCAGCAGTAAGATTTTAATCCTTTAAATTTCAGGTGATTGGTAAATTCAGATTCAAAGATCATGATCCAAATTGGCCTCAGAAGTGTTTGGTTCAAGACAAATCAAAACATAATGGGACTTGCTTTTCAGAGCTATTTCTGATTTGCCTCCTTGCTAAGGAAATAAGAAGTTCACCAGAGGTGGAGAGGCAAAGCATTCTGGAAATATCAAATGAAAATTTGGTACCATCAAACTTCACCTGGTAAGCGCTTAGGTTTGTTCTTCAAAGTGAGACTGAATGCAAACTAACTGTAATGCAGATTCAGTCCCAAAACTTTTCAGTCCACTCTTAAGCAATATTAAGCACAGTGACAGCCGTAAAAGTCCACTATGTGCTAATGAAACTTGTTAAAACATGCATGCTTTTGATCACTCGAGACAGTAAATAAACAGAATAGCAAGCACTCCTAGACTCAGGACTGTAGGTGAGTTGATTCGAAAACACTTACATTTACTGACCTTAAAGTGAACTTTACTGAATAGTGGGCAGACGGGTTTACCTTGCACCATTTGTAAGGTACGGTGGTGGCACAACTCCTGATGGATCAGGCACTTCCAGGCCCACCCCTCAATCAGAACTGAAGGAAGCAGCTGAGAATGAGAATTTTCTTTCTCTGGCCTTTTGTACACAGACGTAAGATTTGTTCTGAGCTTCATGGTTACACTTTGGGCCCATGTGCCCCGTTCTGCGATATGGGATTTACCACAAATTTCCTTATGGGTCACTTAGGAGCCTCTAAAGTACATAGCATGTGAGGAGCTTATTGCTTAAGTTTTATGGGACTCAAGCAAATAAAACTGTTTGAATAATAACAATATTTCTTGAACTCAATAAACCTGGAGGATTTTTAGATACAGTTAAAATGGCGCACAAGCCAGAAGTATTATTAAAACTGATTCTTCTCAGGACTGTTTTAGCCTGAGAAGCTCACAGCTGGCTTATGTCAAGGTTACTGTGGCTGCAACATCCTGATGAAACCAATTTAAACCTCCCTTATTCATTTTTCTACTGTGTTGTAGCTGTCATCAGTGTATAGACCCAGTGCTAACCTCAAGGATATCTTTGAAAAATAAAGGTAAACTTGAGTTTATAGGTTTTGGTTAAACAGACAAAAAATCCTGTAAAATATCAGGGGCTATCTAGATCTTCAGTTCAATGTAAATTCAGAGGATTGCCATAGAAACAAGTGCATTTTTTTCATACTGGAAGAAACTAATGAATTAGAGCAGCAAGTTGAATAATTTAGAAGATGAGTATGGATGACTGCTTAACTCTCAAGCAGCAAGCTTGTTCTATTTATAGCCTAGTTTCCATTTTTTCTCCTTCATTCTGTACGTATTTCAATAATTTACTTATTCACTAATAAAGTTTTAAGTGAGATCAGTAAGCGCACTGCCCTTTTCTATGCCATCACATGGAAAATTTGAGTTTAGGAGACTTGCTTCTGAGGTCAGAGGAGGAGGGTGCATAGAGAAGATGATCAGCTTGAGGGCAGAGGTAGTGATGCTGATGTGTTGGCATATATGAACAGTCCTGTGACTGATTTGTCAGATGTAGTGTGATGACACCATTGTATGACTGACAGTTTCATTTCAGAGTCTGGGATGACACTACATAATTATCCTTCTGCCTAGAAATAAAAGGGCAAGTTGAATGTTGATCCAGTTAAATAGTTCCAGGAAGGGAATATTTCACTGGAAGAAAGTGCAGTTGCCATGCAGAGGATCCCATCTGAATTAGGCAATGCTTTACCGGGTGCATGACCTCTTAGTTGAAAGTAGGACATGGGCAGAATCTCTTGTCATATTTGAAAGGCACACATAAAGACAAACTGTTGTGGCCGGGTATTCAGACAAGTGAGAAGGCAGCAGCAAGGTCCCAAAGGCAATGAACAGAGGCTCTGGCACGGAAAATAGCGATGGGTGCTCTGGAGGTCAAACAGCATCGTCATGTGTGTTCCACTTGATACCAATGAATGTTGTATCAGTGCTGGAGAGATCACTGATGGCTATCAATCCACACCCATTTTAAGCTTTTTGCTGCTAGTCATTCAAACTCCCTTCAACAACAGTTTTAGCTCTTATCAGCCAAAAGGTGCACAAAGCAAATGCTACTTAGCAAAAAGGAGACGAAGGAGCTCCAAAGTCTAATATATGCAGCTTATGCCACAGGACAAGATACAGAGAGGCGAGCAGACAAGACAGTACATGGCAGAGCGTCAGAAAAAACAACTGTCAGGAGGAGTCTCCCTGTGGGTGAAAATTAACTACTGACTATTATGCACCTAGATTTAAAATCTAGGGAAGCAAAATTCTGTGGAGCAGCAAGTCTCCAAAATCTACTTCAGTAGTAGCTGATTAAAAACAAACAAACAAACAAACAAACAAACAAACAAACAAACAAACAAACAGCTATATAAAAATGAGAACTCTTATTGAAAAAAAGACCAAAAGGGGGCAACTAAAAGAGTAAATGTTTGCAGTTAATATGAAGACTATTTATAAACAAGATATCAAAGTCTCAGAAGGGTTGCAGGACTTTTACCATACAGATTTCAGATATATCAGCACACTCCACCCTAAACCCAAAGCAACCAAATTACATGATTTAATATCAGGTTGATGGAAGGTATCTGAAGTAAGAAGACAGCTTTAAAATATCAGAGGCTACGCTGAAAGGAGGAAAATGGAAAATAAAATAAAAACTGGCACGTTAAATATAAATGCATACAAAGGCAGGTTGGAAAAGAGTTTGAGGAACAACTTGAAAAAGAGATAAAATGTCATATAAATTCTTTTTCAAAAAGATGAGGAATAAAAAGCCAGCCAGAAAGTTTGCAGGGCAATCGATGGCCAAGCATAAAAGGGAGTACTCGGAGAACATAAGGTCATAGCAGAAACAGCAAACTTTTTTTTTTTGTAGCTGTGCTCTCTTTGGAGACCTTAGGAACATTTCCCCATCAGACTCCTTCTTCCCAGTGGGTGGATCTGAGGATGTGTCATGGACTGAATTGTCAGTGGAAGTGGAACCATCAACAAAGTGAATACTAACAAATCAGCGTACCCAGATGTTGTTCAGAGCAGAGTTGTAAAGGAACGCAATTCTGAAATAGCTGAACCATTAACTATCGTGTATAATTTCTTGTTTAAAACCACCTCAATACCATATGAATGGAATTTCATAAATTTGTCAGAAATAAGAATTCAAAACCATTGAAAACACCAGCTAAACAGTAAAAACGGTGGTAGAGAATGAGCTGGAAAAAGGGTTAAACAGCGAAGTAGCAAAATTTGCTGAAGATACTGTATTGTTCAGGGTAATCAAAATGGAAGCTGACTGTGAAGATTTGCAGGAGAACCTTATGATGCTAAGGGAGTAATAAAACCACAAATGAAACTGAATGCATAAATGTAAAGTAATGCCTGCAGGAGAAACAATCCTATATACGTGTTAGACTCAGAAATAGTTTCTATCACTCAGGAGGGAGATTTTGAAAGGTAAGTCCTTACTAACGAAAAATTAAACTGCTAAAATGCTGGGAATTATTTGGAAAAGAGCATGGCATGAATCCATAGTGGACCCAGAACTTGAAAACTGTGTGCACTTCCAGTGCCCTCATCTCAGAAAGTTTATAGTAAAAATAGAAAAGATTAAGAGAAGTACAAGAAGGACCGTTGAAGCTGAAGAATGGCTTCCCTGCAAGGAATGGCATGCAGCCCAGAAAACAATGGAGGGATGCTGTGATAGACTTCTGTAAGCAGAGAGTAGCAATGAAAAGGTGAGTAGGAGTTAATTGTCCACTGTCTTTTCTAATAGAAGAACTATGGATATCAAATAGACCTAGCAGGTGACAGATTCAAAACAAACAGAAAAGAGACACGTCACATAATGCATCACAAGTTCTTAAACCCCTGAGCCAAGTATGTACCAGGGAAGCATCACTAGATACCTTCCCCATTCGTATACTTGGCAGAATCCAAGTATAAGAATAGGGACCCTCCTAGGACTTGGAGTCTTAAGGGAAGGATGCTATGCTCGTGTCTTAGGAGAAGGTTGCTATTCTCATGCCATAAGACAAATTAATTTCATTCCTCTCCTTCCCATGTTTTGAGTTTATTTGTTAAAGGCTTTTATCATGTCAGCAAAATATACAAGGACCTGGGATTGAACCACTGTAGCAAGAGCTTCCCAAGAAAGCTGGGGATAAACAGATAAGTTTAGTTTCTGTTGAACTTCAAGCAGAAGTCATTTTGGTTAAACACATATCTCCATAGAGAAAACATCCCTTTTAAGGCAGAACAATATTAGATTACAGGGTATGTGACACCATTTTTCCACATTCCAGTTTAACATTCACACAAGCTCTTCCTCCCAGATGTGACATTTCACCTGACACTTACTGCATGTCATGCACTGGCCTGAAGGCAGTAGGTGAAAGTGACATGGCATTTAAAGAAAATGTTCCCAACAGCATTGTCATGATCTGCAATCACATGAAAATCACTACCGTTTATTTACAGTGGCTTGGTTAAAGATCTGTACCCAGCCCAAGGGCATAAAGCAGTGACCTAAAGTCTTAAATAGAATTCAACTTGAAATAAAATAAAACAAAGGAAATATGCCACAGTAATAATATTTGAAAGATCTGCTGAGTGGTAAAATAAACACTGTGCCTCTATTTATCTGGCTATCAATCCAGGGAGAACATGAAGTAATTTGTCACGCTGGAGTGGTGAGACTTGTGAGCATCTTTGGGATCATTTAATTCACATACATGAAAACTTAGTGGGAATACACAAGGTCAAAACATCCCTTTTTTAACCTGGTGTTACAGCCAACACTGAGTAAATAATAATTTCCCTTTCCTTTTCCCAGTAGTCATCAGTCTTATTTACCTCAGGAATTCCAGTTATTCTCAATTTTAATTTAATATCTGAAATAATCTTGTAATGTGCACTAAGAAAGCATTTTTGTATATTTGCATATTTTAAAAAGGAATTTACAAATCAGCTGGATTGGTTTCAACAACTGCATTTTAAAGCATGCATGATGTTCTGTAAGGGTAGTTGGGAGACAGGATGTGTGGATTACAGCGATTTCCCTCTGCAGATGTGACGGATAGGTTTGGGAACAACATACAACTGTCCCCATAGTACATACGGTATGGAGGTCTGCAGGGCAGAGGAGGGGCTGGTCCGTGGCATGTGCTCATACCTGCAGTGCTTGCTGCGGCACGCCAGCCGCATCCCTGCAGCTCAGAGAGCAGCCCGGGGCTGTCCCTGTTGGCCTGATGGAAGAGTGGTACCCGCCAGGCGGAGCAAAGCGCACACGGAGATGGGTGCTTGAACTGGCACGCAGGTGCAGGATACGCCCAGGCTCTCTCTCCTAGTATGTGTCTGGTCCCATTGCCAAGTCAGGCCTTGCATTCATACAAGGAAAAGGAGTAATTCTGGGCTCAAACATGGTCCAATGAGCAGCACGGATGCACCCATGATTCTGGGGAATTTTCTACCTAGTCCTCCTTCTGGGTCATATTTTTGACTGCCTAGTAGATGGGTGTGAAGATGCTGACTCTTTTGCACAAGAAGAACGGAAGAAGCAGCCATTGCTGTTCCTAACAACTACCTAGTCAGGTACATAAAGTCAAATCAGAATTACAAGGCTGTTCTTTCATATTGTGTATCCTTGTGCTGACTTTACCACATGCTTCCACATTTTCAGCAAATAAGGTAGGAGTGCTGCAGACACTCTCAGTCATGACAAGGCTGCCTCACTTGCCATGTACACCACTGAACAGTGAACACAAATGTTGCTGGACAAAGCAATAGATAAAACTCTCAAAGATTCAGTGCAGTGCTTAGCAGCAATGAAAAAACAATTCCATGATATATAAATAGAAACACTGCCTATAATCTGGCAGAAATAATTTTAGAATCATTTCAAGTGGACAGCAATACGCAAACATGAACAATATGCAGGGATTAATATTCAGGGACTAGTATGAGGAAGAAAAGTGACTGGAGTAGTGTCTGAGTGCATATTCTGGGGTTATGGAGAGGGTAACAGAGCAAATGGCCGGGTTCTCAGGGGGGAGCTGCATGAGGAGTTCCAAAGGGCTCCCTCTCCCCATTTTACATCCACGAGCAAAAGAAAGAAGGCGATCCAGAAACAAAGGATAATCTACTTAGCACTGAAATCCTGATGCCATCAACTCTTCCCGTAAATTCAGTGGGCTTTTGATGAAGCCCTTATATATCGAGAACAGGGAAAAGAAAAAGGAATGACTGGGAGAAACATTCTGAAAGGTGGCTTAGTTATCTTTTTTGGGGATTTAAAGAAATGGCGAGGAAACAGCAATGAGCCAGGGGCAATGACACTGCTGAATGTCTTGCCTTGTTCACATTTTGCATCTCCTTAGGCTTCTCATTAGAACCATATCTCTGGTCTGAAACAGTAGGAGTCAGCAGGATAAATGTACTGTAAGAAACACATTTTCATCCAACAGTTCAAAAGCCTCAGTAAAAATGGTAAAGCTTAATCTGTCCACTGTGGGCTGTAGCAGCAGACAGCATGGGTGGGGCCTCAATGCAAGTCTTGGCTGCCTGTTTTTTTAGGAAGCTTGAATAAAGATATTTATTCTTGGAAGAAAATAGGTCAATTATTTTCTATGGCAACTGGAAAATAAACACACAAACTGGCAGCAAAACATCCATCCCCTGTTAAAAAAAAAAAAGACCAAGTAAAAGGTTACTTTGTAATATTCATTGCTAAACTATTTATTTAGTTAAATTCCATGTTGTCTTTTTACAGCCTTACAGAGCACAGTCTGCATCGCTGGGAGCTGACGGGATGAGCCCCAAGAGCTGCTGTGGAAGCTGAGTCCGAGCCTGAGCCTGAGCCCAAGCCTGATCCAGGCCACTGCTGACAGTGAGCGGGGAGAAATTTCACCTGGATGCTTATGCAGCAGGAAACATGAATCATGAGCACTGTCTCACTTCCAGCGGGATTTGTGTGTGCATCAGTTGTATATAAATTAAATTTACATCTTAAAAGAAGTCAGTACTAGTGCGTTGTTGAGGTCAGAGGGAAGGTACTTGTCTCTGCAGAAGCCAGCACTATTTGCTTTCAACAGGGCAGCCAGCCTGCAGTTCATTCACTTCTCTTAAGCTCAAGCCATCTTTGTTTCTGTAGATAGGTTCTTCCTTCCAAAAGTCAGAGGGTTTCCTCAGAGGGAGGAAAGGACCCTCCTGGCTCCTTTCAAAAGAAAGCTGACTGACTTCCCCACTATCTTTCCTCCCTTTAACAAAAGGGAGCCTTAGCCGCTCTCAGATTGTTTAGGACTTCCAGTTGTATGTCTCCCTGTCAGCCTCTCTTCCTCTTTGTTGACAATGGGTGATGTGCCAAGCCATTGATTGTGAGAAAAGGCAGGTTACACATACCATTATGGTCTATACTTGTCAGCTGAGACTCAAATTCTTATTTCTTATACAAATTTGGAGTAACTCAATGGATCTGAGTTGCAGAATTCACTTCAAACTTAGAGTCAATTGATGCCAATTGATGAAGCTTTACAGAAGTACAGCTAACATGGGAAGCCAGCCTACCTTCTTCTTGGGAGAGTGGGAGAACTCAGAGTTATTTGAGTTATTTCAAAACAAAAGGATCAAAATGGTGGACTATAACTGAAGTCTGGTTTTATAAAATAATAGTACCTTTGAATACCATGAAAAAGGGACAGCAGTAGTGAGGTTGTAGGCACAGCACGGAAATGTAAAAATATGAAAATTCTTAAAAATATCTTCACGTTCCCCATGACTGGAGAGGAAAACATGCTACTGCCATTAGAATCATAGAATCATTAAGGTTGGAAAAGACCTCTAAGATCATCGAGTCCAACCGTCAACCCAACACCACCATGCCCACTAAACCATGTCCCTAAGCGCCACATCTACACGTCTTTTAAATGCTTCCAGGGATGGTGACTCAACCACTTCCCTGGGCAGCCTGTTCCAATGTTTCACCACT
>NW_008825433.1:2370943-2382840 GCF_000699105.1 Pygoscelis adeliae | reverse complement strand
CCCTCAAGATGAACTGCTCCATAATCTTCCCTGGCACCGAGGTCAGGCTGACAGGCCTGTAGTTCCCCAGATCCTCCTTCCGGCTCTTCTTGTAGATGGGTGTCACATTGGCAAGCCTCCAGTCATCCAGGACCTCCCCCGTTATCCAGGACTGCTGATAATGATGGGAAGTAGCTTGGCGAGCTCCTCCACCAGCTCCCTCAGCACTCTTGGGTGGATCCCATCCGGCCCCATAGACTTGTGAGCATCCAGGTGGCGTAGCAGCTCGTTGACTGCTTCCTCTTGGATTATGGGGGGTTCATCCTGCTCACGGTCCCTGTCTTCCAGCTCGGGGGGCTGAGTACCCTGAGGATAACTGGTCTGCCTGTTAAAGACTGAGGCAAAGAAGGCATTGAGTACCTCAGCCTTTTCCTCATCCTCGGTGACAATGTTCCCCCTTGCATCCAATAACGGATGGATTAGCAGCATGTTTTGATCTAAGCAGCTGTTAGATCAGGATCTCCTAAGATCTGCCAGTTGGGAAGAAAACTTAGTAATGGATTCAATTACATATCTTTTACGCAACTTGATGTACAGGAATGTACAAATCCGGCTTCTTTGACTGTAGAAAAAAATCAAACAACCTACGACAGCTTCTTCACTTACCCCTTCAAGACTCTTTCTCCCAGTACCTTAATCCAAGAGTCACCTCTCCAGGCTTCCCACAACTCTACACAGCAGAGCTGTTCAGACTGCTGAAGCTGCTTTTTCTCTTTCTTCCAGTGTGTGGTCTCATTCCTCGTCTCCCTGAGCCATATCACACACACACATGCACACAGGCACGCACACACACACACGCTCGCACATACTTTTCCTACTGCCTCATGCAGCCAAAGTATCTCTGCTCAGAGCGTTCAAATTCCTCAGCAGCTCTGTCTTGCCTTTATTTTGTGTTGAGTATCTAAGAATGCAAGAGTCCCAGGGCCAGAAAGACAGCAAGAAAAATACAACTGTAATCTGGAGGCTGTAGTATTAGGGGTCTCAGCCCTAAAAGCGGGCAGATATGGGCTCTAGTGCCAGCTTCCTTGAATTATTTTATTATCTTTCATCCAATAAATGTGCACTGTGAATTGCATCTTTCTAGGGCATAGACTCTTCTTTTTACATGAGTGCTTTAAACAAGGAGGCAGAATCAACACCTCGAATTCTTGCTTGTTCTAAGTGAAGGGGCATTATTCCTCCCCAAATTCCCAGCATGGCCCAGCAACTCAGTCCTCTCCTTAGAAACTGAACATGTGATGTAGGAGACATCCTTTGAGCATATTTTTCAGATAAGGTCTGTGAAGGGTCATAGGTAAAGAGGCATGAAGAGCTAGATAACAACAGAGCTAAATTCCCAGATTAGGTTGCTTCCGAACATGTATGGTATCTACCTTTAAGTGTCTAACTAACTTCTGATCTCTATGTACTTTTAAGATTAAATATTTTGAGGCAGTAGGCTTTCTGGACCTCCTTCTTGAAATTCCTGCCTATATGCAACATAGCTAAAGTTTAGACAGTTTGTACAATGCCTTCGGTACCAATATTCTTTTTCAGTCAAAATAACACTATTTACTTCTGTGATATTAATCTTAAATTTTTCCATTGCAAATGAATCAGCATTGGGCCCAGAAGCTGTGAGCCACTGGAGCATAACTCTAACAGGCTCTTACTCTTGGATAATTTTAATAAGTAAAGATGCCAAAGGGTACTTGGGTTTGGAGAGCTAAACTGTTTTCACAGTTTCTATCCACTGTAAATACTGCATGAGCTTCTATTGGTACAGAACACCTCTGTTAAAAGAGAACAGGCATGAAACTTTTTTTCTCAAACATCTCCTTCTTTACTGACAAATCCTTGGGAAACAGAATTTTGTTAAAAACATGAATTTCACTCTTCTCCTTTCTCATTTTTACCATCAAAGTTTCCATATACCCCTGTTTCTTATTTTCCACTTGTGGAACTCGCCAGAACCGATGCTGTTCCCAGAGACAACGCTACACAGAGGCTTGCTTAAATTAGAGTTAAGTGGGGAGAGAGAAAAAAAGGACAACCTAACTAACTCTTGCAGTTTTAATGGCCCATATCCCATTTAAGCCATGGCCATATTACACTTTGCAGGCATAAATTTCTTGGGCAAGAGAGGAAGTATGGGGTTTTTTTGCTCTTCTTGTTAGTTTTCATTCTTTGTTCTCCTGCCATGGCTCCACCAACCTTCCTGTTCCCAGAACAGCAATCTGGTGGCATCTCTGAGGAGTCTGAGAGGAGATGGGGAAAAATGTTGTGCCAGAATATGGCAGGAATGGCTGATAGGAAATAATGGAAGAAAAGAGGAGTTGAACCTTGTGGCTACCGCTGGCTAGCACAGTCATGCAGTGCCAGGGGTAATCCAGTGACTCCTGTCCAGATCGTTCCAGCATAGACTGCATGCTGGGGATAGAGGGGTGAGCCCTGTCCTCCTCCCCATTCACTGTATCTTCCCAAGATGCCATTTTAGACACGTAAAATGGCCTTCAAATAAGGATAAAATTACACTTGAGAGATAATATTTTGTATCAACCAACCAATGATCTGGGTTTTTCAGATGTGAAATGTGGATTTTAATGGAAATCTGCAATGTCCTGAAGATCCTGGGTTAATTAGTTACTCATCCTGATTGAAATTCTCCCTGCAGGCTGGTGTGAAGAGTTTTAAACATCTACCAGTAACGCCTTACAACATAAAAATTTTTATTCCAAAATACAAAGGAGAGCAATGAATGTGGCTCATTACTCACTCTAGTGAGTAATTACCACACAATGGTAACAAAAGGCATTTAGGGAAGACAATACGAGTGACCACTAAACCTATTTTTGGTCAGTATATCTAGAGTATTGAATAATTGACTCCCTTCATTCACTTTGATTTTCTGGCCATCCACACTGCTAAATGTTAGTTTGTTCCCAGCAGCTCCTTAATACTTTCCAAAGCAAAACTGGGATGTGGGATTGGGCATCGTGGTGCCAAGTGAAAACCCAGGGCCAAATGCTCCGTTCCGTGTGTGCCACTAGTCTGCTCAGGAAGGAGTCTGCTCTCATTTCTGAACAAACTGATGAAAAGAGGTTCTGACACTGATGTTGGGTATGAGCAAGATGCTAACTAGTATTTGGAAGTGGAGACAGAGGAGAGAGGGGAAAGGCAGGGTGGAAGTTTTGGTGATGCTTGGTTGTCTATCATCCATCAGAAAAGACTTCCTGAGAACAGGGTTACAGGGTTATGCTTTATTTGGCTGAACTGAGCACTCCATTAGGTCTCTATTTATTTGGATACCCTGATACTTTTATGAGATGCTAGAAGGCTCAGGAAATTAAAATGAGCAATATTTTTAGAGCAAGCAACATCATCTTTTTGTAAGCCCTTCTACCAGCTTCTCCCCAAGCTCCTGAGCAAAGGAACAGGCTGTACAGCTGGCCAAGGGGGCTGCTGAGGTTCAGCTGTTTTCTACACATGAGGGCCTATCTTGGAGAAAGCGAAGACATCAGAATCTACCATTTAAAGGGAACAAGATGAAGTTCAAAGGCCTCATTAAATTCCAATCCTAAAAATACAGCAGGGAGGAAAGCCATTTTGCTGGTAAATGGGTCCACATTTATTTGCAGGCTCATGTAGCTTAAATCTAAATCCCAAACTTTGTTTGGAAACTTTTTGCCAGCTGGTGCAGACAGGATGTATTGACACACAAGCAAGGAATTCCACATACAGGAGGAAATAGAACTGTTAGAGATAACATCGGAATATTTGAGAAAACAGTAAATTTAGGTAAAAGAAAAACAGTTAAACTCTGTTAATGGAATACAAGTAGTTTTTCTTCAGGGAACTGGAGAGTTAACCCAGTTACAGATAATGTGACATTTTCCAAAATAAATTCTCCTACATGTGAGAGCATTGAGTTGGTGAGATTAATCTCTTATCAATGCCTTGTTTATCTGGAACATTTACAGCTTTATGAGACTAACAGAATGATTGATCAGTGGCTCTGAAATACTGTAAACATGTCATCCAGAGTTTCTACATGCACTTTTGCTTTGGGATAAATTCTACAACTGAATTGTTATTCACATTTGCTAGGGTAGAAGATATTGATGTGATTCACATTTCTAGGATTGTTACTGGATGTGGCAAGCAAAGAAAAAAGGAAATATTAAAGGAAGAACTAAAAGGATCAACCGTAATTACTACTCACAGCAACTTACTATGAGGTCCTATCAGCCACAAGGAAAAATGCACTCCCTCAATGCTATTGATACTACATCCAGAAAGAAAACCATAAAACAGCCTTTCTTTCTTTTTTTTAAGATGGCCTCCAAGATTGCTCTAATTAGCAACAGGAGACTGAAACCACACAAGAAAATAGCTGAAACATAAGCTTAAAGCATTTTGGAAAAGAAGACAAAATTCCTCAGTATGCTTCCCTTTTTAAGACTGAAAATGGAATAGCTAATTTATACCACAAATCTGTGTTTGTGGCAAAGCTTCGTGTAGTCTGTTGCCTCAAAATGGTGGAAAACTGCAGTATTTAATCAGAGGAGATATAAGCTCGAAATGCTTTCAGTGGGACTGAATTCCCGTTCAGTATCACACCTGCATTTAGAATCTTTTGGCTGATTTGATCAAAACATCTTACTATGTTCAGCACAGGGAAACAAGAAAATAATTGACAAGAACCAATGTCATAGAAAGACATGTATTAGCAAGTTCTAACTTGTTAGTGGAATAGGAGACCCTACTGTGTTCTTCTGTTGTAATAGAGAGCTGCAAAGTTTTCATAACTTGAATGATTGTGTGCTTTAATATGCTAGAGGTACAAAGCATGTACTCAGATGTTTCATTTCATAAACCACCAATGCATTTCTCATTGTCCACCTCTTTGGTAGGAAAAAAAAATAAAGTATATATGTGGGCAGGAAAAGTAACAACCCTGATACAGCTATATTCAAACTTGCATCCCTAGAAGTGCTGACAGTAAGTAAATTCATACGTATTCTTGGTACTTTCTTGTCTTTATCAGTCATCAGGCCCATCATTCATGATGAAAAGGCATTCTTTAAAAATGAAATAACACAAAACATCTGAGACCCAGAGGGCTTTAAAGGAGCCTAGGTGGTCTACTTACTTCTCCTGAACCACTTACTTCTCTATTTGTTTGTTCATAATGTTGGAACATTCTCTATTTGTTTGTTCATAATATTTCTGGTTTCTGCAGACGTGATAGAGCAGACATATAGCTAGCACTTACACAGGGTTGACAGGGCTACGAAAGTCCAGTGTCGTAGTTTAACCCCAGCCGGCAACTGAGCACCACACAACCACTCGCTCACTCCCCCCCGGTGGGTTGGGGGAGAGAATCAGAAGGGTAAAAGTGAGAAAACTCGTGGGTTGAGAAAAAAACAGTTTAATAGGTAAAGCAAAAGCCACGCACGCAAGCAAAGCAAAACAAGGAATTCCTTCACTACTTCCCATGGGCAGGCAGGTGTTCAGCCACCTCCAGGAAAGCAGGGCTCCCTCACGCGTAACGGCTACTTGGGAAGACAAATGCCATCACTCTGAATGTCCCCCCCTTCTGTTTTCTTCCCCCAGCTTTATATGGTGAGCATGACGTCATATGATATGAAATATCCCTTTGGTCAGTTGAGGTCAGCTGTCCCAGCTGTGTCCCCTCCCGACTTCTTGTGTACCCCCAGCCTACCCGCTGGTGGGGTGGTGTGAGAAGCATTAAAGGCCTTGACTCTGTGTAAGCACTGCTCAGCAGTAACGAAAACATCCCTGTGTTATCAACACTGTTTCCATCACAAATCCAAAACATATCCCCATACTAGCTACTGTGAAGAAAATTAACTCTATCCCAGCCAAAACCAGCACATCCAGAAAGAATACCTTGGGAAGAAGATAATATGTATTCTGTGAAAAAGAGACCAACAATGTAGCTGAATGACACCCTTGAGCTGAATTTGTTTTTTTTCATTGTGATTACTGACAACTTTAAATGCTCTGTATACATACAGTCCCTGTGAATTTCTGTAAGACTATCTATAAAAAGAGTTAGTTCTCATGAGCTTAAAACTTCACTCCAGTGTTATGATATTTAAATAATCATTAAGATTTATTCAAACAACATATATGCATTTGTTTTGATATTTCTGTCAGTGTTACAACCATTCCTACAGTTTTATTCTGCCTGTACACACACAAGGTTGAGAGGGGAATAAACAATCATTATGAGCATATGCAACCTAACAATGAAAGACAAATCTGCTCTTGTATAATTTTGGGTTTCACTTCCACATTGATAGAACGATTATTGGACTGAAGATACTGTGCTACACAGAACTGTAAGAAATATATGAAAATGATATAAAAGAACATGAGGTTTCATTGTGATGGCCTCAGACATAAGGAATAACAATGTTGTCCATAAATCCTTAATTCCATCCCTTCATATACATGCAGTACCAATAATTAGAAGATCATGTATGATTTTTTTCCTGCAGGACTTCTGTTTCATTCAGCATGGTGTATCATTAGATTTGTCAGTGAGTTCTCTAAAAATCTCATTAGATCCTTGCTGGTGCAAGGTGCAAGACCCGAACCTATTGAAAGGAAGCTCATTTCTCCTGATTTTTCACAGCAGCAGTCTGCAAAACCCTTTGTGAGCTGGGCTTCTGAAGCCCAGGGTGGGGTCAAAATCTTTGTTGGGAGCCTTCAATTTACATCTAATTAAGTCTATGAATAAGTAAACCTTGCTTTTTGCCTGCCATAAATACCACGGTCTTTGAGACTTTCAATTGTCACAAATTCACTGTTGAAACCACTGCTGAGCTATGAATATCATCTTCAATAAAACCTACCTCCTAAAATCTACTCGTAGAATGCATATAGCAGTTTTCAGCGCTGATTATAGCTGCTATGGTATAAGACATTGTCAGCACTAACCTTTTCCCATTGTTGGGGCCTCCTTTCTGCTGCTGCTTTACTGCTTTGATTATATAGCAGCAGTGCTAGAATTATTTATGTTAGGATTTTATACTAATGTGTATCACCATACTGTGAACGTGCCACTTATTTATACGCAAATTTAGAGGCAGAGTCCATATTATACCTCTTCTTTTCTTGCTCCTAATTGGAAATCTAATTGTAAGGATTCAGCACTAATAAAATTAGGACAATTAATTTTTTTTAACAGTCCTGCAATAGTTGTTGTTCCCTGAGATTCTCAAGTGCTACAATAAGGATACTTAAAAACTGCAGATGTTCTCATTACAGGGGAAAAAAAAAGGAAGGAAAATTTCTAGCATTCTGGTTTTGAGGGAAAAACTTTAAAATGCAAATTTTAAATGCTGAGAGCAAGAAGCATTTAAAGAGAATGAGAAATCCATTAATACTTTTGTATTGTAATTTTATTTTAAAGCCAGTCTCAGATTTGGGGAATCTGCCTCACATTTTATAAGAATCCTTGATACATGACTTTTTATTGGGAAACATAAAGCACTGTATGGTAGAAATTTAGTTTAAAAGCAGAAGAGAAAACTTTACCAAAAGACAGTGGCAAAAAGAACTTGAAAATGCTACTGCAAGTTAGGAAAATAATTCATCCTAGAAGAACAGGGGAAAAGCCCCCTATCATCACATTACTTAGGAAGCAGGATCTGGATTACTGTAACATCTGCTGTGGGCTCATACTGGTTTCAGTCCCAAATAAACTCTCCTGTGCCATTAGATGGGACAGGAGCTACAGCCTGGTAGGCAGCAGATTTTGAAAATGGCAAGAAGATTTTTGCTCATTGCTCTCACATTTATCGTATTTTCATTCTATGCACCACCACCAAACAAAATGATAAATGGTAGCTAGTTATATCCTACATTTAACTTTCTGTCATACTTACGCTGTTGACAGTGTAAGTAGAATCACCTTGACAGATATTAGACACCCATAGATTCCTTACTAAATTATCTGATCTTTTCCTGATTCCGAATTTGCCATGCAGGCAAGAACTAATTTCGCAGCTTAGTGCTGTCAGACAAGAGCATGCTGCTGACCTCATGTTCCTTAATCTTGTCGCTGGCTTTACTAGGTGACATCCGAATCTTGTGGATACCTTATGAGCCCAGAGAGCTCACATTTTCTTAAGATACCTGCTTCCTGACTCTGTCAGCAAATGAAGTACAACGAAAGATTGAGAGGAGAAATCTCTAGTTTGTACAGTCACCTAGCCAAAACTAGCTTTTGTATAATCTGGAACAATCTCACCTTTCTGTAAGAAAAAAGCTTTAAGGATTGTCACAGCTAATCTTTGGGCACCGCTTTTAGAAACCCAGGGACTGCACCCACACACCACTCAGCAAATGAAGGGGTTAAGTCAAGGGCCTCTTTCCAGAAACTCCCTGGACTTCAGTAGCAAGAAGCTCCATAAATAAACAATTTTTGACAACCCAAAATCCAAAGAAAAAGAGGTGATCTGGAGGGATCTACTGTGGCATGATCATGACAGAAGAAGCAACTTTACAGAGACACTCTCCAAAGCTAATATTAATCGGTAGAAAGGAATATCTGTCTGACCCAAATAGCAAATAAATGAGATTGGATTGACATACTGCAACACAGATGCATAATTATCATCTTGCCTAAAAAAAAGGAAAGAAAATGGCAAGAAACATAATCTTTTCTGATAGCAAAAATTATAAACAATAAACATGTATGAAATTACCTCTTCAAAATCTTGTTATTATTGACATTCTGTGTGCTCTCAGCTCTGATGGTGTTCATACAAAGACACGGGGTGGGCCTGGCAGCTGCATTACCCCCATTTTTAAAGTGAAATTTTCAGGCAAGAGTATGCATAACAGCATAGTTCTGTTTCTTCATGTATTGTGTATGATAGAATCAGAACCAGTTAACTCTTAACCAGTGTATTTATTTCACAAGTTCCTTTCCCTGTAATACCCTGTGACAGTCAGGTAATGTACTCTTTGATATGTATTTACTGGCAGCTCTGAGAAACATGGTCCTGTTTGTACAGCAAAGTCAGAGCATCAGTGAGAAGGGCATGGACCTCTCCTCCGAGCAATTTCTCTTCTCTGCAGCATCATGGACAGAACTTGTCAAAGGCTGTTGCCAGAGCAACTGAAACCTCTCACAAAATAGCATTTCTGATGTGAGACAACTGTACCCCAGGGAAATACAAAAGCAGCTATTTTCAAATGGCTAGTGTTAAAGCAACTTGTTATGAAAACACCATACTATGATGAACAGTCATAAGAAATTACAGTTTCATGGCTGGCGGGGTCATCCCTTGTAATGTTGCTTTCCTGATAAATAGAAAAATAATCTACAAAACAGTGTTTATGAGGAGGCCTTTAGGATAAATTCAGCCCTTTTCTCCACGGATGAAAAAAAGCTCTTGATATTATAAGCCTAATGACTCAACTATGGGGTAAGTTCAAAGGACTGGCTGAAAAGGGTCATGATAGCATCATCAGTTCCCTATGTGTCTGTCCAGGGAGCAAGAAGAGGCAAGAAACCGAGCTGTGCAGAGCCTGAAGAAAAGAGAAGAGGTTTTAGGTTCTGAAGGTTGAAGACTATGACTATGCTTTACTGCTGTACTACAGATGATAAAAATAACACTTCCATGCAGGTTTCTTTTCCTGTTTGACTTAGCACGCAGAGCAGATCTTCAGCGAGGAAGCAACTCCCATTCAGTCTTTAGCTAGAGAAGACGCTTTTAGACTTAAGTTTTTTTAAAAAGTGACTGGGTACTGCCTGAAGACAGAAAGTCTCTCATTCATAATAAACATATCTTTCACCTAGTCATCGATTTATTTATTCCATCTTTTTTTTTTATTTGGGCTCAACTTCAAGTTGAAATTCGTGAAGAAAATGTTGATTAAGAGAAGGTAAGAGACGAAAAACATATGTAAGCTGAATTATAGCATCTACAACAAGTTAAGTGGCATCAAGTTATTTGAGCAGGCTATTTTCCATTCTCAAACCATACAGCTTCCCCATAATTCTTATGCAGCAAAGCACATGAAGGTATAAAGGCAGCCACTGGCACTGGATACTTTAATAGATTACATTCTGAAAAATGGGGTTGTATTGGAAAGTGTGTGTGACTGAAGAGAATTTCTAGGGCAGCAAATGTCATTTCTCTCAGTTTTCTTGGAGTTGGAAACAGTGATAAAGAAAAGATGTGTTGCTTATGAATATTGCTCACACGTATAGCCACCTTCGTCTCAGATATGGAAGAAGATGAAGGAAAGAGCGGTGGGATTAGAGAGTGAACACTGACTTTTGCATTTATATTTCTTATTGGGGATATCAAACTGCAAGGTGCTGAGCATGCTGCCCCTTATTAGACTCACCCTTTTGATTTCAGAGACCCTAATAATTTATTTAAGTCCATCCCTGAAGATTTTGCTGGATTGGCTGACAATGTTTGATATTTTGCAGAATCAATTTCAGAGCTCTCTCACTGGTGTATTTTTCTTCAGAAGACATAACTGACATGATACTCATTTCAGGTGTGTTCAGGTTTGGTTATGTTTCGAAACCTCCTGACACTAGATGTCACGACAGTTATGTCATCTGAAGATAAGAGTATTATCTACTCTTCATAGGAATATCTGTAGGGTTTTTAAAGAATTTAGGACTCTACTATGCTATCAGCTGTCAAACTAAATGAAAAGTAGTTTCCTAGCCTTCTTCTTCACTTTTTAATGTTGTCAGTACTCAGATGCATAACTAGAAGTATAAAGAGATGGATTTTATTGTCACAGCTGTGTAAATCAGGAGTCAGTCCATCAAAGTTAATGGATTATATCAGGCCCAAACTGAATAAGCATTGTTGGCTCAAAGAAATCAGTACAACCCTCTTGAAAATGATGTTAGTAAGAGCTTCTGGGAACTTTCTTCTTTATCAGATTAGTCCATCTAACCCATATTATATGCTCTCCACTTTATGTCATTGTTTCCTGTTTTCTCTCCTTCTTCTAAGTGGAAAATTTTTGTTTCCTTTAAAATACATCAATAGGGATCTTTACAAGATTATTGATATTTGCATTGCCTGCATAAGGTGTACCTTTCCTGATATACTACTTACCTTCTTCAGGAATTAGGGAAAAAAATGTGCCCTTTTGCATAAAATGTAGTTCACTATAAGACATTGAAAGAGAGTGCTTTAACATGATAATTTCATTATGGGGTTGTGATCCATTTGCATTTGAACCAACTTAATCTTACACAGTTTATACATCTTTTAAAAATCACTGTTAGCAATGTTTGGACACAAATATAAGTACAGAACAGATTGCATTTCAAAATGTCTGGAATCTAGCTATGAATATTTTTCTAAATTATATTTCAGCTGTCCAGCTTCCAAGTGCTCCAGCACTGGAGCACTTAAATTAGAGCATTTGTATTTACTAAACTGATCATTTCTAGAAATCTCTTTGAAGAATCCTTGTGTCATTAACATTGTTTCTATTCTGATGACTTTTAAGATGGGAACTTTGATCACTTTATTGTTTGTTTGTATGATGCTATTAAAAAATCAAATTACTATTACATAATATTCAGTAAAGGAGACACTGTGTCTATCCTCATTTTCTCACTTTCCTCCATTTCTAACAAATGAAGGTCTATCCACTGGTAATCAGCTTGCATAGATTGAAAACTTCATTTAATTTCAGAAATAACTCCTCTTATCCACAGGTGTTTATTTTGCTTTTGTCTCCATAACTGTCTCAGCTAAAAAAATGGGGTAATGGATTGGAGGCACCTTCTAAATGATAAAATGTCTGCCCTTTGATCTCATCCTTTCTGTGGATCCAGTGCAGCTATTTACTCA
>NW_008825433.1:2362967-2370894 GCF_000699105.1 Pygoscelis adeliae | reverse complement strand
TTACACATATGTGAAGACCAGAAATGAGAATACCAGCAGTAGGTACATGGAGCTCCAGTGGCATTTCATAAGTCTTCATTATCAAAGGGGAGATACACACATCTACTAAGCCAGTTCTGAGAACAAATGCTGAGAAAAGAAGCAAGAATTTCCAGAGTCTGAATGGAAACCTTGTGTGTCTACCAAATATCTTGAGATAAACTCCTGAAGTACCTTTGATAATGTCAGGGAATTGAATGGGAATTTGACTATTGACTTCAGTGCAAACATGGTTTTGCTTCTGTCTTAATAAGCTGAGCCAGTGTGCACTCTGATAGATGTCAGGGAGATCAAGGTCCTCCACAAAAGGACCTTTGAACAATTTCCTCTGTCTTCAAGTGCTCCTTCAGACAACCTGACTGGGTAGAGAGGGGAGAAAATGCAGGCTTGCTTAATTTCCCACATTTTTCTCATAGCAGAGTTGAAATAAAGGATCTTCTTTTTGAGGCCCTTAATTATTAAAACTCTTTGTACCCTTCTCCCTGTTCTCTCATGACTCTCCTTCCTTTGCCCCAAAATTTCTTTTCCACTTGAAAATCACTTTGACAATTGGGATCTGAGCATGGCCCAAAGCTGTTACTTTCCCAGCAGGTCATGAAGTACTGTTTGCAGTTATTGGGTATTATTTTCTGGATGCTGTTTTACTTTAAACAGTATATATGCAAACATTGTAATATTTTTTGTCTTTGAAACCCAAGAGAACTTTTTTTTTTTGTGAGATCTTAATCATAAAATGGTTTCTTGGACAGGAATATTCACTTGGCATTAAGCAACAGTAAAGATCTTTGCTTTCACTTCAGGCTGCTTTAGAACATTTCAAAGGCTACAGGAAATATTCTTTCTATGATTTACACTTTATCTTAATTGTGCTGCAGTATTTCCAAAACAATATTGAAGGATGTTCTTTTGTGGGTAGCTAGGAACAAAAATATCTTGTTTAACTTTGAGCTATGTATACTTTCTTAGCAAAGATTAATTTAAGAGATGGATAAAAGATAGCTTTTTTGCTCCAAGGAAGGGTTTTACTCCAGCAGATTGAATTTTGTTACCAGTGCAAACCTTTTACGGATTGGGTTCAATTACAAGAAATAAAACTAGGAGAACTGATATTTCCCTGGCTGTTTCCCAGAGACTGTTGGTTTGATAGTTTTTTTGTGAGTCTTTGTCACACGCAAGGTATCTGAGTGTTTGTCCTCTATTTCTCATTTTTTGAAAGGAAACCAATCTCAGGGTCTAATACCACTCAGCATGGAAAAGGTGAGGAGTGAAGAAGAAAGGCTTTTGTCGACCCTATCTTCTCCTGACTCGTATGCTGTTTTTCCTTCTCTTTTCATCTACTACTGCAACCCTGCGTATGGGAATAGAAGCATAAGACTCTTTCTAGAAGCCTGATGAAAGGATAAAGATCATCTAAAACAACCCCTCCATCAGACCCAATGTCAACTTGTGGGCAGAACCCAGGCAGGGTGGAGCACTGGCACGCCAGGGGAAGGGAGATTTCTATACAATGTTGTGTTACAAGAGTCAGGGGTATCTGGAATTAACTGGCATTTGTATGCGTGAAGAGGCTGGGAATTCTTCACTGGGTAGAAGTATTTTATGTCAATTTATTCTATTTTTGGAGTAGCTTTCAAAATGCAGGTTTTTTGTCACAAAATGGTGGCAACTGTGGGATGTGGTTTTATTTGTTTGTTTTTATTTTTTTTTAAGAATGCAGTAATATCTAGATTTATCCAAACAGATACTTTCTTTTCTCTTTATTGCAGACACCGAATGTGGCAGTTGAGTTTGATTTAATTGATGGTGGAATTCACATAATAGGAGTCATGCAGTATTTTCTTTGTGCTTATGTTTTGTTTAACTTTCCTACTGTCATTTAAAATATCAGCATTATTTTTAATTTCTGAGATCTTTTGGAGAGGCTATATGTTGAGCTGAAGTGCAAGTTTGCTTAAAAATAAAGACAACAAATGATATACTGCAAATGTTCACAGATTTACACTGCAAAGTCCATTCAAATTTTAATGGGTAATTTTTGCATTAAAATTCCACACTTCCTAGCATTTGCCCATCATTTACACTCAGCAAATTAAACTGAGGTGGAATTCCTATTATAATGACCCCTGTGGTCCCTGGTGATGATCAGTGCATCCTGCCCAGATGTGTACAGCTAACTTCCACCCACTGACAGTCACACTTGTCTCCACATGTTTATGAATGCATCCTGTTGTCATCGGGATGACTTTTATTCCAAAAGAAGTTGGCTCCTTTGCCACAGCCATGCTTCCCCCTCCCCAAAATGTGCAAAATGACATATTTCTCTCACCACTTTTGTGTTAACAACAGACCCTCACTCACACACCTCTCTGTGGCATGTGAAAGGACATTTCTACAGATCTGTGGACCCTCTCTATATGCCCCTTTTGAAATACGGTTCACCTCAGTATTTGCAAAGCACTTTCTACAGGAGCTGATACTGATCCACCTATGAATGCAACTGGGACCACAGTGGCAAGCTTGTACTTGCTTTCAATTCTCATATATTGTATTTGGTTGCAAAGTGGCTGTTTTTCTTCCTCAAAAGCTGGGCTTTAGATGCTTTACACACATCTACTGTGAACTTCTGGCAGTCTCTGAAACTCTAATGCTGATGGGCTGTGGCCATCACATGCGTATAGGCAGAATACAAGGAAATATGGGACATATAATAAAAGAATACATATTTCTAAACCTATTGAACATGTAACATGCAACAGTTCTGACTTAAAATTAATCTTATGAAGCAGAATTGCTAGTATGTTTGTGTGCCTGTGAAATGTATAGTTAAGGAAGACTCATTTTTCCTTCCTCTCATCTCTTTTTGGCTCTGATAAGAAAAATAGTCCATATTTAGAACAAAGTGTGGCAGTTACAACTGCAGTGTGGGCTTGTGCTCACAAACACACTTAAAAAGGTGTCAAATTGTGTTTACACTTATTTAACTGCAAATTTCTGTCTAAGAAAGAATTTAAATGTTTTCAGTCAAGGTCCGATTTTCTAGCCTAGACAAGTTGGAAACATTGTCCTCTCCAAAACAAACTTATTTTTTCTAAATTTGACCTACCTTTAAGAATTTCCAAATAAGCAGCTATTTGTCCTGTTTCTGGTTTCAATCAAAACCAAACCCAACACATTTATATTTCATAGTGCTACAACTGAAGTTACTAAATTTTCTTTGTCTCTGTTAAGTTAAACCCTACATACTAATTTTAAGTTGCAGGAATCAAACCAGAACTGGAGTACCCAGAAATTGTTGATGCCCGTGTAAATCAAAATTGGCAAGGTCTGCAGAGTTCTAGTTTTTGGGCTTGCTCCAAAACTTTTAATATTGCAAAACAGACTTCTTAGCTAGGAATCCTAAAGATGCTTAGAGAATTAAACATTTAGAGAAAGGAAAGGCTGTACAAATATTTACTTATGATTATTATTGTGGTACTTTCAGATCCAGGCCTCCAAACACTTAATAGATGTACTTAACTTTAGTGGGAGTACTTCCACTGAGTTAGTAGAAATATTCATCGGCTTAAATTTAGACACAGATGTGTTTGCAGGACTGGAACTTTATATTTTATATGACTGGTATTAAATTCACCTTCCAACTGTAGCTTTAAAGTTCATTTCATAATGGGACTCCTGGGGAAAAAACTTAGAAATAATATATGGTCATGGAAAAATATTTTGAGTTCATAAATAATATGATAGAGGATATTTTCAAACTTTGGAATAACTTCTCCATTGAGGCAGATTTAAAGACTGTTTAAAAGAAACATGAAGCTTGATTTAAACATTGGAATATATTGCCAGAGGGAAGAGAGTACACATTTTCATTTTTATGAATTAGGTTTTGCTGAATTATCTTATTTACTGCCATCCATTTGCATTTGCAAGGGGCTTATTTTACAAAACACAAGAAGAGAAGGACATTTCATGCCTAAGGTGGATTCTCATCTTCTGTGAAAATGTGTCTCATATTTCTTGAATCTGAAATGTAGGTGTGCTGACATGCTATATAAGTAAGAGAACTCAGTATGCTAGGGTCCAACTTACCCTTGCTTTTTGCTCTTTGCATTATTAGTAACACTGATACAAAGTCTGCAAAACTCTATCAGGTCACAGTGCTACCTTCCCTGGTAGAAATGACCAAATGTGGTGCGGAGCAGAGTGCATAGGGCCCGGCATGCTCCTCCACTGAAACAAAGCACTGCTCACAAAATTGTAGTGAATGGAAAAGGGTGAGGGCGGCCATAATCCCCTCACTGTGCTATATGTGAAAGCAGGATCTGATCTGGAGCTTGCAATGCAGTGCTGAAAGCTGAAGGAGGTGCCTGAGAAAGAGAAAAACCACAGGAAAATGACAGCAAAGCCCTCTTTTATAGTACAGAGAATTATAGGTCAGCTGAGAGGGAGAGCAACACACTGGAGCTGTTGGGCTGTAGAAGCATTTGGGAAGACAGGATGTGGTACTAACAGTAAGTCGTCTTTTCGGGTAAGGTTGGGGTTTTTTTTCAGATGATTTCTAATTTTAGGCCACAATTAAATTTAAACTTTTAGGACTTTTCTATGAGGCCAAGTGGAACATCCTTGTATAGTTCCACACAGTTCTAACAAACGTGAAAATTTACACCCAGGAAATATTTTTCCCCTACTTGAGGAAGTACTTGTGGAAAAGCCATAAAATGTAAGAATACAGAAAACTGATAGGATTTTATAAGGACTATTACAGAAATGCAAAAAAATTTAAGACCAAAGAAGATCTTCTCCATAGGCTTCATTAATCCTGGGAACACTGCATAAAAAGGTGATCATTCTCCGTCATATCCTCTGAGACTGTGCTGTAAGGACCACTGGCATATGCAATCTAGTCAAAACACTAGAGGTCTTTTAATGTGGTCAATACCTTATGTTTAGGAGATAAAGTTTTCTAATGCAAGGTTCAGAACAAACAGAAGTGCCAGATGGTATAAACAGACTAAAATTTCTGGGTTTGTCTCGGGAAGGACTGCCTGAGCAATATAGAGAGGTGACCATAAAAGTTTTCCTCTAGGAGCTCTTTCCAAGCACAAGAAGCACTCTGAGGTCAGAAGGAATAAGTTCAAAGGGGGTTAAATGCCATGCAATGCTTAGGAAATTACAGACAGTGCTGTCTAAATTAAACCAAACACTTCTGCTGCCTCTGTGGTGTCACTAAAAGGTGCAAAGGTTGTTTAAAGCTACCTTCCTTGCCAAGATGCCAAATGCTGTACAGCTAGTTTCCTATGCTGTGAAATTCCCATTTCTTGGCCACATATCTGAGAGGCAAAGGAGGTGGACTCTGCATTGGCACAGATCTACTGGACATGCTCCTACTGTCTTCCAAGGCACTTCACTGAAGGGATGCAAACTTCCTCATAAATCTGCTCCAAATCCAGCCACTTGGTCAATCAAATCTCTGCATGCTGCATTCAGCATCTTTCTTCCTAGGAGAGAATGAGTAATGTCATGATCAGGATTTATGAAACTGAAGTCTAAACACGGTTTCTTTTTTAGTAAACATGTTCATTTTTTATCAGTAATTTTGTGACTTCCATAACAGGGTTTGTAAGATTTGTAGGCTTTCTATCTAACAGAGATATATACATGTCTGAATTTACAAGTACTTTGTCGTTCCCACTAGTTAATAAATTATTACCGGAAGATACTTATTTCATCCTTTTGAGGTGATATACAATTAAAGAGCTGTCATTTTATATCAGCTTTGCCTATATTGATGATTTGATCCAAGTTCATACATTTTATGATGTCATTGGTTAACTATCATTCCAGGTGCAATGCCAGTGAAATCTGTGGAGTTCCATCATTGATAAAGCCATTCCGATACTGTTTTGTTTTAATGCATTTGCTGCAGCAAAAACGCCTGAATTTGGGAGCAAGTATATTTTTTGCTATATCAGCAGTCAGTGCAATAGAATTGGAGTGGATCTGCAGAATGAAACACAGTGCAGAGGATCCAACCTCAACATTGTGTTTCACACACAGCACTAGTCTCATCCCATGGACTGAACGCTTATTAGCAGTTCAAATGCATTAGATATGCTCTTGGAGAATCTCCCACCTAAGCTTCATCTGGAAGGATACCATTCTGTATATTCCATAGCTTCTCCATGATGCAAACCAAAGTGCACAAGTGGGGGCTATGAGGAGATCCATTTCACGAGTGCACTCCTGACTGGCACTAAAGTGCCAAAGTAGGTGAACCTTAATGTTCAGAGATGTGGCAGACCAGGACTGACCACTCGCACCTTCTTTGCAGCATTGTGTAAGAGGCCTGAGACAGATCTGCGTCAGCTAACTACCTGGGACCACAGTGATTCCACTTGGGGTCCCGACAGCAATGTGGGGTCCCTGAGCTCATTAACCCATCATTCTCATTAGTGCTTATTCTTCAACTAGTTTTTTCAGTCTTGTCTCAAGAATCTCTGTGCTGCCATGGGGTCCAGGCTGACATACCCTTAAGCAACCAGTGAAAAGAGCTATTACTGCCAGAATAACAGTGTTATTCAATGTATAGGTGGGAGAATCAGTTTCTAAGGGAGCCATCATTGAGTTTTACAGGAGTGCGTGATCTAGTCATCAGTTGAACCCAGATCTGACTCCAAATCTTATCTTTAAACACAAAACCATCTATCTCTCTAATACAAGCAGTGTGAATTGCAACTGATCATAGTAATGGCAAATACACTTACTGCAGTCTTGAAATTCAATTTTTTACTTTCCAGTTACGACAACATTCACAAGAGATGAAGTTATGGACAAAAATTACCAAAGAAATTAGTAGTTGCTTAACAAGTTATTCTTGTCTCACTAAAGTTTGCGATGCCAAAGTACTCCAGTATTAGGTTCCTTTGCTTTTGTTTGCTTGAAAAAGTTTGAAATGTTACTATGTTAAACACTACAGAAAAGCAGAGATGCAGGCAGAGGCAATATTTTACATTAAATCAACTGATTATTTTACTTCAGACCAAACAGGATAACCTTTGGGATCAGACCCTCTTCTCCAGGTCACTACAGGCATTGTTTTGAGCCCTACACTTTCCTTTCCATGGCATTATAAAAGTTTTACAGAAGCAGAAGTGCTACAGATTTCATGGGTGAAACTCTGAGTAATGGGTACCTAACTTGAGTCACCATAGACATTGCTTATTGGCCCTATTTTCAGTGAAAGACAAATATGCTGAGGTTTTCATGATCTATGACTCTGTGCAGACCACAGATTTAGATGCTCAATTCCATCAAAGAACTCAGAAACAAAGCCATCATCTCAGGGATGTAAGAATATAAAGGGTTAATGCACACCTTGTGACTGACAGACCAATGCATGAATTAAAATAAATGGAGATACATTAATCCCTGGCAGAACAGATTAGTGTCAGATGACCTTACCTTAAAAAGCCATGACTAATATAGAAACACTGTTCAGATCAAGACATGATTTTTTTAACATGCATAGTGATGTCTGCATGTGTGTGGCTTTTTGAAGAAGAAGAAGAAGCGGAGTAAGAAAAAGAAAAGGGAGAAGAGGAAGAGGTTAAGAAGGAGCATCCTGCTATGCCAATGAGATCAGATATCAAAGCCATCGTGTTTCCTGCTTAAGGATTAAAAAATCCCCACTGTAGACTATGGTAAAAGGCTACAATATGATTCTAATTTGGTAGGAGATACAAATGAGATCAACAGTATTGCAACTGAATCATGGGTGGAAAGCAACTGTAAAAAGAGCGTATCTTACAAGCTAATACATTGGGGAAACATAATGTGAAACTTACTGAATTCAACAGGAGGAAGTAATACTGGGAATGGAAAAGGACTATCT
>NW_008825433.1:2329609-2362020 GCF_000699105.1 Pygoscelis adeliae | reverse complement strand
CTCAAAGCGTGTGGCCATGGATAAGCCCACGACAGAGCAGGTACCCCCCTGGAGGGACTGCAGCCATGGGTAAGGCCATGTTGGAGCAGGTTTACTTTTGAAGGGACTGTGGCTGTGAGTAAGGCCACGCTGGAGCAGGTGTATCTCTGAAGGCATTGTGGCCCATGGATAAGGCCACACTGGAACAGGTGCACCTCAAAGTGACTGTGGCTGTGGATAAGTCTATGCTGCAGCAGGTGTACCCCTGGAGAGACTGTGGCTCATAGATAAGGCTCCACTTGGAGCAGGTACAACCCTAAGGGACTGCAGTCTGTGGATAAGTCCAAGCTGGAGCAGGGGCAAGGGGAGGAGTTCATTGTAATGTTAAACCCTATGGTCTGGTCCAAAGGGGCCAGGGGTGGAGATCGTAATGGATATACCTTTAAATTGTTGTAACTCAGGACTTGAATTGCATGTTATGGAAACTTAATATAATTACTTATACAGAATAGACTGTGTAAAGGAAGAATAGAGCGAGAGAAAAGAAGGAGAGTCTGATGAAGACTTACTACCTTCACAAGGTGTCTTTATGGGGGAGATCTGCTGATCTGTCTACCAAATAAAGAAGGGATACAAGCAGCCTAAATAAATGAGATTTGAAAACTCTAGGGCTAAACTGTCTTCACCTTATTCATATGAGTAGCCTTTTGAAATCAGCAAGACAAATACTATGACCAAGACACACACAGTTAGACCTTCAAGAAGTATTTGTACGTGAAACAGATTTCTTCAGGCAATGTGCTTCACTGAGTCACTGGGCTGGGACTCAGAAATACTACTGATAATATTTCCAACTCCCTGACTACAAAATCTTGAACATGCTCATTTCTCTGTGTACTTCCATCCCCTTTCTTTCTTATTTATTTAGTTTGGAAATCCTCTGAGGCAGAAACTTATTCTTTCTGTGCAAACACACTTAGCCAAGGACACATTTTTGAAGAGAATTTCTAGTTACAGTTATCATACATCAATACCTTCTTACTTACCTTCACATCATTAGTCAGGTCTAAACTCCATTCCTGTTACTTTGGCTTTTTTCATTTTAGCCATATAAATACATTTTGAGAAGGGTTATGTTCATCTGAGAGGGACATCTTTGGATTAGCAGGGTTTGAGTAAAACATTGTAACTGCTGTACTTAGCCACAGCTGTAGCTTTCCACTATAATTTTGTCTAATATTCTATTATCAGTTCAATTTTATAAGTGAAATAGTATGTCGGTACTAGCGCCCTATAGATAATTAGACAGAAAGCAAACTCACCCAGGAAGTTTATGAAGTTTAGGATTCCATTATGAATGTCCCTAAAATACTCTGCTAATGCAATTCAATTAATTTTTTTAACCGGAATAACCATGTGGTCTTGGACAGCTGTGGTTAGCACTAAGCAGCATAAAATACTGAATCCTGAAGGAAAAGATTGCTTTGTCAGCCAAATGCACAAAGCATGAATTCCCAAAGGGGCTCAACAACATACAGGATAATGGGAGATTAATCTTTCAGAATGGCAAGTTGACATACGTGTAGACTAGCGTATGTACTTTAAGCACTGCGAAAGGAAAGAATTTCTTCAAAAGCCTATGCTTTGTTCTTAACACACCATTTCTTTCATAAAATCTTTTTGCAGCTTTTCTATCAAACAAGTTCATGAAACATAATGCAGTTGACCTTTATGATGTAATTCACCCACCTAATCAAATAGTGGATGTTTGAAGATGATTTTATTAAATGTTTTATACCACATTTAGATTGCATTATTTGGGCAATGACACAAAATTAGAAAAGTCAAGATATTTTAGTTATATTTGCAGTTTCAGTGAGTTTCTCTGGCAGTTGCTTAAGTATCAAGTGTAGTGGGCCACCTACTCTCCTTACTTGGAGTCACGGTGGGGCTCACACCCTACCAAAACCTCGTTTGGTTTTAGGTCCATTTTCTTCTCCTCCACCTCTAAGTGACCTTATCTGCTCACACCACCTTATCCTTTCTGCACGAACTTTCCTCTGACCCAGCTGTCTCCACCCAATCCAAAATATGAGCTTGTCTCCACACCTTGCCTTCTAGCATTTCTCATTTCCAGTTACACAAAACATTTCCTAAACTGAACTGCTGGGGAGGCATTCTTCATGCCATGTAAGAAGGCTGGAAGAGCATCAAAGGGCCCCGAAGTATTGAGGGATCTATTCCAGTGCTTAATCATCTTACACTTGGGAAGTCTTCCCTAGTGTCTGACCTGAATTTCCCTCACTTCAGTTTAAGCACATTATATTTTCTCTTGATCTCCAATAAACATGAAGAACAGTTTGTTTCTATCCTTTTCACAGTCAGTTCTCTCTTTCCTAGACTAAACAAATCTCATCCTTTCAATCTCAGAGGTCAGATTTTCTAGGCTTTTGATCATCTTTGCTGCTTCCCTCTGGTTCATAGATTTCTTAAAATGGGCTGCCCAAGCCTGAGCATAATGCTTCAGATGAGGTCTTGACAGAGCTAACTGGGAGAGTTACGATGCATACTTTTAAGGTGTGTGTTACACATTTTTACACACCCTTCATTACATTCAGTTTGTGGTCTACTAAATCTCCTTACCGTTTTGCCCAGAAAGGCCATCTAGCTGTTTGTTTTCCATCTTTCAATCATACAAATAATTATTTCAAAATGTATTACTTAGTGCTTGTCCTTATTGAAACATTTTTATTTATTTAGTATTTTAATAATAAAATAAAATATGAATTTTTTTTCCATCATCTAAGTCACTAGTGAAAATGGTGAAAATATTGATTTAGGAAAAGACCTTTCTAAACACACTTAATACAATCACATATTTTGACAGAGCAACATTAATAACTAGCCTTTGAGTACAGTTTTCTAACCAGTTTTCCATTCACCATGTTATTAGATTTACTTTACCATATATCCCCAAGTTGCTTATATCATCTAAGACCAAATTAAGATAGGCCATTTACTATTTCTCCAGTATCCACATGGCTAATTACTGCGTTATAGAAGGAAATTAGATTAGTGCTACGTCACTTGTTCTTTATAAGTTCGTCTTGCTATTTACTTATTACCCTGTGGCCTTCTAGTAGTTACAAATACATTGTTTAAATACTTGTTTTGATATTTTTCCAAGAATTGAAGTTCAGTTAACCTATCTCTTTTTTAAAGAGGGACATTATGTTTCTTTTTCTGTGAAACCGGGGAGAATGACATAAGGCTGCCTTTGAAGAATCCCCTCGGCTCCCCTTGGTACAAGCCATGGCAGGATCAATACCAGAGGTGGTGGCAGAAGGACACAGATGGGCCAGGGTGGTTGCACTGAAGACTTTTCAGATGACACTGCCACATGTTCGAGACACATGGAAAACACGTCATAGAAAATACAGTTCACTCCTGGCCTGCCCAGCCAAGGCTGAATACACTTGACAAAGCTGAACTCCCCTGTCACTTACTATCCTCTTCTTCTTTATTGCGTTAACCCCAATAACTGGCATTTTAAGTGATACTTTGCAGAGTCTGAGTGCCTTTCTTAATGGGGTCCTAATGAACCGGCATCTCCTGGCGCAGAACACCATGCACCTAGACGAGTGCAAGCCATTCTTCCCTGTACAGATGCTCAATGTCTTTTGTCATACTGAGTTTTATAACTCCCCAGCTGGCCTCATGCTGCATGATTCACCCTTTTCATCACTACAAAACACAGGTGTTACGTGCTTATTACTTTATCTATTCATTTTTCCTCATCGTTCTGATAACATCAGTTTCATTCTTCATGCTACCCACTAGCTCCCCCCTTCCCCGCCACATGAGATTGTGTCAATGATAAACTCAAAAGCAGCAGCAATGAATCACCCCTAGCAGCTATGTTCGCACCTCTTCTATAAAGCAGTTTTGGGAGTGGCTGTGAGCACGCATCAACCTGCCTGTCTCTTACTGACATGGGTGACTTGTGGACATCTGCAGCAGCCAGCCTGCCTGGATATGCCAGCGTTGCGTTAACTCACTTTGGGTGCTCAGGCACACAGGAGCTTGTGTGCTCCATTAGGCACTGTCCCATCATATCTGGGGCCATGTTTTCAGGTTCATTGTCTGCATAGATGGTGAATTTGGTCTTGAAGACAACATCGGTGCTCTGCCCCACAGACAGCGTGGTTAGGTCTAATGGTTTTCTTGTGGCATTTGAACATGCTGCTGTAACTCATTTGGAAGTCTATGTATGCAAGGATTCAGACCCAGTTCACCTCAAATTATTGATGTGAAGGACTGAGTAACCACAGAAACAAAAAAACATAGAGATTAATTAAAATATAGACCAGCTATACATTATGGCTTCTAAAAAAATCATTAATGATCACATTATTTTATCTTCTACCTAAATAGTTTTCTGCTTGAACGTTTTCCAAATAACAATCCTTTCTCTGATGTAAGAATGTGCTGAATCTCTGAAGATTTTTTTAAGAGAGAGATAGAGACCTGTTGTTGATTTTTGAACAGGATGCATATACTAAACATCTACATCTTCATCCTCATAAATGGTGCTGCAGTAGAGTGAGTTATGCCGGGCCAAAATCAGGAGGGTAATAACATAAGATCTGATATTGGCAGGAGAAAATAAGCAAAATCCTCATAATAACATCAAAACAATTTCAGAAATGGCAACAAAAGAAAAAAGTTCTGAGGAAGATATTACTTATTTAATGAGTCCTTGGCCATCTTAAAAATTTGAATGACTAATAGAACTTCATTACTTACACACCAAGAGTCTAAGTATGAAAGTTGTAACGGGATCTTTTAGACTTGCCTATGCAACCAAAGAGAACTTGTATGGAAATAAGATGTAAAGATTTAACATTAAAGATGGTGTGTTTTGGTTTTCTCCAGATGTTAACAAAATTGCTCTGCCATATATTTTCTAACGAGCATGTCAGAATTCACCTTTTACTGTAGTTTTGTGGCTACAGAGAAATGCTCATCTCAATATGTGTATAACCCAGAGAGTGTATAGTGAAGCAGGCTTAGGCTCTTAATTACTGCATTATTGTTCCTCATTCGTCCCTTCACAAATCCTCAGAGAGAATGGAATGTTCTCTGCCTTGAGTTACAACTTTTCCTCTTCAGTTTTGCAGGGGATTTTCCAGTTCTTTTTGTGTTTTTTTTGTCTTTGGTTCCAGGCTTTCCTAATCAAAGACTTCAGTAGTCTCCAGTAAGGGGCATAAAATTTCAAATACATGAGAAATGTATTAGTATGCCTAAGCTCTTTGTTACAACTGTGTGCATGTATAATGTGTTCCCACTGGATTTACTCTTTCATTTTTGTGTTGACAGAAAAAAGAACAGTTGAGCAACTGCATCTCTTCATTTGTAATCTTTGAACTGCTCAGCTTTATGCCTGTATTGATACTATGTCCAAAAATGCAGACAAGGATTTGCTTGCAAAATACAGGGACCTTTTTTGAGCCCCCAGAACTCTGGATTACAAGATATGCTTACCTGCCTAAGGGCTGCAGGGCCAGATTTATTCTGTACCTGAGTTAGCCTGTTGCCAAAATAACCCCACCTTACTATAAGCTGTATTATTTCTTTAGAATGGGGAAAAAAAAATTAAAGCCAATGGGAAGCTTCTTTATAGACCAGTCTAACATGAGCCATTAAATGGGAGAAACAGACACATACAACCCTATCTCAGCCATTCAATCAATATGAAATTGCACTCATAATTAGAGCCTGTTGAATAAGCAAGGTTCCTTCAGCCATTCCTCTTCTCATGGGTTTGGGAAACAGCGAGATTGTTTTTTTCCAGAAACCTATGCCAACATCTGTTTTATAAAAGTAATTTTTCATTTTTTATCCTTTTAATCACTTTTGTTGCTCCTTTGAGCTCTAGCAACCCAAAGGAACAACTAGCTTAACTGAGCTTTCAAAGCTAAAACCAAATGAGTGCAAGGATTCTTCAGTGGCTTCCCCAGCTCTGTTTTAAATATGTTGCAGAATGGCTTTCGAACCTCACCTTGCCTTCCTAGGCTTCTCAGAAGACCTCCATAGCAGTGTCTATCAAATTCTGGGAAGAGAGGTAATACAGATGGCAAAGAGGAAGAGAATAAAGGTAAAAGGCAGGAGAAAAAGGGCAATGAAATAAGATCCAGGAGGGAAAGGGCAGAAAAAGACTATATCTAGACAGAGATTCCTTTAAGCAGCTGAACTTAAGTTTTGGGATTAAGTACTGCAAAATCATGTCCATAACTTTTATCTTCTCACTAAGCCATTGAGATAGCAACTGACAGAGGTAACAGTCCACTTCCCCAGCCTTTGGTATCTCCACAGTAAATTGTTGACCTGTATTTCTGATGGTCCTTTACAAGGGAAAGGTATCATTTATGGAGACATATAGGCAACATTTTTCAAGTAGCAATTTTTTTCCAAAAATAATTAGACATTGCAGCATTATTGCAGAACATGGATTGGTATGAGAATAGAATACTTGCAAGCACATCTGCTCACGATTCATGCTGATCCCAGGCTTGAGGACAAGATAAGGGAATGCTGGAAGCACTATTTCCAAGCTGTTAATTAATTGTCTGTGGGCAATGGCAGCAACTATTTGCCTGTCAGACTTCCACATGAATAAAGCATGATCAGGAGACACTCCTGACCCCTTTGGTTCTCTCTCTGTAAAGCATGAGAACCCTGTTCTTGAGTGCTAATACAGTTTTCCCAGACAGTCAGTCCACAAGCGGGGGTTCAGGATTCAGGAAAGACTTTAGCAGGGGCACAAAATGGTTTAAGACTCAGAGGCTGAGCTGTCATGAGCAACCAACCATTTACTGGACAAAGAAAAAACAATGTTGAGGAAAGAAATGCAGAAAGAGAAAAAGGAAAGAGGAAGGGAGCACTGGAAAAAAAAAAAGTAAGACACAAATTTTCATGTGACTAAAGCAAATGACTGGACGTCGAAGCTTCTGGGATCTATTGAGAGCTTTCCTAATGACTGACCTAGCCTTTCTCCCCTTGTATCTGTGCAGGTTCCCAGTGGTATAATTCCCATTATACCACTTACCTGTATTACAGGCATGCTGAAGGGCTTTAAATAGTTGGAAGGAAAGTATCTGATGTGTGCCAAATATTATCATTATTAGAGGAGATTAGACATTGCAGATAAAACTCATCTTTCTCCTTCAGACTGTGTCCCTGGAAGTGCTCTACAGTTGTGTCAAACTCGCCAAAACATTAGCTCTACGGCCCATCATTTCAACTGATCTATAGCAGCTTTGTGGTTAAGGCACTCCAGAGCTATTTCTTATCTCTCTGCCACTGACTTCTCCCGACAAAACACAAATTTCTCTGTGTCTTAACTCCTGATTTATAGAATGGAAATGTTCCTAACAGGCATGTTACGAAGATCAGCCCATTTATGATGTGTTCACGCAGTCCATGTAGTGTTGTACTTGGGGGAAAAAAAATTCTGACCTAAACAATGTCTTTGTGAGGCAGGAAAAATAGATTCTCAACCTGCTGCTCCTGTCCAGCACCTACATTCCCCATTACCGGCACAGCTGATATCTGTATCTAAAATTTCATGAAAGTGCATTAGAAAAAAACTGGGCAAGACTAACACATACCAGAGACTGAAGTAATATGCACAATTATCTTGTTGGAAAAGAAAAAATAAACACAATTATCTGAATAAAACCAGAACTTGCAATACTTAGATAGGAGGCATACCAATTTTGATTTGAATGAGTTACCAATTCAGTGCTCGTATATCTACTTAAGCTGTCAAAACATTACATGCCGTGGAATATATTATATATATTACACGGGTCAGATTTAGGCCACTTCCTTCCCACATACAAAATCAGAGGTGGTTAAGTAGGGCACAGATTTTAAGCTTGTTCATGGCCTCCCATAATCCTACTCTCAACAAGTCCTGTAGTAGGAGCCAAAAGGCAAACAGAAGGAATCAGAAGGAATAATTTATATTTTTTGTTATTACTGCCTATCAGTCCGATGCTTTCCTCTGACAGAAGTCCTTAAACAGCCAAGCATGACATGGAGCAGATGACTTAATCATTTGACCATGTCTCACACTCTCCAGATGTTGCCTGAGATTCTCATGCACTTTCTACATGTTGTTGCAGTCTCACTACCACTCTGTCACCTCACACACCAGAAGTATTAGATTGACTTGATCTACCACTCTGTAATCTGCAGACTGGCTGGCTCTTGTACACAAGGATGTGGAAAAGGGAGGAGACTAGGATGCTGTGAAGCAGATGCAAATTACGTCTCAGTAGGGCCCAGTGTTGAAAATAAGAATATAAGAAATACCCGACTGTGCTGGACGAGTATTCTGTCTCCACCAGTGGCAGTAGGACATGCTGTTCAGGGAGAGCATGCACTCTTGGCCACTATCTCCCTACTACTCCTCCCATGTCCACTGTTATTGATTAAGGAATTCCTGTTTATTCTCTTTAACATACTATTGGACTGGTTTTCCAGGAGTTTCTAATTCCTTTTATCCTCTGCTGAAACTATCTGCCTCCAAGATTCATGGCAACAAATTTCAGGACTTAACTGCCTGCTGTGTGAAAAAATATATACCTTTACCTGTTTTAAACCCATTTTCCACTAGTTTTAATGGGTGACACCTAGTTTTATTACTGAAGGATTTGGTGAGTTAGCAGCTCTGCATGCACTTCATTGAGTGCCTTCACATTTCTCACTGAGTATTCTCCACTCAAAATTGAAGATTTAGCCCTTTAAGTGTCTCCTTTTAATGAAGTTGCTTGACATCCTTAATCATTTCTCTTGCCTTTCTCTGCACCTTTTCTAACTCCACTGTGACTCCTTATGATGTGAGGATCAAACTGCACACAGTGCCCAAGATGTGAGTATGAGATTTTGTATTACAGCAAAACGATGCTTTCTGTTATGTTCTCAGTGCACTTTCTGATGAAGTTTGACCTTTTTTTTTTTGACTGCTATTGTATCTTAAGCTGACTACTTCAGAGAACTGCTGCTGAGGAGTGCTAGCTCTCTTCCCTGAGGAGTAACTGCCAATGTCAAGTTCAGCATTCCATAAGCACAGTTTAGACTATTTTGCCCCAAGATTAATTACTTCACTTTTTTTTACACTGATGCTAATTTGACACTTTTTTGTCCACTCACTCAGCTTTGTGAGGTCTTTCTGGAAAACAGGCCTACCAAAAGGCACATTCCTCAACTACAACTACAACATGCAACTGCATGAGATCCCTCATGTGACTGGAGCACTTCCAGCACAGAAAGCATTTTGCAGATACCCTGCAAAGAGGCGACTCAGCACACAGGAGCATCTCTCCCCCTCATGAACAGGCTCTCAGGTGCTGGGAGAGCAGGAAGTTGAAATACCTGCAGTCTTAGTAGGGATTGCCTATTTGCACGACGGTAACAGTGTTCTTCAGCCATTTCTGGAATGACTAAAGTATAAAATGTTTGCATTTCAGTGGTTATGATTTCATCTTCAGGATCAAAAAAGGGAAGGAATTTCCTCGCCTGAAGAGCTATGAGAATTTTGCACCTAGTGAAGAATTCGCATACCTTCTCCTTCACTGGCTTCTGTGTGCAGTGACAGCTGGTCTGTTAGCTCCTCTGACCATTCAGTTTGTTTGTTCAGTCCTTTGGGATCCATCTTTTATGTCAGGCTATTCTTATCTACAGGGACATCAGAAACATCAATTCCCCTGCCATGTCCATGAGAAGCCAGAACACAGAAAGGTAAAGGAAGCATACTTCACATCCTGTCACAGATTTAAATAACATTGTAGTGTAGTGTCAGGCAGGCAAATTGATTTCAACTGTAATGAGAGAGCCAGATTACCTCACTGTTTTCAAAATTTCCCCAGTATGAGACAGATTTAGCAATGAAAAGTAGCAAATAAAGACCAGGGAAGACCTGGCCAGGGAATGTCAAGAGATAGGAGACTTGTGTTACGGTCTCTAAGAGTCATGCAAAGGGCTGTCCAAGGCAGAGTAGCAAACACCCTTTGGACTCTTGAATCTAAGAGCTAAAATAGTGTACACAAGCCAGTTGTTTTGATGGGCTGCGCTTTATGTGCTGCATGAACCTTGCTTCCCTTTATCTGTGCTTTGTTTCCAAAGCTTGTACCTAAATGAAATGCTTCAGAAACAGACATATTTTGCGAGCAATCATTCAGTCTTCAGTAATGTATGTGAAAGTTCAATCTTCTAGTGCTCTCCCACAATGTGAAAATTATTGGTTCATCGTCTTTGCGGTGTTTGTCTTTAATTTAAAAAACCCCACCACAATAAGATTTACCATAAAAGATGGATCATATATTCTGCCTCAGGTGGCCACTCCTAGAACCTGTCTTCCAGGATGACCTAGTCCATACTTGAAATTAGCATTCCCTAGAAAAAATGAGCTGTTTCTCCTCAGAGCCTGTCTCTGCATGCCAGCAGCTTTCACTCAAACCTTTCTCAGCTGGACTGCCACCTGCTTCCAGGGCAAGGTCCCTCAGGCAAACAGTGTCAGCCTCTTACAGGACAGCAACAGCCTAATCTTAATTCCTGACAGTGACATAAGGGGAGAGGCTGAGAAAGCTGGGATTGTTCAGCCTGGGGAAGAGATGGCTCAGGGAGATCTTCTCAGTGTGCGTAACTATATGATGGTGGGGAGCAAAGAAGACAGAGCCAGACTTCTCAGTGGTGCCCAGTGAAAAGACAAGAGGACACATATTGAAATACAGGAAATTCCATTTAAACATAAGAAAAAGCTTTTTTCACTGTAACACTGGTCGAACACTGGAACAGGTTGCTGAGGCAGGCTGTGGAGTCTCTATCCTTGGAGATAATTGAAAACCCGACGGGACACAGCCCTGAGCAACCTGCTTTAGCTGACCCTGCTCTGAGCAGGGAGGATTGGACTAAACAGAGGCCCCTTCCAACCTCAACCCTTCTTTGTGATTCTGTGTGAACATCCACAGTCTTGAAAATATTAAACTCATTGCTCTGCTTTCTTGCAGATTTGTCATAGTATATACAAGGGCTTGAATGCAGCTCGCAAGCATGTATGTTTGGGGTAGGATGGGTTTACACTGAGACAACTCAGGAGAAGAGCAGCAATAAACTTGAGAGACAGACGTATAATTTATGTTTGGACACCTGGCTCTGTCACATGCTGTAAGGCTGACTCTCCACCAGGAAGTGAAAGGCAAAATCCCCCAGAACCAGCATAAAAACAATTAAAGACCGTGTCTCAGAAAAGAAATTGCACACACATTTGCCTACAGATTTTAGTGGAACTTTCTTAAGCACTCCGCTGAATCAGGACTAAAATCCACCGATACTAACAGGCACTTCACCTCTACAGGGTGACCTACTTAACTACACTAATACCTTTTAAGAGATTTATTCCTCTCCTGAGGTACGCATTTTTCCCTGGCGTTTTAGGAAAGCCTATGACAGACATTATGATGTGTTAAGTGAACTGCTAAAGATTCCAAATAGTCCCAGATAACAAAGAACGCTTTTTCTTTAATGTGCTTTAGAGGAGTAAAGTAAATATATCTGGAAATTTAAGAGCACCAGTTGAAGTGTTTATGAAGTTGTACATGAGCTATTTGGTTGTAACAATGCTTAACCGTAATTTAGTGGTCTTATTTGCAAAATTTTTTGTCTTTTTTATGACTTGTTTTTTTATGGGACTAGGCAATTTACTGTGCTGTGCCACTATGGGTTAGAGTGTCATGCTACAAACTGAGATCCACCTTTTGTTGTTTCATATGGTGCCCAGCTTCTTAGATAGTTCTAGAAATAATATTCTGCAAGAATAAGTACAGAGAAGTGTCATGGTTTATCAGCCTCATTCGCCCATCTTGAAGTAACACAGAGATTTTAGGCCAAAAGCAGTCCCTTTGAAGAGACTTCAATTGCCTAACCAAACCCATTAGCTATTCATTTCCAGAAGAATGCAAAGATGTAACCACAGTACAAATATTGCTAATAAACATACCAGAGCTTACTCCTCCCATCAGATAGCGCTGAAAACAGTTGTCTTTCTAGCATGACCAAAGTTAGATGAGTTCAGCACCTGTTGTAGCAAAATATGGTAACTATTAAGTGTGTTTTTCTGAAGCAGGTGTTGAACTCCCTTGACCTCATTTGCATCAGCCGGACAAACGGACAACTGTTTTTTCCTCAACAAAGAGCACGTGTGTGATCTTGACATACAATAGTTTCTGTGATTTTGAGAAAGCCTAAGAGTAGACTCTGAAGTTTGCAGCTTAATAGTTTCAATAAAGTGGAAATCAGCCCTGAACTAAATGCCTCCTCCAAGCTAAACTTGAACTTTAAAAGGTTTGTGATTGATTAATTTAGATGATGCCTCTCAGAAGGACACCAGTCCTTATTCTTTCTATTCAGCTCTTTTTTTTTTCAGCCATCTGGAAACCTATAGCTGACCTCTTCCTTAAACATCTCCAGATGCACTTGTTTTTCAACCTCAACCACTTCTGAAATCTTTGGCACCCTAACCTCTGTAATACCATTCAGCACAGGGCTATTGCTTTCTGTAAGATTGATTCCTTGGACATTTATATTAGATAGGCTTTCCTTATTTCATACTAGTTCCTCCAGAAAGGGTAAGTGAATTTGTCCCATTTTGTAATGTGTTGGTAGTGTGATAATCACATACCGAGTAGGAAGATTTATCTGGGCAGATGTTTTCCTTCTGATTTAGGCCTTCTTTCCTCCTAAATTATAATCGTGTTACCCTTTTCCAGAGAGAAAATATACTATTCTATATAATGGCTTTCAATGGAAGTTAATAAGAGTGTTGTTCACAAGGCTTTGCTGTTTTACTTTTTTTGTGATTTTCAGATGCTTGGTTCAATGGACCAAATAGTTACGCCTTTCATTTACAGAGTACCAAGCTGTAGTGGAAAAAACCACATTTGAAAAGTCTACAGTTGTACGTAATCATGAAATAGTAATATTTTAACTTGTTTTCAAATCATTAAAATACATTAGCATTTATATGCAAGTATGAGATTAGAAGAACGGCAAAGTGTACAGCAGTGTATAATAAAGTTCACATACAGACATAATAAAAAATATAGTTAAACACAAATGCTTCTAAGATATTAAAAGAACAGAAATTCTGTTGCCAAAGCAAATAGTGTTTTACTGAGTAAAACTAATTAATGATCTCTTATTTTTATTCTTGTTCTTGTGATTTTGTATTCTCCCTGCCCCTAACTAGCCACTTGATATACAGAAATAAAGTAATTTTAATTTATTTGTTTAATTTCATGAATGCCCACTGTGAGCCATATCTAAAACTTGGTTCATTCAGAAAAGAGATTATCATGAGTGGGGAATTACTGTTGTGTTTTTCAATTTAAAAAGGGGGTATGAAGTTAGTTCAATGTATAGGCTGTCTGTTCCTAGGAATTTTCAAGATATGCATCATGTGAAAAAATGAAATTATTTCCTACTTTGTCTACGTTCAGAAACAAAGGGAAGAAAACAGCCTTATAGTTTGTGTACTGAACTGGAATTTGGGACATCAATACAGCATCTGCAAAATAAATGTCTGCTTGCTTTTAGTGTTAACACTTGTGGACTTGAAAAGATTACTAAGCTTTCCAGAAAAGATATATATATTGATCCTGCTTTTGCCCATCTTTTTACTTTCTGGCATAAGAGCTAACTGTTTCGGAAGGGAGCTAATTTCTCCCTCATGATATAGATCTAATTGTGAGTAATTACATTTAAGTGAAAACATGTAAAAATACAAATAGATTACCAAAGAAAAGCAATGTATGTGTTAATGTGGCGGATGCTGGTAATTTGTCATGCAAGTGAGATGATTGTTTTTTTCCTCCTCTTTTTCAAGCAGTTGACTGTTTTTACACTCACACTGTGAGGCCCATACACATCATGGTCTTCCTCCCTGCCACAGGAGCAGGGCTGCTGCACTGTTTCCAAAACTTGTGGTCAGAACATTCACCCTCCTTGTCCTCTCCACCTACATGGATGGCTTACCCTGGTCCTGTCCTTGCTACCAGACCTTCTTAGTTCAGGTCCACCACCTGCACTCCTGAACAGGAGCACCTTATATGTGATGGCACTGAGGTTAGTTAGTTCTCACATGTAGAGCACATGAGCACATCATACGGCAAATGCTTTAGCTGACAGTAGTAGAAAGGATTATATTTCTATAATTATATTATATTCCTACAAAGCCAATTTGATCTCATGTTCTGTTTGGTACATTTTTGCCATGAAACCACCTAACCTGTGGTTAAGGGGGACTGAACAGCAGAGCCATCAGCCCAGGCAAGGAGCAGTCAGCCAATCTTTTTAGTAAGAAAAGCAGTTCTTACAGTAAGAGGCTGCTCTGGCCTTTCTTGCTCCACTACAGTGGAATTCACTGACTGTTAGTGAGGGTCTCTGCCAGATAGCAGTACCTGTCCTTGGAGGAGCTGAATCTGTCCCCGACAGGTCAGCATGGAGCTCCCTCCTTCATCTCGGTGAAAATAGCCTTTTTTTTTTCTGAAAAAGTCATGCTTAGGACTCCTGTGGGATGTCTCACGGAGAGAAAGTCTGGTTTCCATCCTAGTTGAAAAATTAATCTATGATTTTTTCTGCCTAAACTACTCTTGCATGTTCTATATAATCCATGTCTTTTTTAAAAAATCTGGACAGGATGAAAAACACACAAAATTTTTCCTGTCTTTTGAAATTTTTGTCTCAAGGCTCATAAAGGGCCAGTTATCTCCACACAGAGACTGTCTTAGTGGGTCACAGATGATGTTAAAACCTGTTAAACATCAGTAAGGCAGGGCAGCACAGTATGATCTGAACCTCCATTACAGCTCAGATGGTACTAGTGACCTCTCTGTAGGATGTTTTCATCTCTGCAAATTGCAAAGCTGCCATCTGGACTCCATTCACCCTCTCTGTAACTGCACTACACAAATACAGATACTTTTAGGCACAAGACTACTCTGTCATGAAAAAAAGAGTCCTTCTGCCTTGATTCATTTAAAGGACACCAGGGCATTTCTCCAGCTACACAGTGGTATGCTGGAGGTACTGCCTGAAGTCACATGCTGTGTGAATATATGTATAAATAAGCACTCAGAGAAAAAGAGAGTTTACTGGTAACTGGGATTCTTTCAGTTTGTGTTGTCTATGGGTATATTTGCAGCTTTCTCCCCAGCCGCTCTCTCCTGGGTCCCTGAAAATGTGCAGGATTTATGAAGCCAAGAGGAGAAGCTTAGGGCCATAGCACCGCTTACGTGCATAGCCTTGCTTTCTGGGGAGGATAGCTGAGGGGATGGAGGTGCTGAGTACTGCTGCAGGTGCTGTCCAAGCAAAAAACCCCGCTCTGCTGTGCCAAGTAGCACATACACCGCATATCCTGAAGAAGTCCAGCTATTGGTGAGCAGCTTCCCTATTCTCGAAAAAGAGCCCAGTGCCAGGAAGCTGATGTTGCGGACACCCCAGCAGTGGTCCTTGGGGCGCTGCGCTGCTGCCAGAAGTGCTTGTGGAATGGTTACAAGACGTGACTGAGCTCTCTCCGTCAGGATAGACATCAATACAACAGCAAATCACCCTGCTGCCTGCCAGCCTCTTTACTGCTCCATGGTCTGAAATTACTCAGGTCTGACGGTGTGAAGCTTCACTTAACTTTCAACTTGTAATACAACATTTTGTTCCATTACAGCATTATTATCCAGCCACAGGTTTTGTGTTTAGCTTGCATTAAATATTTGTTCAGTAGTACATTTAATGAACATCAGCTACCTTTGAACTAAAGATTTATGTAAATAGTAGGTACGAAAGTACTTTTGAAAATACAAGGAAAATAATTACTTAGCGGGGAACAGGTAGAATTTTGCCCCAAACCAAAATAAGTAAAGAATTAAACAGTTGAAACTGAGTTCTCCTGCAAATATACATCAAGTATTTGCTTTATTACTATTACATAAAAGGCTTATAAAGTAAGCCTCAGTCAGAAGCTCAGCCAGTACAAACGCTGGGCAGCGTTTGGAATTTCTGGACCAGGAGCATGCGTTTAAGGAAGGCAGAAAACATTTTCCATCTAGTAACCTTCCACACAGCTCCTGCTACTCTAACAATTTAAACTAATAGAGCACCTGGCCCCTACCAACTCTCCATCTTATTAGAAACACATTGACTCTGATGGCTGCTTGGGAAGCCAAGAACCACATTCATCACTGGGGTATCTCGTCTGGCATCAGTGAGATCAGGATTTGGCTTTAATCCTCCAAACCGCACACCATTTTACACAAGAACTATATGAAAATTAACTTTGAGTGTTACACTAATTCTGTTGTATTTAATTTGGAGGACTGAATGCTTCTCTTTGTTCAAAACTTCTCTTAATAACATCCTTAATCAGCTATCTTCAGGTGAAAAGCCTTTTGTCCACTGGTATGGAAGAAGGAAAAATCAAAGCTGCTTCTCCTTCAGCCTTGGGGTGAAGACAGCACTTGTGGCACTGAGTACCCACAACAGACAGAATTGCTGGACCTGGCAGGCAACAAGCTACTTAAGAGCAAATAATCAGGAGATACATGTAAGACCCTTTTTCCCTAAAATATCTGCCTAAGACTCTGGCAACAGCCAGTATTTCTTAGTGGCAGTTGAGCTCTTATTTTGCAGCAGCAGATAGGGCTGGGCCTTCACACCACATGCTGTCAGGACTATTATAGCCTGGAGAACAGCCTGGCTTCTTCTCACTGAAGAATGGAAACTTGCTGTATATTATTTGATTCGTATGTTCTGATTTTGTTTTGATTTTGGCTGCTGAACAGAAATAGGAAGACAGAATAAGTTTTGTTTAATGGACAGAAAGTGTATGAAACAAGGTATGATGGAAAAGATAATTGTATAGGTACCGATTGGTTAAAACTACTCTCTTTTCTTAATCTAGAGATCTTTCAGAGAATCTTTATTGTTTTAAAAATGAAGCAAGAACTTCTGGTAGAAGACCTTTTACAGTTACATTTTCATTTTAGCTGGATTTTGGATGAAAATTATTTTTGTATTCATAACATTTTAATGGTATTTTGTTAATGCTCTATGGCATCAAAGTGCCCATAGTGTATAATTTGTCTCCTACACTGTGTCAAAATTCTGGTCTTTATGCACCAGAGCTTTCAGTCACAGACCTTATTTTTAATACCTGATTCAGATGTATTTTAGCTGTTCGCACTTTGAAAAGGTGGCTCTGATAAAAAATGGTCATAGCTTAATTTTCAAACTGAACTTCCCTCTGAAAATCAAAATCTTCTTAGTGCCTTGAATTCAGCTAATTAGTCACTTTCCAAAATTTAGGCTGGTACTCCCAATAAGTTAAATCAGAGATTTCTATCTATGTCAAACACAGGATAAAACCACAAATGCTGGACACTCCTCTTGCTGTGCCTGTGTTTGTGCATGTGTATGCATGCAGATATATATCGCTTGTGCAAAAGTTGCTAAGTTTTTCAAAACAAAGTTTCTCTAGCTACTTAATCATTTTTGTTGTTCTATAGATTGGGAGCGATAATTGCAGGGAGCTCTGAACAAGTTGACTTTTACATAATTATCAAAAAATCAGCTTTCTGGAATATTTCTTGTGTGATAAGCATTGTTTGAAAAGTAGTTTTATGTCTTATAAATAATAGGCTTTTAATTAACCTTTCTTTTCACTGGCCTTTATTAAAAGACAAAATAAAGAAAACAAGGACACACTGCTAGAATTGATTATGTTATTTATTAAAGAGCTTTTAAAAACATTTTCGTAAATGGTTAGTTAATGACACAAAGATTTAGATCCTGCACTCTAACTTGAGCTTGCTCTAATGACCTTATCTATAAATGATTAGCAGGTTTATGGGATAGGAAAAAGTGGAATTTTCTCTGGTTTTCAGTACAAATCATGCCCAGAACATGTTCTTTGGCATCCTGAAAACCAAAATAGAACAAGAATGTGTTTCTTAATATGAAATATTAATCTAAATTGAAGTATAGTCACCCTCTGGGGGTTCTATTCTGATTTTTAGTGATTGCCAAGTATCATTATAGATGACTGATTTGGTGAGTGCTCTACCCAGCATTCAGCAGTATAAGCACTAGAAATATGTAGTTGCGTAACATCACAGAGATGGGATTTTGCCAATGAGACATGAACATAAATTGCAAACAAGAAAAAAGATGTTTTTACCTTGTCCTCTGAAGAGTGCAACTTATTATGAACCTCCCCCCTACCATGTGCTATCCTACACATGGGGAAACAGTCTAGAATAAAGCCAGAAGCAGTCTTTTCCTCTCTAAATGGTGTAAATCTGGAGCAACCCCCATTGTTGCCCTCTCCAGGTATTTCTTTATGATTTTGGAAATGGAAAACTGAGAGATTTACATAGTTGAACAATTGCCTACAAAGCCTGAAGCATGCAGCTCATTAATGCACTAAATACACTGACCACATCTCACAAGGCAGTTGCTTGAAAAAGCCATCCACAGGTATAGAGCTAAAATGTTTTTAAAAGAAGCAGAAGCAAAATTTCACTTTGGGTCAAGAAATGGTACTACTAAAGAAACAGGTGCTACTTTGTACTCAGATATCAAGAGTCTCACTGCTAGTGGCATCAACAGTCTTAGATCACAGCCAATAAGTAAAATTTATGTCTATCTTAGAGGTCTACTCTGTAAAATATATGCAAAATATGTTAGGTGCTTATTCACAGATTTGGGATGATGCTTCTCATATCCCTTTTGCTTTGGGGAGTTATTAGCAAAAGCCCTTCTTACAACTTTTGAAACATTAGAGGAGATCCCATGTTTTGGCACTGAGAAGGGGAGCAGTTTACGTACTTTTTTTTAGATACTATGACAAGACATTGCTTTGCATATTATTACATTTTAAAAGCAGAGCCCCTTACTTACCTGAGATGAGGTACATGTTTTCTGAAGGGAATGTATATGACAATTACTGAGTAAAATCAATGACGGAAGTCTCAGTAGGTACTAAGCCTTAAAGGCTTTGTAAAATTATGAGATATATAAATGTTAAGAGGCTAATCTAAAACAAAAATATATTACAATTTTAGCATTTCATTATGCTTTAATTTGAAAAAAAATATTTGTGTCTGTCAGTTTATATCTACAATTGTAGTTGCCCTAAGATCTGATAGAAAGGAGTTTTTTTTGAAAGCTAGTCCAAAAGGTATTCCTTATGGTTAGAAATAATGAAAAAAAATCAGTATGTATGTATGCAGATGAGAACACAGATGCCTTTATCTTTCCTAAATTGAGTGGGGAAAGGCTCAAATGAAGAGTGAAGTAATTTTGGCAATTTGATGAAAGCTTACAGTACACAGGCAGATCTGTCAGAGGCAATGCCCTCATCAGAAATAATACTGGAGGGGTAATTGGTAAGAAATGGATATGCACAAAATGCTGAAAAAGACCAGCAAAGCAAAGCAAACAAAGAATTGAAATCCTGCCATCTCTGTATCACTTGCTTATATATGGATTGAATCTATTCAATGCCAAAGTATTTAGGTCTACATGTTGCAGAGGAGCAGAGACTACTTTATTTTCACGTTATAACTATTATCCCATTTTAACTTACTAAGAATACCCATCAGGATACCACTTCAATATGTGTAAAATGAAGTACTAACAACAGGACTTTATGGTTTGGAGTCCTGCAGTTTGCAGGCTCCATTAATTTCTTTGTGAGTTGACAAATGAGAGTGGTGTGGAGTAACTTCTAAGAACAGGGAGTCTCCTCAGACTCCATTCTGTCACTCTCCCTACCAACCGTCCAGTGCCTTTCATTCGTGCCACCTATTTGTTTACAGCCAACTGTGATTTTAATGTTAAATAAAGCACAAATTAGTTTACAGAAACAGTTCTTGAGACAGAATGCTAAAGAACATTTCTGTCCCTGTTTCTGCTGGCAAGATCTGCAACGGCATTTCATGATTGTGGTGTGTTTCTCATTGCTAAAAAAAACCTGCTTAATTTTGAAGCCATAGGAAGTATTGGTGCTACACAATGACACTTGTTTGTAAATGGCCATCAGAAAAGAAGACAAAAATTAACCTGTACAAAGAGCTGTCAAAATTCTCCTTCTGCCTTCAGGGGGTGATTATTTTCAGTTCCTCAGGGAAAGGTCATCCTGTTGTCAGGCCTTTTCATTACTCTGATACACCATCCCTAAAAGGTTTCTGTTGCACAAGGTGTACACCAAGCTTGCTGCAGTGATGCAATCTGACTATAAGATACCTCCACAAGACAGTGTGTAGCCCTGCTCATTGGGCATTGGCTGACACTATGGAAAATTTCTGCTGCACCTGATCAGGCTTTCACCACTCACATCTTTGTGACTAAAGGTGCTACTCGTTGCGGACTAAGTTTTTTCAACTCATTTTCATGCAGTTGCTGCATATAAAATGCTGGGAATAGAATTTTCTTACCAGGGTAAAAAAAATCTAACTGAACTGAAAAAATGCTGGAAAGGAATTTGCTCCAACTTTCTCCCCTCACAGTATATATACAGAGTATTAATCTTCAGACAGGCGAAGGATGATAACTGGTGTGAGCAGGCATGCACTACAATCAACAATGATTTAATTCCATTCCAGTTCTAACATTTAAAAACATTATCCCTTCCAAGTATCATCAATCAAGTCCTTGTTTAGGAAATACCAAATTAGTTGCTGTTGCTAAAAGGTCATCGATAGATTTTTATACTTAGGGGGAATATTCCACCGCTCTTTTTTGTTCAGATTTGATTGTTGGCTATTAACGTTTCAATAGGAATGTTACAAAAGGCTTGTTCAGCACATCTCTATCTTCAGACTTGAGACGGAAGGGAACCATCTGCAGAGCATAAAGTATCCTTGGCACGACCGTGATCTTACAGGCAGCTGCTCTCCCATCCATGAGAGAGGGAGCTGGTTTTAGTGCCTGTGATTTTCTTCTAAATTATTTGAAGTTAATGTGGTTCACACAAGTGACCGTGGTTATTTTGGCATGTAAGTAATCTAATTAAGGTTTGATCACTAACTGGCTAACTCTGTGGTTTACAAAATAGTTTAGTGGGAAAAAATAAATGTGTTCCATGCCTAGAAAGAATGAATAACAATAAGATATGATTCTTCAGTTAGGAGCTAAATTATTTAAATCTTGAGTTACCTCACTGAGTTCAGTGTAGCTTGGTAAGGAGAGGAAAAGGGAAATTTGAGCCTGGTTTCCTTCTAACACAATTTATAGTTCATATACTTCTACCCAGTTTATAGTTATTTTCTTCCATTTGTCATTTTACAGCTTACTTTTTATAGATAATATTAATGTGTTTGGACAGATGAGATTCCAGGCAACTTTGCTGCACATTTTGTGACCTCCTACATTGCAAGTATCCTGCAACGATGTCCTGGTTTCAGCAGGGATAGAGTTAATTTCCTTCCTAGTAGCTGGTACAGTGCTGTGTTTTGGATTTAGTATGAGAATAATGTTGATAACACACTGATGTTTTAGTTGTTGCTAGGTAGTGCTTACACTAGTCAAGGACTTTTCAGCTTCCCATGCCCTACTGACTGAGAAGGCTGGAGGTGCACAAGAAGCTGGGAGGGGGCACAGCCAGGACAGCTGACCCAAACTGGCCGAAGGGATATTCCATACCATGTGACGTCATGCTCAGTACATAAACTGGGGAAAGCTGGCCGGGGGGGTCGCTGCTCGGGGACTGGCTGGGCATCGGTCGGCGGGTGGTGAGCAATTGCATTGTGCATCACTTGTATAGTATTATTTTTCTGTTTCAATTATTAAACTGTTTTTATCTCAACCCATGAGTTTTCTCACTTCTACTCTTCCAATTCTCTCCCCCATCCCACCGGGGAGGGGAGGAGTGAGCGAGCGGCTGTGTGGTGCTCAGTTGCCGACTGAGGTTAAACCACAACAAACGAGTATCACGTGTTTGCACAGCTGAAGGACGAATGGATTAAATACAGACAAAGCATAACTGATTGAAAGTGTGGTTCTGTGTATGAGTATTAGAAAACTCTATGAATATTTGAACAATTTTGTTAAGATGAGTGAAATAGATGTGTGAGCAGCTGGTTAACTGCTTCATCAAATGGCTGCTCCATTAAACTGATCTGAAATTGCACCGATTTTCTCCAAAAATGTCTGGCACCTGTTTCAAGCTACATTTTTTTTGTGGCCTGATCACAACGTTGAGAATGCAGTGGTCTACAGATTACATCATATCTTTCTAACTGAATGCTTCAGTAAGGCTTTAACTTTCAGTCTAATTCAATGCCTGTTAAAATCACTGGAGAGAGGTTGAGAGATTTGAATAGGCAGTGAATATACAGAAAGCTTAGAGAGTTCTTTACAGAAACACTCCCTCTAACATTACTCTTACTTAACTTAAAAGTTGCATTTTCTTATCTTGTTCCAGGATAAAGCTACTATTTAGGAAAGATTTGCAACGTTCCTATAAAATACGTAGAAATCAAAATATACCTACTAACCTGAAATGCAAAGTAACTTTCCTGGGGCAATGAATCCAATTGATGGCAAAATCAGAAGCAGTACAGACTCTGCCTAAATCTCTAGGCTACAATAAAACACCTTTGTCCTCAAATGCCTTTCTAAGTCAGCTTCTTAATCTGTAACACTTGAGGATTACATTACATAGCAAGGATTATGTTGTGTTTATGTCTCCGTCACTTCATAGGAACATGCCAATTAATACTGGTGTGTATTCAGGTAAGTTTGGTGAATGCTTTCCTGGAGGAGTGGTTTACCGTGGAAAGGTTCAGACAAAGCGTCAGTCACTACAATTACAAGACTAATCTGTAAGCTGATTAGGAGGATAAATGGAAATTTTCTAATACGTTTGGATGCATTTATATTGATCTTTCAATGTAGTTGTGCATGACAAGGTCATCTTTGGAGGAATTAGCATGGGCATCCAGAAGAGGATTAGCTTTGCAGCAGCATGCACTGAGATAACAAAAGTTACTCTGCTGTTTCTGTAATTTGCGAACAGTGTACAGTCCATTGCAAAAGGAAAGAATATGTGAACAATGGCTTACCTCATCTCTTTCTCCTAGCTTGATGGCTTAAGGCAAGAAAGTTTTTTGGGGGGGGGTTGGCTTATTTTGGGTTTGGAATTAGTTTTTTTATTTTTGCCTATGCTCCTCATCTGCATTAGAGCATCCTTTCTTGTCTACTCTTCTTCCTTTTGTCCCAATGTCTTCACATCTCTTCTTTTCCTTATCATTCCCCAAACATTTTCCTCATTCTCCATTTCTATTTCTTTGTGCTTTCATCAACAGATAATTCAAGTCTCAGGTAAACTCTCCTTTCCTTACCCACTCCTCATACTTAGTGGTTTGCCTCAGCCTCTAACCTCCACTAGCTGTCTCTACTTCCTCTATAGTGGTTTTCTATTACACCACTTCTAACCTCACTTTCATAACCCTCCCACTCTCCTATGTCTTTTCTTCCTGGTTCTACTGTCTTTGAACCCCCCCTTCCTACCCTAAAAATAGCAAATAGTTTCTATTCCCTGTTTTCAGTTTCCTACCTCTTGGCTGACATTGTTTCCATAGCTTTCCTCCCTTCTTTCAAACTGTCTTAAGGCTGTCATGCCTGCTCTTCCCTGCTCTTCCCTGCTCTTGCTTCTGGCCCTCCATTCCTCTTCCAAAACGCTGTGCAAAACTTTGCATGGCTGTCATCTCCTGTCAGTTCTGGTTATGTATCGTGTGGTCTCACAATCGGCACATGTGGGAAATGAGACATTTTGAAGAGATTGCTGCAATTCAATTCTGAGAACAGGCACTAGAAAGCGAGAGCACAGCTCCTCCAGTGGATAAGAGACTGGTGCTGGACATGACAGTTTGATTTAATAATCAAGACAAACATGAACACAACCCATGAACACATCCCTGTGTTAGAGGTGGATTTCCTGTCCTGAACAGTTTCATTCATGTGTCAGTATTAAAGAATTTCCTAGGCCACCAACCTCACTCCAGTCCTGCAAAATTTCAAACAGACTCCGAGCCATGTGCAGACTGAAACACTGCAGTAGATGCCCTCGCACTTCCCATCCATGATTTATGCCTTTGAGTGACCATTTTTTCTTTAGCGTGATAGGTTTCTGAACTTGAAGTTGGCAGATTTCTATAATGAGACCAACTATTATACTCTTAATTCTGACAACCAATTTTTTTCAAACTTTCTGGCAGTCACCAACTAAAGAAATTCAAGGAATATTGAACTCTTGGTGAAGCACCTAAGTCCAATTTTAAAAGCAATGACAATCTGAAGGCAGAGTATCCTTGCCTTTGTATTCGAGACTACAATGTACCAACTAGTACATCAAATTCTGCACATTGATAAGCCAGCCTGTGCGGTTTCCTGCCTTATGGCAGGAGTCTTTGCTTGCGGAAGACATACTTAAATACAACATACCTAATTTTTAATTACTGTATTTAAAGAATAATTCTGTTTCTCTCCTTTAAGGAAGGTATTTCCCCAGTGACAGATCAGTGGAGCTTCCATAAAGAGAAATGCAAAAGTGTGTGTGGGCTAAGCTAAAGATTTCCTTTTATCAGTTCGTAAGGACAACATATTCTGTCACATCTAGCAGAAAGCTGGAATTGCCACTCAAAGGCTTGGAAACGCTGTCACCACTGGGTAGAATTAGCCATGTTCTGCAGTTGGTGAAACTGTTGCTTGTTTTTTGTGTCTTCAAAATATATTTAACACAACCAGCCACTTAAAAAAATTTGATTTTGGTTATCCTAACAATGGAGAGTTTTCTCAGCTGAAGGGAGCTTCAAAAGGTGAAGCAATTCCCTGCTGTTCATGACTGCCAGAACCGTTCTTCCCTGAAGCTGCTGCTGGCTGAAGTTCCTGTTGTAACAGATCTGTGGACCATATTATGAGAAGAAAGGTCAGATAAGCACTGATACATTTTTCTAGTGTGCTTGAATATATCAGTAATAACTATGAGATTGTAACCTGGTGAGCTAGACTTTGTGCAGTTGCCAGATACAGGAAAGTTTGTTCCGTTCAACTTTTGTTTCATTTAATTCTTCTCTCTAGTTTCTAATATAATCAATATTGCTTTCTTTAACATAATCTTGTTTCACAAATTGTTACTGAAGCAGGCTGCTCCAAAGTGATGTAAATGAACTTCTGACCTCTGGGGGTGAAAGAGGGGAGGTAAAAGATACTTGGCCTGTAGCACTCCACAGAAGATATGAAGCCAGCATGTTGCCAAGATGCTGGCGAGAGTTAGTTGGCACATAAAGCAAGTCAAAAAAGGGGGGGCATGTCAGCCACAGGACCAAATACTGACAGGTGTCAGAAGAATTCTCTTTTACAGTGTCAATATTTTTGTTTTACTTTGTAAAAACATTTGCCCTCTGCTGTCCTGCAAACGGCGTTATTAGGAACACATTTTCAAATGATACAAAGAATCACAGCCGGAGATGGTTATTTCAATAAAATATACTCCACTTAATATGGACACACTTAATTGGGATAGATGTTTTATTGAAAAAGGTTCTAGAGAATCCATTCACGATAGTACATAGAAATGTCTGGGACTTAATTAGGACAGTAGTCAGAAGTTTTCCTTAATGAGGTGTATTTGGCCACTGCCATGGGTTTACATGGTGTTTAACCAGGTGTTAAATATGTGTGAAACACTAAACTTCAATCTTTTCATAGAAGCATTGCCAAACAAAGATTTAAAGAAAAACAATAAATGAAATTCAAGATTATTATTCTTATTTCCTTTAGCACTTCATTTCATTCTGAGCCTGCTGCTCCCTTTTGTGTGGGTTTCAGTGTCAGGTCCGGGAAACACTACAGATTTCCATTTGTGTATGTGAATGTCAACATTATAAAAAAGATAATTTCCTGAATAAGCTAGGGACCTGGAGGGGAGCAGGCTTCCAGATCCTGGAAGGTCATGTGTCATTCCATTTATGTTATTTTAGCTCTAATGTCCCAGTTCCAAGCCTCAAATTGCTCTGGAGTCCAGGTGAATGTGCAGGCCTGAATTATTCAAAATTACTGAAACACCATTCAAACAGCTTTTCCTAGCAGTAGATGTTTTGGCATGAGGATTGGGAGTGCAGCTTTATGTGACGGAAAGTCAGCCCATAAATTCCTCCCCTGGTACCCAAATGACAGGGACAAGTTTGTTTCCTTCCATGGGACTTCCACCAGAAACTGCAGAGCATGCTAGTCAGCGAAGTTCAAGGCCTTTAACCATTTTCAGTGAGGTTTCCCCAAACTGTGAGGTTTTGAAAGTAAAATACACTCTTTAACATCGCTTGATATTTACATTCAGAGATCCTACCTATCTACACAAGAAAGGTATTTTTTTCTGTGCAGCCTGAGATGTGAATTCAAACTGATGTAAAGACAACTTATGCTTTCTGAGCAAATAATTTGTTTTATTTTTTAATGTGTTATTTGATTTAGTTTGTTCATGTTGAGAACAGCTAACTGAAAATTTGTTCTAAAGTTTAATGTCTGTAAGGAAAGTCCACAATTAGACTGGTGTAACTGGGGAAAAATATCCTTTGTTTTCAGCCTCACAAAGGATAGCACGATAAGTTAAAACTGGAGTTCTTGTATGTCCTGCGGCAAAAGGGGTCAAGGACACCTTTAAGGAAAATTTGAGAAACTAAAGGATTTTTAGGCAGGAGATGATTCTTCAGTTTTCTGCTAAAGTACATAAAGCTAAATCTTTTGCTCTCTCTATTCAGGACAGGTTCTTTTCAAGGCATTTGGATGTCTAAACACAGGGGGTAGGTTCCTAAGGTACTCCTGGTGTTAGGAACTCACAGTGAAATCAGTCCTTGGAAACCATAAGAGACAGCTAGAAATAATATTTTAAAAAACAACGCAGTACTGAAGAATGTGATCACATTTACTGGTGAGAAACTGGGCTTCTCCCTTCTTGCTTGTCTTGGGGAAAACACAGAACTTCAAAGTCAACTTATTCTCTTTTTCTCCTCACCTTGATACTCTCAGCTCCATAGACTGCTTGAGCCTGCTCTAGTGATTTGGAAGAGTGTTGGAAAGAGGAACTCCAGTTGCTTTGCAGATCAAGGACCCTGAGAATAATTGTTTTCCTATTCAGCTGTAAGCAAAACTCAGGAAACTGGAGGACAGAACCATCAATCATGGGATGCTTTGATATTCATCCTGCTTTGTGCAGTCAGGAAAATCTTCTGCTTGCAATAGGAGAAGAGAGAAAGAAGAAGGAAGCTTGTATGAGTTATTGTGGATGTGAGCTGTCTTCACATGTGCTTAGCTTTTCTAGGGACTGAAGGAGACACTGCCATTATTCCAGCCTGCTTTGCCCCCATCTGGAGCTGAACTGTTTTTTGGGATAACTAGGGTAATCTCCTGAGGCACTAGGCTGTAAAAGGAGGAAAAGTAGGAAGCACCTCAAGACATCAACAGAAGACAGAGATTCGATCTCTACCCCTCCTCCATGTAAAGCCAGCTCTGTCCCTATAGCCATCATGGTATACCCATAGAAGATCTTTCCATACACATGGTTAGGGGGCATGCTCTTGAGGCCTCCCATCGTTTTTATTTTTGCAAGTTAAATCTGCAGCCCTCATCTCAGTTCATGTATAGAAAATGTGACCCTTAATGCCTTTCAAACTAATATACAAAGCAGTTATATTTGGACAGCAGCATAACTGGAGAAGTGTCCAACAAAGTGTGCCAGTAGAACTCCAGCATATTTCCTATTTTAACAGTCTGTAATTTGAGTGTTTGTTCTCTTGAGTGCCTTCAAATTATGCCAATTTCTAGAGATTAGAGTCTAGGCTAAGTACTCTCAATGAACAGATATACAGTGGATCTCTGTTTTAGTTGGAATAAGGTATGTATTTGAACTGATTGCTCATTGCCTGAAAGAGCTGTTCAGCTGGCTATAAAAATTGTGGTTTTGACATGGGAATGTTCCTGTGGCATTGTTTTACATAGCAGTGGTTGAATCTGAAACTTTAGATTCTCTTTGGACACTTCAGCTGTGATGTGGTTTGAACTGGAGTACCCAAGGCTCTCTTTGATTCCCTACCAAGGGAGAAGTAAAATATTATTGCACATTTTTGGTGTCCAGAGAAATCTATGTTACTTTCTCTGCAGGATCACCTTGTTATGTTGCAGGTACATTACCTTCCTGGTAAGTAATGATGATTAATTTATTTTTCTGGTGCAGGAAACAGAATTAAAGGACTCAAGCTTATAAACTTGAATTTAGTCTAAATCACTCACTGGAAAACATTTCTGTTTACAGACAGCGAGGTGACTAAAGCTTAGTACAAGTCTTTTATTAGTCCTGTTTCATATACTGACTCAAAACATAATCACAGGCATATCCCAAGACCTCACCTGCTTCAGGCAGTGCAGCTAGAAATTAGGTAAAAACATAAGCATTGTGGATGCTGTGCTCCATATACAGCCTGAGTGTTCTTTGAGTAAGTTAAAGTTCTTAGATGAAATGGGGGTGTAGTACCAAAAAAAGTTTATGCACATGGGTAGATTACTGCACTCCTTACAAAATAATGCTGCCTCCTGATAGAAGAAAGAAATTAGAAAAGTCAGCTACTCATTTACATGAGCATCTAGAGCTTGAAAAAGACTAAGGAAACACATGTAACAAAAGACTCTGGATTTTATTATTTAATTCTTTTGACAAATAGATATGTTGCTGATTCAGGGAGACTGATGTGGTGCAATTGCTGCTGCAGATTAAGTTCACAAGGCAGTGAGCATTTTCCAGACCATCTTAATTGTTAACACAATTAGCTTAATTTCAGCTAGTGGGGAATCTTCTATTTACTAGGTTTCATCTCACATATAATTGGAACTTTATACTGAAGGAATTTCTGATGTTTATTTTTAGCCGAGTTTTTACATTTGCATTACATTTGAATTAGGCATTTTTGAACCATGAGTGAGCAGCAGCTGAAAAAAAGGATGATCTGGGTTTTTTAGAGTACACTGTGAAAAATATGGAATGGCTAAACTCCATTTCTGACTGTTCTTAGATGAATTGAGGCAAAGTTTCTTTCGGAGTTTTGCTTGAGTAAGCAAGTCCTATAGCATTTGGCCTAGTTTTGCCTGTCTTCAGTAAGAACAACAGTGTAACTGTGGTTTGTTCTTAGCCTGTCACAACACAAATTGCCTCTTGAAACAAAGACCTACAATGTCAACTTCAGTACCCTGTATGAGTATTGACTTTAGCTTTGCTTAGTCAAGAACATTATAAAAAGAAAACTGCAGATAGATGGAAAAAAGGCAGAGACTTTAGAATGAAAAGATTCAGTTGTTTAAAAATAGGTTGGGTCCTATGTGACCATTTAAAAAAAAATTAAGCTATAACAGTCATATTTTTAAAAATAAAATAGCTCTACTGTGCAACTTTTGCTTTCTTCCAACAGAATGGTGGTGTGTTGAATTTCAAGGCTGACCCTGGAAAGCATCTTAGGTGGCAAAGCAAAGATCAAGGCCAATGTCAAATTTTTCTAATTTATATTTCTCCAATGCTTTCAGAGTCTGGAGGCAAGACAAAGTCTGACTGGATTGAGGGTATTATATTCCTACATATGTCTCATGAAGAAATTTCTTGGGACTAAGAAAATTATAGAAGAAAAAATCCCTTATTCTTTTTGGCTTAGTATAAGATGTGCATATGTGAAGTGTAACTCAGGCGAGGCTTTTCAAAATCTCTTGTTTCAGACTGATACTCATGGCTGTGGCGGGTATCCCCCAAGAATGAAACTGCTATCAGCAAATGACCCTCTTCTCCAGAATCACATGAATGCCACTGTGCGGTGCTGAAAGAAGAAAATGAGGTTGTGTTTCACTTAAGGACAGAATGAAAGCTGGAACTGGTTTAATATTTTTCCCCATATTTTCTTTTCCACTCAGTCATATCTGCATGGCTGATGGTTAACAGGGTGCTTTGCTTCTATGTGAGGAAGCATTTGTTATTGCTTGCTCACTATTTTCCATAGCAACACAATGTCTCTGTTTAAGATCCAGTGGAGATGAGCAAACAGAAAAGCCTTTAAGAAGCAGTTTGTAAAAGAAGCTAAATTAAACTTAACTCTTTCAGGTTAACTGTGCAGTCAGTATTTATTCTGGTATCATGAAATGTCTTGTTGAGGGCCAGAATGCTCTCAATCTTTAAGCACAAGAATGGCCATATTGGACCAGATCCACTGTCCCCTTAGCACAGAAAGCCATCTCTGCCAGCACTGGGTAGTGGATTCCTACAGAACAACACAAAAGCAGGGCAGGCATGACATGATATAGGCCCTGCTATACCCTTTCCCTCCTTCCCTCCCCCAGTTCCTACAAGCTGCAGCTGAGGAACTTTCTTGACTAGAACAGGTGTCCGTGTTTTTAAATGCAGGTGTGTACAAAGTAGTCAGATTGCAAATAATTTTATCCTTTATTTACTCCACTAATGGCAAGAGACAAATCATAGTCTCTATGTTTTGTTGCACACTGCACTCATGGAACATGTAAGAAAAACCAGACACAAATCTGAGGTGGGAATCAGAGACTACTTGAAAGGTCCAGATCATTTACTGAACATTTTAAAACCACAGAATGAGTATAGAAGTACATAGCATTAAAACAACTATGTTGATGACTGCATTTTGTTTCCAAAGAATTAGAAGAGCAAGTGAATAGTAAATTAAGACTCATGTCAGGCTGTGAAAGATGAAGTACCCTAGGGACACACTCAGCACATGGAAAAGGCTACAAAAACATTGTTAAGGATACACAAAACAAGCGATTTGTGCCCCAGCCTGGAAACTGAAGTATGTGCAGGACGTTGTGCACAGGTGCTGCTCCTGTAGCAACATTTGTAGAAGCAGTAGCCATTTACAACCCGCATTTCTTTAGAATCCTTTTCCCCACCATATGCTACATTATCTACCTGGTGATAGCGACAGTAGCTAGGAACAACAGAGATAGGTAAAGAGCATTGCATGGACAGTCTTTCCTGTCATTGCAAAAGATTTTTAATTGAACAGACCATTCACCAGCACTGCCAACTCTCATAACTTTTATTGTAAGTCCTTCCATACATGAAGTGTGCTCTAAGCCCTAGGTAATGGAGTCGTTTGCTAGATTGTAATATCTGCACTTTTACCTTCCTTTCCCTTATGTTTATATCCATCATGATTGCAAATCTTGAAAACACATATTCTAAAGCTTGAGAACATAACTGAACAAATAAAAAGAATTAACAGTTTTTAGCTCCCATGATTACCAAGCCAAACCAAGTTCACATGAGCCTTCCTCAGGCAGGCCTGGCAACACCTCACAGAGTTGTTTGACTTGCTACAACAGCCCCGACTCACCATCAACTTGGCCTTTTTCTTCAGTGTCTGTTGAGCCAAGGGTGCTGTCATTACTTGGACAATAGAAAACATCCTCAAGTTATCATGTACTTACTCTTCAATTTAGAAAATAAAAAATTACCACTGCTTTGAAAATTACATTTAAAATAAATGTTACCTAATCTCTGACTGCACCAGCAGCTCTTGGGTTTATAATCTTCATTTTCTATTAACAGAGATAAATCTGGTTTTAAAGTATAATGCTCCAGTATTTCTACTTTTAAAAATTGTTAGAAACCATATGGAGGTGGTTTGCAAATACTAGTGAAATATGCACTATGAGAGCAGCAGCAGCCTGGTGAAAAGGACACTGAGTACATCAGGACATAAGGAAGGGTAAAGACTTAAGTCTGTAAGCAAAACTATCTTTTTGTCAGCCTTATCTGAACAGTACTATCTGAGAATAGTATAAGAATACTATTCTCTCTCATTTCTGGTTTTAGTCAATTTTATTTTCATGGTTTGTTTCATCACCAGATCCACACAACTAAAGAGCAGCCATTTTACACATTACTTAGAGCTACTGTACTGTATCAAAGTATTTATGTAGGATATTATAATTAGGATTTTTCCTCTGCTACAACAAAATTCTGGTTATAGACACGTTTAAATATGATAGTGAGCCTATCAGGGGAGGTCCCTCTCTTGACCTGCTGTTTACAAACAGAGAAGGACTGGTGGGAGATGTGGTGGTTGGAGGCCGTCTTTGGCTTAGCGACCATGAAATGGTAGAATTCTCCATTCTCGGTGAAGTAAGGAGGGGGGCCAGCAAAACCACAACCATGGACTTCTGGAGGGCGGACTTTGGCCTGTTCAGGACGCTGGTTGAGAGAGTCCCTTGGGAGACAGCCCTGAAGGGCAAAGGGGTCCAGGAAGGCTGGA
>NW_008825433.1:2301255-2327944 GCF_000699105.1 Pygoscelis adeliae | reverse complement strand
AAAGAGTGGTTCAACATTGGAACAGGCTGCCCAGGGAAGTGGTTGAGTCACCATCCCTGGAAGTATTTAAAAGACGTGTAGATGCAGCACTTCGGGACATGGTTTAGTGGACATGGTGGTGTTGGGTCGACGGTTGGACTCGATGATCTTAGAGGTCTTTTCCAACCTAAATTATTCTACGATTCTATGATTAATGAATATTAATATGCCTAGTGACAGAATTATGAAAAAATCAAGCAATCATGAATGATAATATAGATTTTTTACCTCAAAAACACTAAGTTATTGGATGCAACAGACTGACACAAAATAAGTAACAGCACAAAAGAGACAACCTAAATTATTCTACGATTCTATGATTAATGAATATTAATATGCCTAGTGACAGAATTATGAAAAAATCAAGCAATCATGAATGATAATATAGATTTTTTACCTCAAAAACACTAAGTTATTGGATGCAACAGACTGACACAAAATAAGTAACAGCACAAAAGAGAGTAGGGAGAAAATAAAAAATGCCCAGGAATGTAGGTCTTCAAGTTAAGCATGCAACGGCAACAGAACAGAAGGAAGAAGACACACAGAAAAGCATACTGCAATTTGTGTAAATAATTTCTGTTTTCACAATCCAATCTGACAGTCTTTCTGTAATAGCTACATGTATAGCATGGGATGGTTTTTGGAGTAATTTATAAGTTATACAACTACATGTTTCTTGTAATAACTGTTATTTTTTTACCCAGGAGGTTAATGTGATAGACATAAAATAAAAATAACCGCCTAAAGTCTGAATCAATTTCTAAAATTCCTTCACATGTGGCTGGATCTATCATTAAAATCCAGACATGCTGGCAAAGTACCTCAGATCTTATGTGACATTAGGGCTGCCAGCTTACCACTCATGAGGTCTGAACCACATTCATCTTTTAAGCATCCATTCACAGATCCGATGTGCATGTGCACCCTCCACAAAAATCTGGCATTTTTCTGTATGAAAAACCATTGTATGTGGGTAAAATGCAGGTCTTGCTGCTGTCATACCTCAGCCAGGCCCTGGGGCAGCGGCAAGGCCTGGATGTGGCACGGTGGCAGGCTCATGCGTGGGCCCTTGGCTGGGCCAAAGGGGTGTCCATGCCACACAGGGCTGCGCCAGGGTACTTGGGCCCGCTGGGGCACCCGGGCCAGTGGCACCACAGCGGGTCCTGCTGCCTTGCCCCCGTGAGCTGTGCGGCAGGGCCCTCTTTTGTCTCGTCATGCTGTCCCGCAGGAACAATGCTTTCCCCTCACTGCACCCAGGTGTGGGTAAACATCCACAGTGTTCAAAAGCAAATGAAGGGAAGGAGAAAGCAAATTCAAAGCAATTTTAAAAAAAATATTTTAAAGACTCTTACCGCTGTGGTGTCTCACAGGAGCTCCCACTTCTCCTCCTAGGGTTGCCAGGGTCTGGGGCTGCCTTTCCTCCCTCAGCCACCGCTCGCTCCCTGTAGTGGGCAAACCCCCAGATTTGGGCCAGTCCAGACCTTCACCCAACATCTCAGCGCCTGGGGCAGAGGGTGAAGCTCTCCCCAGGGCACTGCGCCCAAGCCCCTGGGGCCGGCCACCCTTGGCTGTGCTGCTGCAGCCCTGCCGTCCCCTCAGCAGCCTCTGCACTGGTGGGCTGCCTCCATGGGCGGGCTGTTTCAGAGCTGCCTCTGTTTCACCTCAGTGCACAGGAAGGGGCGAGTGATACACACAGGGCGCTCACAGAAGGAGCGGGAGCCCTGAGAGAAACCCTCTGTTCTCCCCATCTCCTCGCTTTGGGCAGCACCAACTTCTCCAGGCTCCCACTGCCCTGCCGCCTTCTCAATCTGCAACAGGCCTCTTCATTTAAAGGTATTAACAGGTATTTATTACACGCTGCTTAAAACTTAAGAGTATGGTTTCAAAAGGCACAGCAGGCCGATCTAAAGCTCACTGCCACCGAAGTGGGTGTGCGCGCTCACCTGCCTCCTCTCCCCTCCTCACCCTCAGGTTGGTGCTGGTGCTTGCCAGAGCCATTCTTATGAGCCAATTCCATTAGCTAAAATAACAAAAAAACCACCCAAAAATCCCACAATGAAAAATTGAATAGGTCTCTGCCATATTAATGAGTTAAATTAGATCACAGAAGCACCCAAAGTGTGCCAGAGCACGTGTGAGAAAGGAGGTGCGCAGCCAGCAGCAGGAGGAGTGGGAAGAGGAGGGAGGAGAGATTAAGTCTCCTCTCGACCACGCTTGATCAGTTTATCGAATTTCAGTCTTTGTTTTATTTTAACTCTGAAACCCAAGCGTATCAGGCTGACCCAAGCGTGTCAGGCCTTTCCCCTCAGTCACTGGTACATGCCAATGGAGTGCTGCCACAATTTTAGGGCCTGGCTCAAGCAGCCATCACTGCTCCTCTCACTGCTCACAAGGGCTACCAGCAATGAGTTTTCTCCTTTCTAAGACAAAAAAAATGATTAGAACAGGAATTACTTTTATAATATTTAGGAACTGATTTTACCATTATGCTACAATGGCTGAAATGCAGCCTGACGCCCTTTCATGAATGAAAAATAGAACCTGCCACAATGCCTAGGTGTGCACATCCCCAAGGTTTTGTTCAGAGAAACATCCTTCTAGAAAGTAATGTTAGCTTCCCCTGTGCAAGTCAATGCACTCATACAAATGCCTGTAACTTTTCTAAAGTGGGATGTGAACATTTTCTTTAAAAATCACGCAGTAAAACCATGAAAAAAATGCTGTGCGGAAGAAAGCATTATAATCTGCATATGGATTAATCTAATAACATGATCTAATAATGTGTTTGCATTGGCATAATCTTGGAAAGCTCTCTTGGGTGTGATAAAATTTAGCAACTAATGAAACATATCTTTTTATGCCTCTCCTGGAAAACTGGAGCGAGCCAATCCATTGCTTTTTAGCTTTACTCTTATCGCTCTTCCCACCCCACAGACAGAATGGCTTTTATCAGTGCTGAAGGTAGATTGAAGAGTTTCTAGTATAAAGACATAGGCATAGCAAAATGCAGTGGTTGAAGTTTAAATCAGCAAATTTTAAACAGGAAATAACATATATTTTTAACACTGAGGGAAATAACTACTGGAGCAGTTTACCACAGGCATGGAAAACTCAGCATGTTTTGCACTCCTTAAATTTGAATTGGCTGTCTTTATAAAAAGATATTTTCTAGTGAAGTTTTCGGGGTAACCATGGAAATTGCTGGATAGGATAGGCAGGAGGTCAAGTCAGGCCAGGCCATTATAAACATCCCTTTTTACTACAAACCACGATTATCATCCTCTGTACCTAACAAGCCATATGCTGATAGCCTTCCAGATAAGCAGAACATTTTCTAAAAAAGTTGATTTGAAAGCTAAAGCTGGAGTGTTCCTTCCCTGATTCCACTGAAGAGTAGATGCTCTGAGTGGCCTGCAGGGAACTGTGAATTTGGAGGATACTCTACAGTTAAGGCCAAATACAGTTAGTTCATCTTACATGACTATGGATTTTAGAGAAAATAATCAGCCCAGAGTAATGTAAGCAGTATACAGTCATGCATCTTCACTTTCCAGTTTCATTTAGTATCGGCCACTTCTAAAAAAGTATTTGGAAAATCTTTTTTGCCTATATTGGCAATTTTCCCAAAGAGCAAAGACACAGATGTCATTGATTTTAATGTCACTGAGCACAGTCATTGTAATTATCCACTAGCAGAGTCTATGTTACAAAAAAAGAGAACTGAAACCTAACTTCAAAAAAACCTGACAAGTGTCAAGTCCTATTACCAGCTGACTTGAATAGGTGCACTTGCTATGGGATTTTTTTTTGTCTAATATCCAGCTAGCAATAAATGTTCAGAGGGAAAATTTGCTAGAAAAGAAATATGAAAAAATAATAAGCTGTAAACATCAATACATAATGTAAAACTATAGAATATTACTTAGCAACAGTAATGCAGTGAAATCAATATTCTGGCATCAGTGCTATGCATTTGAGGATGACAAGATTTGGTATTTTCCAGACTCTTCGAACTTACAGCTGCCCATTAATTACCTTCATTTGTCAGCTGGCAGTACAAACAGGGTACAAATGTTTAGTCTGCTGCTTGTGTTAATATCTAGGAGCTGCTGCAGTAGACAGAAGGTTTGCAGAACTCTGCTGTATAACCACCCTATGAAATTGCTTAGCTCTGATGTTTGCTAGCACTACTAGCATATTTTCTTTTTCTTACAAATAAAGTAACAGATGAAAATGTCTCAAGCTAACACTAGCTTGTTTGCATTCTTAACAAAACCATTTTAGAGCAAAGCAGTAATTCCACCTCAGTATCAGTTTTAGATGTGCTTACTTACAAGTTACATTTTAGCATTCATTTTTAGGGCCAGACTGATTTACACAGTGGAATATTTGCGTAAGCCACCCTGTGTTCCCACCTCATGAATAACAGTGTAGGAATAAATGGAGATAAAAGCAGGTCCGTAAACTACCATGTTCTGTAGGTCTTCTCAAGCGGTGAAGCAATAGCAGAATGAGACAAGAAGCACATTGAGTGTTACTGCTGTGCTCCCACCAAGGGAAACAAACTTTGATCCTATGCATTGGCTCACTCAGTCACTTGTTGGGGCAGAAAGCAAACCAGAGTATAAATATGCATATGCACAAGAGCTTTCCATCAAGCCTGGAATTGGACCAGGCTTCCTCATTGCCATGTAAGCCAGCCAGTGCAATGCATCATCAAAACTCTGACTAGAGATAGCATATCAATCCTTTTCTGAAGTACCCATTTATTACTCAGCAGCAGGCAGTTCAACATTGAGAGAAATCCTAGCACAAGACAACAACTAGGACCCTGCGTTAAAACTTCTACTGCCACTTCATTAGGAGGTACCCTCAGCCCATTCGGTCACTCACACAGGACCATAACGCTGTCAGCATTCCTTGGACTAGAGCTTTTCTATGAGCAGCAGCAGCAACTGCTCTTAATGCCACTTCTTATTTTACCAGCTGGGAGCTAACTGGGAACTGGGGTTCAGCCCTGTTCCTTAAAAGGCTTTCCCAGAGCATGACAGTGTGAATTTTTTGATTTACACTTGCTTTCTCAGGCTCTTTTTGCACTGCAGCTGCAGAGAAGTGGTAATTCAATGACCTACCAACTTTTTCCACATAAAAAGCCAGCAGCAGAGGAACTGGCATATTAACGTAGTTCCTCATATTGGCAGTAGGCTGGCATGGATGTAACAGACAGATATGATAGGCACCCTGATCTTGCAATGTTTTACAAATGTCACCTAGCATCAATAGATTTGTCATATATTTGAACTTAAACACAAGTTAATATTTGCAGGACTGTTGTTGGAGTCAGGTCCAATAAAACTATAGGTCTGCACAGAAGAGAGAATGTAAGTGGCCTTTGCTGTCCGTCCATGTAGAAGTACATACTTCACCTTGTTTGTAAGAACTGCTGAAGACAGCAGTAATGCCAGTTTACTTGTCTCTATACGTTAATGGAATATGCTGAAGATCTCTATCTTCAGCATTGTTGCTTCCGGCTCTTGCTGAGGCAGCCTGCAGGTTTATACAGCTGAACTTTCCTCATTTATTTTATACAGATTCTTTGTGTCAATATAAACACAGATCAAAGCTAAAATGTTTTACAAATGAAGCTAGAGACAAAAGACAGCAGCTGGTCCCCAGAGGGAGGGTTCGAGCCTCCAGGTCAGAAAAACTGGGGAATTTCCTCCTTGTGTCTCAAAGGCTGTTGCTAAGGAGACCACTTTTGCTTCAATGAGCCTGTGGGATGGACTAGTTGACATATATGCAATATTTCTGCTACTATCTGCTACTAAGATGAAAGAGAAGCACAAGCTGTGGAGTCTTTGTCAGGACAGAGCACAGAAACCCACTTACAAGGCCCTTTTCAACTCCTATACTTGCTCCTACTGACAAAAGTTGGTAACTTCACCATTTTCCCCCTTCCCTTTGCAGTCATCTTCCTTTCAGATGAGAAGGAAATGTTGCTGTGAATGGCAAAGAGATGATACCTTACTAGCAGCAGAAATCCAAGGAGAGCACAAGCTTTCCAAAGGAACAGCCAGCAGGTAGTCATTCTAAACTTAGCACCATCTGTATATTCTCTAACGGTATTCTTTTACAATAACAGGAGGTACTATAAATGAATCTGAGCTTGCTTTACCCCAGATAGTGCTCCTGTGTTACTGAATAGTTTCAATGGTGCTTCTAAGTAGCACAAATATTTGGCTTGTTTTAGAGCTTAAAATGACTGTTTTTACATTTAACCTTCCAGCATTCCCAGTTTTGGTACTTTTATGGTTTTTTTCACATTGACTTTTGTATCAATAGATTTGACATTCACATCAGTTGTGTGACTTGAGGTTGCAAGACCTCTATTGTCCAATCTATTGTTTCTCTGTGATGATCTTTCTATGAGATAAATTAATCTTGACGAGCATTTCCTAAAAAGGAAGAGAGAGAATTTTCCACTGCGGGACTATTGAGAATCAAAAGGTCATTCAAATCTGATATACTTTTAAAAGTTTTACTGTTATTACTGTTTTGATTACAACTGTACTGTTTTACCAAAATAGTTATATGCAGGAAAGGCTGTTGGGTGGACACCCACACGTAAATGCATTACACTGAAATAGCTAATACAGCTTCTAGAATAAGCTGTATTTGAATAAGCATGTTCATCTGCACTAAGGAAATTCTGTAAAACCTTGTAGAAATAAAACTAGTGTAGATAAGGCTTTGCTAGCAATCTATTGCTCATCTAGGAATAATAAACAATAAGCCCTTCTCCTGTTCCCTGAACCTAACTTTACAAAACCGTGGTACAATATGGAGGAAGAGCATGCAGTTTTTATTAATGAGTTTCATTCTCCTACCAGGTGAAGTAAATGTGACTCTGTAACACTGGTATGTTATATTCTTTGCTTGGCACCTGCTCCTTTAAATTAGGACTAATTTTTTGATCTTTAACCTTTAAAATATTCTCTACATCAGTGATGTAAAGTGGCTTGCAATAGCACAGATCTTTCGCACTGAAGGAAAATTTAAGCATGTTAAGTAGGTGGATGGCAAAAGAGGATCCAGGAAGCCTTAATCATCTCTTTTCAGTTCATTTAAGCTCTTTTATTCACCAGACACATTGATACTCAGTCTACAGGGAAGTAAAAGTGAAAACGGAATACGGCAAGACAATGTGCTTCATTTCAATCATTGTCTATTTATAATTCTTTAAAGAGAGATTAAAATAACTTCTCTAAATAACCAATTAATGCAATAAAGCAAATACATGTATTTACATTTACATTTTACATGTATTTACATCTATTTACTGATTCTATTAGAGGAATGTGAGCATTATTAACTTTGGAGTAAACAGGAGGCATAAACTATTTGATTCCTTGATGGTCTTTTGCTTTGTACTCTTACGCTTTGAGGGAAGAAAACCAAAATATTGAAGGTGTAATAAGAAGGGTGCCAAACTGTGAAAAATGTGCCTCCTGCTTACCAGCTACTATTCCTACTGCTGAAAAGGAGCAGGTTCCAAAGCAGGCAGGTGAGTGAGAGCTGGTGACAGCTGGAGAAAAGTAAGGCTTATTTAGTGTGGGGGTGGCTAGTTTCCCAAGGTCCAAAATTGCAGCAAGAACACCTGGAAAAACTCTTGAAATGACCTAATGTGCCACAGTTTGCATGTCTTTTGTAAAGTAAGAGGTAAGTTTTGTAATTATTTTTTGTTGTTGCTTTTTGTTTTGGGGGGAGGTATAATCATGTTCTGCAATACATTGTATTTTTATGGAGCATTGTTTCATAAAATCATCACCTCCTTGATGCTGAGCTAGTAGGAAAGAATGAAATTTCATTGTAATGTCACTTAGATCTATCACCAGTCAACTCTGGTTTCTTCTCACTTAATTACTCATCTCATCCTAAACTATTTATGTCTTAGAAATACTTGGTTTATTTTTCCCACTCAGAAGGAATGCGACTAGAACAAATTGAAAACAAAAGGAAAACCCCGAAGTTGCTTCAAAATGAGCGAGCATGCAGTTATTCTTCTGAAAACCCTTGAGCTTCTTGATAAATTATTAACACTTAACAAAGAAAAAGCCTAAATCATCGGAGATTTAACTGCAGACTTTTTGCACTGAACCTTTTTCCTTTTTAAAGGTTTACAGTGAAAACACTGTTTTGTTCACAATGCATTAATTCTTACTGCTTGTAGAAATTATTTTGGAAGGTATCATATTTTAAATACAAGTTTCCAGTAATTTTTCCACATTACTTCTTTGCTTGTGGGTCTGTGCTTGCAGCCAGTAATATACAACAATGGCTTAATTTCTTTCAAAGTTGATATGTTTTACATTCTATGTTACTCAGTTTCTCTAACATAGTCTGGAGAACTTCTGCAATACATGAAGCTGGGGCTTCCCAACACTAAACCAAAGTCAATCCATTAAGTTGCTTCCCACACATTTAAAGTTCCTAACACCTTTGCTATTCCTGTATTTTAAATGTGTGGGGAACATTCTTTGCTAACATAATGTGATTTCAGCTAAGCTGTGACAACTTTCAGCAGATGAAGATCTCTTGCTCAGTTGTCACATACTGCTATAATTTACCTTCTGTGCAATAATATTTGCATTACAGCCATTAAAATCCATTAAAAATAAGCCATGTGCAGAATTTTTGGCTTTACCAAAAAGCATATTTGGATAACAAATAGAAGCTGTGATATTATACCTTACAGTTAACATCCAGGCCATCTGGGCCCCAGCAAATTCAAAAGGAATTTTGCCATTACTTTAAATGACACCAAGATTTCACCAGATTTTGCAACTAGATCTGTCTAGATACACTCAAGACAATTTTTTTTCCCTCTTCACAATGGCATGAAAAAATGAGACATTTTCTCAGAAAATGAGAATCATATCCACACAACACATTCATAGCCACTATTTGTAGAAGGGTTGAGAGCTACCTCTGTGGTATGCCTTCATTTCCCCCAGTCCTGAGGATGACCCTCTGTGGTGGCTCAGCTGTATCGGATTCCAGCCTTCCCAGATCTGTGGAACCCCACAACACCTTATCAATAAAGCATGAGATGGAAGCTGCATGAAAACTCTCCGAGATCTCTTGCCACCACAAATGTGCAGGAGGGGTCTAGCTCAGGTGCATCCTTTTACTTCATGAGGATTTACTGGTGACAACAGCTCCATGCTCCCTAACAGACCCGCAGAGAACCAATTGTTTTGCTGCTACAGTCTGGGTCACGGTGCAGGAGGGTGGGCGGCAAGGCAGCAAACAGTACTAATAGTGGGTGGATAGTATCCAGGTCTACAGGGTCTTCCTTTCAAATGCACACAGCACAACCCTCCAGCTTTTTATCAAAGCAAAATCAACCACTGCTTTGAGAACAGCCAGCTGGAAGTGAGTGGGACACAAAGATGGCCTTGTAGCAAGAAGAGGGAAGTACTGTGGAAAAACATCTAATTCGCACAAGTGCTCAACAACTTTTAGGTTCTTTCAAGCATTTCAGTGCTATTAGGTGTCCAAATAATGTCTGCTTATGCCTAAGGCTGGACTTCCCTTTCAGAAGTAGGCCTGACCACAGTGATCTGTAAGTTCAGGAATTCAGGACTATGTTACCATAACACTTGGCTAGGAATAAAAACACATGCGGTAATGTAGCCTCTAACTGGTTCACTGCACGGCAGGCTTTCTACTTAGCAACAAAAGCCAGCACTAGCATCTCACTTCACTGCTTTGCAGTCTGTAGCGGCTTTTCATTTCATGCAGGGGGTAGGGGATCAAGGCCCAAGGCTCTAGCAGGCTCTTCCAGTACAAATTGGAAAGTCCAGGCACTAGCGAAATCACTTTTGGGAAAATGCATAATCATTTATGTACAGGAAGGATGAATTTAAACTGGAATGTTTGCAGAAAAGAGTTGGAAGGATCATTAGGGAATGAAAGTCCTTTTAGGAGATTTAAATGGAGCAGCTTGTTTAGTCTAGCAAAATGAAGATCGAGGGAGAAAATGAATGCAGTCAACAAATGCATTGGTGAAGAGGGGTAAACACTAAGAGGAAAAGCTATTTGGGGTAAAAGCACTGGCACAAGGGTACAAACTGACCCTTAATGATTTTAGACTGGAAAAACGAGGAGAAGGTTGCTGCAAGAGTGAAATGCTGGAATTATGACAGCAGCAGTGGAAGCAAAGGGTTTAAGATTGAGTTTGACCTAGCTATGAAAGGGTCTATATAATGGGACTAGCTATGATGTGGGAGATTGGTCTTGATAACTGTGGTACTTAATGCACTTTTATCTTTTTAAGACCTAGTCTACAAACAAGCATGTACTGAAATAACTCCAGCCATTGCCTCTCCAGCTGTGAGCAGGACTTTCACACAGCAGCCACATTCCACAAGAACAATGAAATGAGTCCAGGCTCCCTCACGAGCAAGAGAGACAGGGACTTGGCTTTACTACATTTGGAATATGTTACTTGTAGAACTAAGGATAAGCTTCAGATCTCACTGCATTCATAACTAAATATAAAACTAATTTGCTTGATTTCCTACAGTAAACTTTATAGGCACATAGACATGTTCTGATTTTAATGATCTTTTCGTTATTTCTACAACTGGGGAAAGAGAGCGAGTGGGGAAAAAGCGTGGTTCAGATTTTCATAACTGTTATAAAATGTTCATTTTTAAAACATTTTTGAGAAACATAGGCAGGTGTCTAACTTTAATGAAGGATTCTTCACCATTTCCTTAGAGCAGTTTCTTCTAGGATATGTGTTCCTAGACATCTTAGGAACATAAGAAAAATAATTTCAGAGCTTCTTTAAGTTTTGCAGTGCTGCAAAAAGACTTTGCCTTTACGTATGAGCAGGCTTATGGCTGTTCCTAGAATTCTCTTTCTGTTGTACTACATCCAGAGACTATAGATAACTTCTTAGACTTTCGTCATGGCCTTGTATTCTCATGCTATTGATGAAAGTCCTTCTGATCCTCTAGTCAGAACAGATAAAAAGGGTCTCTAAAGACAATCTGTCTTTTTCCTCTTTTTCCTTTTTCCTTTTTCCTATTGCTGAAGAGAGACCCAGAGGTGCCCGCTGGGCTGCCGCATTTCCATGCAACACAGCGAGGCCTTGCTTGGGTGTGTGGCTTGTCTTAAAATGACTGACTCCTCTTCACAAGTCTTAAACAGACAGTTAGAAGCAAGCATTAGAGCCACATGTCTTTATGATCAGGTTTAGATTTGCTGGTTTTAAATTCCTCATTATATTTTGTCTCATCAAAAGAAACTGTTCATCTAGTACAGTAAGTGCTTGCAGGCAGACTATAAAAGTATCAGTTGTTCTCTTTCAGCATATTCAGTTAACACGTAATCTTACCCAAAGATCTAAACTACTTATTTATAAAACACAATAAAAAAATGATCTCTGGTGTAAAGCAGTTACTATAGGGACGGTTTGGGCCAGTTGGATCTAGCAGTGCAAATGAGAAGGGGAAAACAATCCTATAAATGGATGAGATAAAGAAGATTTATGAGATCATCTTGAAATTCCCCCAAGATAAACATCAGGAATAAGTTACCATAGAAAACAAGTGGTGTTTATCTATGAGTTCAAGAGATACCTGATTCTTTCTGTGGAACACTGAATCATATTATTCCAGAGTAGGATCCTGTCATGGTTACATTTCAGATCCATAGTCTAAACTGGGTTGAATGGGACACTTCCAAGGCCACCTATGTATTACTGGAAATATAACTGGGGATTCTGTGAAGGATTTCCCAACTCAGTATTCATTTCTGCATACATTTCTTGCGCTCTAGACTAGTCAAGGGGTGGTGGCCAGAAGAAAGACACACTTAGTACTTTGCTGTGGCCTTGTTGCAAGAAACTGGGAAGAAGAGGAAGGGGGCAAACCCAGAACCACTGGAGCATTATATACTCTTATAGCTTCCTACAGACAGCTCTATTTTCTGATTGCTTTCTGACAACCACTCAGAAGTAAGAGATAATATATTTTAAAGTGATAATTCTTTCTCCTCCACAGGAGCTAAACCCTGCTTCACTGTAAAAGTGATCTGAAAGATATTCAACAAGAAACTTCACAGAGCACCATGGACTCCGCTTATCCTCAGGTCAGATCTGCAGCTTTCAGTTTGTTAAACAGTTTTACAGTAGAGAAATCCTAATTTCCTCAAGCCTAATTGGTACTGTGAGAATCCCTCACAGGTATAAATTGTTACAGCTTTATGGATGGATTTGAGATATCTCTCTGTTTCTTTTCTTCCTTTTCTATATCAAGTCCAGACGTCACTGAGTTTTATAGAACGTGTGTGAAATCCTATTTAAAGCAACATCATACGTTGTGGAAAGAAGGAAAACCACCAAAACTGTGTCATATGTTGCTTTTCAAGGTCTTCTTTTGCAGCTGAATTGATGAACTCTTGGTTTATTCAGTTAGAATATCTAGGGATATTTCCCAGTAGCACAGCCTTCTAACTGTGAAAAAAGCTTTAGACCTTTTTGAACTCTCCTACATCATACACACATTTGTAACAAGAAAAGCACTTTAACTGGACAGGAAAACACATTCAAAAGACATGTAGATTTAATCAGGAAATGTGATTGAATGGATTATTGCATGAGTTTTAGAAGGAAAATGTCAAAGTTCAGTATTTCAGATTGTGTGTCCTCCCTACTTTGACTCCATCATGTGCAGACTTTTTGCATACATAAATGAAAAGACCTGGCTGATATGAAAAGCTGGCAAGTATCAACTAATAATTTTACTATAAATTTAATGCTGGTAGAAAGTATAATGAATATGAACAAGCAGGTATAGAATGCAAATAGCAGTGTATATCTACCTCCCTTGAATGAAGACTAGTGGAAGTTTGCCCTGTCAACAGATTTTCCCCTAAAAGGAAACAGTTCATAGAATCCAAAAAATAGCCATGCTCAAGCCCAATTGTACATCTCCCTGCCTGACAGTGATGAACTTTTTACGAGATAGTTTAAATTATATCTTTAAGACATTTCCTAAAAAGGAAGAGATAGAATTGTCCACAGCAGATTAAAAGATGTGTTAAGAAACAATGAACAAACAATCTAAAACTGGACTCCATAGTTTTCAAATTTACTTGCACTTAGCACACTAAGTGTGAATATCTAGGGATATTCACACTATCTGAATATCAAAAAGCTAAGTCAAATTCAGCATCAATTTATACTTTGCCTGACTTTCTAGACTTCAGTGTGGGATACAACACAGTACACAATTACCCTGGCTTTCTAAAGAAATGCAGTTTGGAAATCTCACTATGGGTTCGTATGTGTGTGAGATCCTGAAGTACTTTTGAAAACCTTGGTCTGTTTCAGTCAGAGTTGGTAGACAGATAAATGGCTTGGTTCTGTTTGCTACAAACTTGATGAAAATAAGCAGCTAGGCAGCAGAGAAAGACCCTTTTAGTATGCCTATACTCCCCCAATGCAGAAAAGGCTGTAACATGAAAGGAGCCTTTTTTAGACATGAGAAAATCCACACAACAGGATTTCCCCCTGCTCCCGAAGATGTGAAAGCTCTTAAAAATCATGATGCATTAGCAATGCTGCTTTATCTGTGTGTACTTATGTCTTAATATGCATATAATGTTATAGATTGAGTTTTATTCTATACCAGAAAAAGCTGCATTACCCAGTGGGTCAGCCACTAACATGTTCTTTTCTCAGATTTGCCCACTGGCATGATATATCTTCCAACATGCCAAGGACTGAATGGTTATGATTTAATGTAGTAGGGAAGCTTTCAGAATGCATCTTGCAAACGCAAGTTAACAGTGGAGAGAGGCAGGCAGTAGGACTTTTTTTAATCCATATTCAATTTTCAGAACTGCAAGAGGAGCCCTACAAATGGAAAAGTGTGTAATTTATATTTTGCTTGCTGTCATGTTATATGATACACAGAAAGCAAGGCACAGTGGGCACGCTTTCATCTCAGCGACACTTTGCAAGGTGCATGGTGAAGTGGCAAAGCCCGCAATTCCAGCAGGGGAAAGCTCTAGGACTATGCATACACTGGTGTGCTCTTGGGCTTCTGGCTGCGGGGATATGCCCTGGCAACAACCTGTCTGAGATCAGAGCAAGACCCAAGCAGACATTAATTTTCCATTCCTATCTCAGTTTTCAGTAGAAGGAACTGAACATACGGGGCAGAGGGGAGCTAGGCATACTTTACTATGTCTTGATGCTGTTCTGCTGAAGGATCTTAGCCTCGATGTGCACTGTGTCTCCATTGCTCAATGCCAACACAGTCTGAATGAATTAATTTCTAAGTTAAGTGGAAAAGCCTAGAAGGTTTTTAAGTTGGTGCGAAGGCACTGAGGCTTAGTGAGCAACGGCACAGCCTCCTGCAGATTGTGGGACAGCTACATATTGGGCTCGCAGAGCCATTTTTTTTGTTGTATGAAGTGCGAAGTAATCCTCTTGCTATGGGATTCTCTCCCACCCTGATGAAATGATCTGGTGAAAAGATGCCACCCCACATGCGGACTACTTAGTTTTTCTCCTATCATTCAATAACAGTAGGAAAGGAAAATATCTTTTGATTACTCCCACATCAGGGAGCAATCCACAATATTAACAGGATAAATATTTTTCATGATGCAGCAGTAATTAAGGATGTCCATTTCGCTTGCTTGCTTGCTTTAGGAATAGTGTCAGATACTCCATGGCTACAGGACGGTTTAAGGTTACAAATACCACTAGGGTGGAGTGTCTCATGCCTCATTTAGAACGACTTAACCAGAGTTATTTCATGGTGGTCTGGTTGCACCTGTTCACACTTAACTGATTCTGCACAAGTTTGACCTCTGCCTGACATCACTGCTAACGTGTCATGGCAGAGTGAACATCCCTCGGTCACTGGACATGTGTTGTATTATTTCTTGAACTGTGGTGACAGCCAGGTTATTCTAACTGCTCTCCAGACATAGGATGAGACAGTCCTTGCTCCCCAGCATAGTTCCAAAAAGACAAACAATAATAGTCAAACAAATAAATTAGATGCCTTGCTGGTGATCCCTGAATATTCGATTTCCTGAAGGCATCGTTATCCCATCTTGCCCTCTTTTCCAAGTCATGTAATCATATTGCCTTAGGATTGATTGTATTTCAAACTGAGAGCAAAACCTAGATTTTTTTTCTTCAAATGACATAGTTTTTCATGGGAGTTTATAGAAAATATGACTTTAAGGCATCTATCATTGAAACCTTATACAGTCTGTTAAGCATACATATTTACAATACCATGTTAAGTATAGTCTAGTAAAGCACTGCAGTTCCATATAACAACACCCCTTAGATACCCCAGCTAATGCTCTTAGGCTAAGCACTGCCCTCTAAACAATTTACCTGCAAATTTTTTCATCTAATTTGACAGAACAGATAAAAGTTGATAGAAGCACATTGTTATCTATCTTATTCTAGAGATGTCAGTCTCAGTTGTGGAGAGATTAAATGATTTGCCCAAGTTCATGCCCATAGTTCAAGTCTGTGCTAGAGCCAAGAGAGCCTAGAAGTTCAGGTTAATGCTGTAGTCAGAGGAATCTTTCCTTTTCCCTTTGTTCTTCCTATTAGCTTGGTTGTCTGCCCTGGCAATGCTAGGGAAAGCTCCCTTCACTGTACCAGTCCAAGCACAGCTATCAGTGTTGTTACTTCCAGTATGAGAAATGACATTCCTCAGTGTGCACGTCCTTAGCGTGGTTAGGATTTCCCCAACACTGTCACAGGATATAGGGCTCACTATAGAATCCTAGCTAACATTTAGCGTATTTGTGACTTACATTCAAAAGTAATTTCATAAGCCAAATGCAGTGAAAGCTCTTGCAACCCTGTGGATGCAGAAGGTCAACATTTACAGTCAGCTTGTTAAGTTGCTGTCTCCATCTGCATTTTTCTAGTGAGAGCAGTTTGGATAAAATAACAACTGACGTGAAGCTTTTCTGAATTTAGAAAATACTTGATGATTAAACATAAATACGTGAACCGTGAACTGCAGATATGTGTATCTGCCAGAAGAGGAAATAGAAATATTATGAGTAAGTCTGTTCTCACAATTTTTCCAACCCACCAGATAAAATTTACTAAAAATTAAGGTGGAGGAAAAAAGAATATATCCCCAGAAATTTTTCTGTACTGCAGCAGAGTGCTTTGCCAAAAAGGAATAGCTGGAAGCCCTGAGAGACAGGGCTAACATCCTACAGTATCATTCAGAAACAGAAAGTAATGTCTGGAATGCTGTTTCCTATAAAGACAATAAATATTAGAAAACAAATAAGCCATCCAGTTATTACATTATAAAATAGATGGCAATGATAGCTGTTTGGGACTCCAAGCATTTAAAATCTTTTCTTTTGATTCTGATAGTGCCTTTAGATAGGTGTCTAAGGAGCCTGGCGTAAATGTTTTCAGTTAAGGTGGTTTTTTTTCTTCCAGTTGTCTAAACATAGTGGCAGTGAGCATGGGTTTCTTAAATATTATTCCTGGTGCACATTTTTCTTTTTAAGTATGCACCATACCTGTAGACAGCTAGTGAGTAACCTAGAGCTTATCCTATGCTATAACAGATAACGCATTTTTAGTCCACATGGATCACAACCAGTTGGGGATTTGAAGACTGGCGGCAGCCTTTGTTGTAGTCCAGTGACCATTAGATGGTGGAATTGTGGATCTTGAAAGGAGGGAGCCGGGCAAAAGCAAGATCACAACCCTAGACTTCAGGAGAGCAGGCTCTAACCTGTCAGGGATCTGCTTGGAGGAATCCCATGGGATACAGTTTTGGAGAGAAGAGGGATCCAGGAGAGATGGTTTATTTTCAAGAATCACCTCGTCCAAGCTCAAGAAAGGTCCATCCCAATGAGAAGGAAATCAAGCAAACTTGGCAGGAGACCTGCATGGATGAACAAGGAGCTCCTGACTAAACTCAGACAGGAAGCATAGAAGAGGTGGAAACTGGGTCCAGTGACCCAAGAGGAATATAGAAATACTGTCAAAGCATGCAGGGACAAGGTTAGGAAAGCCAAATCCCATTGAATTGAATGTGAGGTGATGGCGAGAGATGTGAAGGGCAACAAGACAGGCTTGTGCAAGTATATCAGCAGCAATAGGGAGCACGGTAGGGAAAATGTGTGCTCACTGCTGAAAGGGGCAGGGGACCCGGTAACAAAGGTTGTGGAAAGGGCTAAGGTATTTGATGCATCCTTCACCATGGTCTTTACTGGTAAGACTAGCCCTCAGGCATCCCGGGTTCCCAAGACCAGTAGGAGAGTCTAGAGCAAGGAAGACTTACCCTGGATGGAGGAGGAACAGGTTAGGGAATATTTAAACAAAATGGACGTATACAAGTCCATTGGGCCTGATGGCATGCAACCACAAGTGCCAGTGTTATTGCAAGGGCATTCTTGATAATCTTTGAAAGGTTATGGTGATCAGGAGAGGTTCCTACGAACTGGAAGAAAGCAAATGTCACTTCTGTCTTCAAGAAGCGAAAGGAGGATCTTGTCAGCCCCACTACAATCCTTGGGAAGGTGATGGAACAAGTAATCCTTTAAACCGTTTTGAAACAAATGAAGGACAAGAAGGTGATTGGGAGTAGTCAGTTTGCATTTACAAAGGGGAAATTATGCCTCATCAACCCAACAGTCTTCTATGCCCAGTACTCCTCCCTGGGCACTCACTCTCGGGTAACAGGATGTTGGCTAGATAGAGTCTGATGTGATTCAGTACAGCTGTTCTTATGTTCCTGTGACACTGATCTGTGTCATTTCAAACCTAGAAAAGTACCTCTTTCCCCCAGGATGAGGGGGGAAGCCAAGCTAAATATTCTCTGGTGAAGCTGTGTTTATAGACACTATGAAAGGTCAGCGGAAATATCTGCTATCCTGGGAAATACTTCTCACAAAATTACTCTACTACCTAAGACTGTAGTTCAGATTTACAACCCCCAAGTCATTTGCTGAAATTTGACATGTGACTATTTATCATTTGTTGGGCCAGGTGGAGGGATTGAGCCTGGCCTAACCTAACTTTACTGCATTTCCATGACTGTATCTCATTTGCTTTTAAAATTCTGCCATGGGATGCAGGCAACATAAGCCTGGGAGGAGGAGGATCGGGGCACAATGTCCTGGCAGTGTAAAGTTGTTGGATGTGGGGAGCTTCTGTGCACCAGGTGGAAACCTGGTGTCGGTCAGACTGTGACAAGAAGAACTAGCCAGTGTATGGCAAAAGGAGCAGTCCACAGAGCCAGAGAACCAGACCTCCCTTTTGGCAAAGCACCTGGGAGCTGTAAGCATGCCCAGAGGAAGAAAAAACAAAACCCTCACAGTTGACAAAGCAGTTCATAAGGCAGGACTCCTAATGTGCAGCAGTGCTGTTCATTTGAGGTTCTCGGTCCTGTGCCTTCCAACTAGACCTGTTCCTGGACCTTTCTCCTGCTTCCCTTCCACTCTTGCTCTCCAGTGACCTATTGTCTCTCTGGTCACCCATTGCTTTGGCCTTGCTCCCCTGCCTTGGAAGACTGGAATTGTCTTGAACAAAGGCTCCACACCTTGATGCTTACTCATGTATCCCTTGTATTCAAAGCCTGAATCTGCCTCCTGACCAAGAACACAACTGACGTTAGAGCTAATACACTCGCACACTGAGGGCAGCTGTTACTCCCCATGACTTTCCTGAGGGTGAATCTTGAAGGGCTAGCCATGGTTCTTCTTTGGTCTAGGTCCTCATCTATTGTGCGTTTGGCACAATAGATGGCATTATTCTTCACATTCCCAGTGATAGGCCCATTCCCGGGTGTCTCCTCCCAGGACTTTCAGCTGGTCTGCCTGACTCCAGTTGAGATTGCGACGGATAGCTCCTGGGGACCAAAATTGCTGAGCATGTGGTTTCTACTACAATTAGTTCTGGCTCTGGGTTGGGTCTAGGCCTGACTTGCTTTCATTAGGCGCAACTGAGCTGACTTAGTATCTATGGAGAAGTCTGGCAAGAAGCAAGGAAAGGCCCAGGTCCACTGATCTTTCAAAAGTGCATGAGACAGTATTTTATAGTGTAATATGGTCACCTCTGGGGAATATCTGGGGACTGTGACCTGGAAACACTTACAGCTGAAAGGAGGCAAGAAGGGACTGGCAAAAAATCCACTTGGCTAACTGCTGACATGTGGTATCTAACTTGGTGTGAATTTTACCAAAATATAGCTACCTCTGCAATATGCGGGAGCAACTTTCTTCTTGAAAAGTAGTTTTATCGATCAGCACTTTGTCTTGTAAAACTGCAACATTTTTTAGTAAGGCAGTTAGGTGACTTAGAATAGCATTAGCAATTTGCTAAATGCACAAATGGGTTTGACTTTTCTTTGCTGGATGGTTCCATCCTATGTAGCAAACAGGGAACGGCCCAAGGCTCCTCCATTTGTATTAAACCAAAATCTAATAGTGTGTTAAACGGCTTCTGTGACTATTTACGACTTACTGAAGATAAAATTAAGCTCCATCTCTCAGGTCAAAAGCATTACCCACAAAAATCTGCCAGAGGCATCAGAGTTCTCAAGTGGGACCCCACCCCTGTCCATGGGCTCAGGAGCCCCATTTCGGCTCAGCCCAGGGCCTTCTGTCCCTGCCCTACCGATGCCATAGGAGTGCTGGTCTCCACCTCTGCCACAGCTCCCATGGCACCCTGACAGGAGGTTCTAATAGAAGAAAGGTTCCTAAATATATGACTATCTTAAGAAGCAAAGGAAACATAGCACAGGCTAAAAGTCACCTATCCACAAAGCTAAAGTCCTAGCTTCTCTGAGCACAAGCTAAGAAAGAATTGTCTTAGACAATGAGGAAAAGAAATAGCTTGAAGAATGTGTAGGGTCATACTGCGATGTACCTGTGAAAAAGAATATTCTCTCTGGTGTAAAAATTCTGGGAAATTTATCTCTCTCTGGAAATACTCTGGTGCAAATCAGAATCTGTGATTTTATTGGAGTGATGTTAATTTATATCAGGAGAAAATCAGTCCTTTTATAATTGTTATAGGGAGAAAATACCTTACAATATTCAGAAGTAAACAAAGTATTAGGTACTTCCTTGATTTTTCTAGCACTTGTAAAACGCTAACTAGAGAGAAGCAGTTAGTGATGGATCCAGCCTTACATTTGGAGTCAAGAAATCCCTTAAAAAAACACACAAAATGAAATAATTTGTAGGAAACAGATGTACTAATGTACTTTGTGTTCATATGAAAAGCAAATAGATGCAAGCAGAACAGTTAGGTCACTGCTAATTTAATTAATTTGCTTACAATAACCATTAATTTCTCTCCTTGGAATAAAGTCCAGTGTGTCTCTTTCTAACCTTCCCCTTGCATCAGCCGAACTTTATTTGGCCTCACCTTGCTGGGTCCGACACCTTCCCTGCTAGGCTTGTAACTGGGTTATTTATATTTGACGTATCAAACAGCTGCTTCCAATTCTTGTCAGGACTGACATTCTCAAAAAGGCAGCCACCCGAAGTGTCCCTTCTCTCACTAATTCTAGCAGGAATTAAAAAAATTTTGAGCTGATATACATTCTAGGAGTCAAGTCCTCCTATGTTTTTTTGAAACTTGGCCTCAGCCTATTCTTGTTGCTTGTTGAGAATTTCCTACACAAATTAGAGAACGTCCTTCAGCCCTAACCCTGATAATTAGCTTCCTTGTTAACATCAATAAATGCGAAAAGGAAAAAGGACTATGAAGTAAAATCATCCTTAAACAAGGTATTGTTTATGACTCTCTTCAGACTTTTGTTTTTAGATTTTCTGCCCTTTTCGGTCATGTTCGCATACTGTAGAGTTATTTATACCATTTGCCAGCAAATCCAGATGGTTCTATCCTGTATACACTTTGTAATGGTATGGGTAAACAGGTGAAATGAAATGGATACCTTCAATACCAAGTTTGAAGAGTGTGAATTCAAGCAAATGTCAATGATGAGCAATTTTTATTAATATAATGTAGCTTTGTCAACGTGGGGAGGAAAGTAAGGTTGCTGTGGAAGTCAATAGTTACTTGATGTACCTATACAAGGGACTTTCAAAACAAACTGTATGTTTGGACAAACCGTGCATTTGCATCAAACCCCTGTCTCAGGGTTTCTGCTAGCCTCCTTGTCGGGCTGTTTTCCATCCTTGAGCTGTGATCCAGCTTGGAGGTTTGTTTTGCTTTTCAGTTTCCTCTAGGACATGGGATTTGGTCCTTGTTAGAAAGACAGAGATCGATGTGGGGATCGATGCACTTCCCAGCATTTGACCTGCTCTTTACCTCCCATTGACATCCTCAGTGCAGTGCTGATTGCCCCAGTTAGGCTGGCAGGGGAACTGGGACAGGGGTTCAAGGGTTCTTGAATTGGATGATTATTGGACTTTCTGGTATGTTTTTGTGTTGTATTGTGCATAGTGCAGCTTGTAAAATCATACAGATGAGGAATTTGGCAAATAGTCATGCAGGAACTAAGCACGTGCTTTATGGCTTCTGCTTCTTTCTCTGGCACATTTAGATTACATCTTTAGGTCTTCACTGTACTTCTTTGGTTAGTAGAAGAGATGGGGAAGTGTCTTCTGGCATACTGGAAGAGTTGTGAAGCATCTGCGGACCTTTCTGGACAGTTCTACAGTTAGCACACTTTTCCCCATGGCCACAGAAAATTGATGCTATATCTAAGGCAACTCCTTCCAGTCCTCTGTTCCAAGGCCAGCTTGCAGCAGTATCTTGGTTTTGAGGAATTTGCTGTGTAACTCTCCCTTGGAAAGTCTAATTTCTGTTAAGAATTTTATCAAGGCTTCAGGAAGGCAGAACTTCTCACAAACCAGAAATTCAAGGTTTTGATCTGACAAGCTGTGTTGAGACAGCTGAGATGCCAGATCAGATTACATAAAGCAGTATTTTACAGAAGACCATGTCAGAACAGAAGCTGAGCACATTTCAACTTTGCATCTTCTAGGTGTTTACACGTAAGACTGAGCAGATCTGAATGATTCAGGGATCCAGCTTCTGAGGGAAGTAACAAGAAGGCTTTAAAGAAAGATGAAATCTACTTTGCAGATTTGAAATTTACTTTACAGATTAAATCTGTAAAAGTCCTGTTCTTGACTTGAGCAAAGGTTCTCCTCCACAACACAGTAGTTCTTTTTGCCTGGAGTGATGATTATTATTTTAGTTCAGGCCATCCACCCTCATCACAAGACCTAAGGATTTATAAATTTAGAAGAGCAATCACATAGGAAGGATAATACAGACCAAAAACTCCTGCAATAGCGAGACATTTTTCAGCAGACTAAGCCAGGAGGAAATAAAGTATAAAACACGACAAAGCAAAAATAACACGATTGCAATAGCTGCTGTAAGAATCTGTTTGTGCTTTCTAGATAATACTTACTTGAGAAGTCCTGCAAGATAATGACTTTTCATTCAGCAAATACCATGACTAGAACAGTAAAAGTATTTGAAGCTGGTCTAGACAGAAAATGTCTAATTTCCCATTTCACCCAAACTTCCCCTATGCTAATGACTGATGGATTTTTCCAATGAAAGTTTTGGCCTAAATTCTCATTAGGTTCTAAATCCCCAGGTCCTGTAAGAAACATGGCCAAGCAAAGCCTAGAACCTGCTTCCTAAAATACAAAAAGCACTATAGTCACAGAACCACCATTCTTCTTGGATCATGAATGCACTGGAAATTTGATCCAGGCTTATACACACAGAATATGAAGTTGAAGGCAATTAAGCATTACCTTAAAAAAAACCACAGTTCTTGGCCATTCTACATCTTAGTTCCTCATTTACAGGAATAATATGGGAGACTGTAGCATGTCTCATTAATGCACAGTAATATAAGTGCTTAACTGGAAACAGGGGTAATGACTGTGTTTGTAAAACACACTGAAGGAATAGAATTAGTTGGCACTGACTCTCTAGAAATTTTAAGGATAAATGTAATATGTATTAAATTATCCATGACTTACATGTTCTGATAGGAAGATACAGATAAATGCAGTTATCTAATGAAGAACAGTCTACAAACTGTGTCAGGATTTTACCTAAAGACTTCAGTGAAAGCTGCTGGAACTTTGCCATTAACTTCACTAGGACCAAAGTATCACTTTCTTGTCTCCAATTACTTAAAATCAGTGTATATCCCAGAGGGTCCTACCTGCTTGGAGTTTGCCCTTAAACCTCAGGAAGTAAACCAAATTGAAGAAGTCAACTGAATTAAGATAGTAGAATTGATCTGCCCCTTGATCCCATATTTCTGCAACTCTACTGCAGTCTGTTTCATTACAGCAGAAAACAAAACTTCATGTTTTGGTGAGGCTATGTACTAAATCACAAAGACATAGCAATTTAAAGTTTTGTTTATTATATTGCACAAGATATCTATGCAATCCATGTAGGTACTGTATTAAAGGATCCACATTTCCCAAAACATTGGCTGTTGCAGCACACATCACAAGCATTGTGAATAACCAGTGCCTTCTTCAAAAATTAAAATAATCGGTTGCAAGTTTAAGCATGTGTGGCAATACATGAAGAAAAAAAGCGAGGAGTATCAATACATACTTCTTTTCAAACACACAAATATACAATTTTCAGAAGAGCACCAATAATGCCAAGCAACTACTTTGATGAGATGCTGTATGTGTAGGCTCTGCAGTAAAAAACCAATATGCACACAAAAAATATATTTCAACTTTTAAAATAATTTAACCATAATATCTTGCATGTGTCACCTGTTTACAACATATCATTTCATATACAATGTCAGGCCCAAGCCTCAACTTGTGTAAATTTGTGCATACTCATTTAAAGCAGCTGAGACTCTGGACCAGGTGTTTAAACTGAAAAAGCCTTCAAATTGTTCACATCTGAATACAGAACGGTAGTGTAAGACCGAGAAAGTAGTTACAGTGAAGGTATAACAGAAATGGTACTATGGAAAAATGAAGAAAAACACTATCAAACTCTCAAACACAAGGTTCTAGAAAGAGGTCTACATGTAAAGTGATGTCGTAATAACTTATAAAAGTGAGTAATATCAGTCTCCTTTCTGACCCTTAGAGATTCTCATATATTCAGAAGCCCATAGAAGTGAACTAACCAAATGTCACAATCAGTATCATCCTCAAACTCTGTTTCTTAAGTTTCTGATCATTAATACTGGTACTTAAAAACGTTTTATATTTGTTGAAAACTGTTATTAAAATTTACCTTCCTGCTATGAGAATTTAGTGTAATAAAAATCATGAAAAACAATAGGTAAAAAAATAGTATTTTAAGAATATTTTTAGAAAACCCGTCAAACAACTGCAAATACAGCTGATTTTTAAGTGTCTCTACTTTAGAACTATGTTTTTTTGTTTGTTTTTGTTTAAGTGAATCACTTATAAAGCAGCAAGGGAGTACCAGTTCTAAGATTTATTCTTGTCCATTACATTGAGGACCTCATCCAAAAGTGAAGGTCCCAAGTCAAGTTGTAATGAGAGAAGAGAGCCTGCAAGATCTGAAAGGGATTCTTCTGACTTAGTCTTTGCCTTGGTTAGTTCACATGAAAGTCGACCATCATCAAATAAATCAACTGTTTGCCAATCCGTGCATCGTTCAGAAAAGCTGGATGAGTGACTATCTCTACCATTAGTAAAATGCGAAGAACCACCATTTTGCTCCCATATGTCATCTGTGTATGTTTCTCCATCCTCCATCTGTTTACTTTTCTCCTGCAATTTTTCTTCTATTACTGGCTCACAGCTAAGCCTAGGATTTCTTGATGATCTGATGGATTCTTGCTTTGAATTAAATGTCACTGGTGACAATAAGGGCAACGTAAGGGCTTGAGAACCCCCAATGGCAGGAAGGGAAATAGCATTTTTGAGCACTGGTGATGGAGTTTCTGTAAACATGGATTCAGAAGTGCTGTTTGCCCTTAAGAATTCATTGTGGCCACCAGACTGGCTAACTCTGGTTTCTCCTTCATTTCCAGGCAATAGCTCGTAGTTGCCCTGCAAAAAGGAGATGTCTCCAAAAACATCATGTTGTCCCTCTTTTCCAATGTGTATGGTGTGACGGAAATCTCCAAGTGGTGGACTGATCATATCAGGAGACAAGATATCCCTTAGTTTGAATTTCTTCCCTTTCTTATTGTTAGCAGCTTTCAAGTAGATGGGTGTCTTGGCTGGCATCTTGCCTGAAGTTTCTGAGAGAGGAAGTTATTTAAAAAAAAAAAAAAAAAAAGGAAGAGGAGGGGAGGGAGAAGCCTTTTACAAAGTCAGTTATTCTCAGGAGACCTTCAGCGTTATCAACGTTACATCATCATCTTGAACCACTCTTGCACATGAAGTCCCTTTCTTCTGATGCAGAGAACTGTGGGGTATGTGAAGGTGAATGTCTCTCACTGCAGATCTTTCCAAGGTGGAGCACAAGTTTCAGTTCAGTTAGCAAGCAAATGCCCTGCTACCTCCAGAACTTGAAAAAAAACCTGCATGGGATACAAAATCAGGTTATCATTAATTTATTTTTCATGGTTCAATCAGTCTTGTTTTTACAAAAAAAAAAAAAAATTAGTAATGGTACTGACAGTTCCAGCCTGCAGATTAGCTTTATGGTGTTGCTTCCCTTCATTAGGCAAGATAAAAGAGTTTAGATTAACAAGGGCTAGCTAACCTTTCTCTGACTTCATAGCTTTTTTTGAAGTCAGAGTTTCTTAGACACGGTTGCTGAGCACAATTCATTTGATAAATATCATTATCTCAATCTTTCTTCTCCTTATTCTGGCATTCAAAATGCTGGCCTTTCTGCATGTGCCCTCAAACAAATTTATAATATTCAACAACATTAAGCTTTTGGTAGACCCAGGAAGATTGACAGAGTCATTCAGGAAACCTTTTTGGAAATGGAATAGACAGACCACCTTGGATTAGAGAACTTCAGATACCCTCATTTAGTGCTGGAACTCTTACAAACTGTCACCACTAACATTTCTGATAAATGTGCCCATTTAAAAGGATAGTTTTAGGTACTTGAAAAAAGTGCTAGTCCAGGTCTTTACAATTAGTTAGAAACATCCAAATGCAGGTGTTTTAGAAGAGACTGATTCTTGTGACTACAGTCTTTAGACTACCGGAATTCTTCATAGCAATTAGTTATAGACTGTAGCTCACGAATTATGTACGCTATGAGGCCATGGTGACTCAGAGTTGCTCTGTGCAACCAAATGAAACAGTATTCTCAAACCAAGTCTTCCCATTAGAATGTCATCTCTGAAAAGCCTGATAAAGCAGTCCACAAGGGATAACAGGCTACTGGGTCAACAAGTTATGGAAAAACGCTCTTCATTAATACTTTAATGGTGTATGTCTTCCTTACAGTACCAGTTCCTGACTCTTGAGCAATCTCAGAATAAGAATGCATTATTCTCCTGGACATCTTTGTACTTTCCCCTATTCAGTCCATGGACCACCAGAGCATCACAGGTCACTCCTCCTCAGCAGAATACTCAGCCCCAAATCCCTCACACTCTGTCCATCACCATCCTCGCTCCATAAA
>NW_008825433.1:2300485-2301232 GCF_000699105.1 Pygoscelis adeliae | reverse complement strand
AGAGTGTTCTATGCAATAAGTGAAGGGAAGCTGTCTGTAACAAGGGCTACTTTTGCTGCCTTTTATCCATGCCCCAGCAGGTATTTTCCTTCATCAAATTAAGCCCAGTAAGAATCACCAGTTTTGAAACTTTATACTGTATGGCTATATAGCCAGATTGTCAAGAAGTATTTAAGCATTTTCACAAATCCTTTAACCTGAGTAATTAGCTCCTACAGTGTGGTACTTAACTGTGCATCACAAGGGGAGCTGGGAATCTAGCCAGTTAGTATTTTGTTTTTTTGATTCCCATCAGATATCTACTGCACTTCAGATATCGTTGAAAAGCCCTCCCCCCAAAAGTACAACAGATATAAACAGATGTAAGCTGTCATACAAAATAAGCTCAGTGTTCTATAAGTTTTTATATTTTTTTTATATTTTATATAAGCTCAATTTGAAAATCTATTTGATTGCATCAATCAGTTAAAAGCACTTCAAAGCTTCCTTCTACACAACAAAATAGTAATTCATTAGGATCTACAGAATACTAGGAGATTCATATTACATACCAAAACTCCACCAACTTAACTCCATGTCAGTACTGCAAGATACAAAAGTAAACCCTAAATGAGATATCTATTCATGCCACACCCCATGGCAACAGAACTGACTAGTCAACTCAGCTACCTGCCAGTTTTAAACTGAAAAAATTCAACTGCATTGTGTCTCCCCCCCCCCCCCCCCCCCGATCTTCTCCCCCACACA
>NW_008825433.1:2284549-2300334 GCF_000699105.1 Pygoscelis adeliae | reverse complement strand
AAACTAAAAAAAATCAACCTGCTTTGTTCCCCCCCCCCCCCCCCCCGATTATCATTCTACCCAAGCAACCCATTTAGCTGAACAAAGTGTCCTCAACTCTAAAGAGAAGACTATTCTTAGCAAACAAAGCCGAATAGTGAAGTTGATTTATGTTTATCTAGTGAACCCAGCTATATCTCACTTCTCAGGAATAACAGGCAGAATTCCCCCTGATTTGAATTCCTCATTCTTTCAGATCTTTTAATCTGGAATGAATGGCAATGTAGTGTCAATGTGGTCCAAAGTCATGCCTGTTGATCACTAGTTCAAAAATGAAAGACAATTCCTAGTTCATTCAAAGCTTCATGGCTTCCACCAGTTTGGATGTGTATCAAAGACCTTTATCACCAAACTTCACAAGAAGATTTCAAAGAAACCTGAAGGACACAATGAAACATCTGAACACCAAGAAATACTAAAATCAAGTGTAAAATAACTTTTGATATAAATAATACATTTTGATGCTCAAGAAGAGCACTGTATTTTATTTAGCTCATAGCTAAGAGAAAAAAAAAAACAAAACTGCAAAAACCCCAGACAGCAAACTTTTGGGCATCCAGATCTCCTTTAGTTCTTGCACTATGAGAGAGCCCCAGTAAGGGGCAGTGTAAAACCACACTACCTCAGAGGATGCTGCAAGAGACTCTGGTGCCAGGAATTTTAATCCCTCTCTATACAGCAGTCCCTGTATTTATGAAGGCCTTGCCTTCCATTTGGCCAGTGCAAGAGGCTTTACATTTGAAGAGAAGAACTTTCACAATTATGTGCTTACTGCAAGCATCATCTGCTCTGCTGATAACAGAGGCTACCATTGCTGCAGATTTCACTAGCCACTCTATTTAAAAATCTGCAAATTACACCTTGTAAATAAAAAATAAGGGTTCCCTCCTCAATGGACAGGCTTTCCTTGTACAGTATAAAATAGGCTTCAGAGCAACTGTACTTTGTTTCTGCATTCCTATCTTCTTTGTCAACTACTGCCCAAAGGAGTACAGATTTTAAGCTACTTTGAACAGCTGAAATAGATCATAAATCTGGAAATATTCACTTAGCCTAAAATACCGTTGTTACTCATATTTCATCTACAATTAAATAAGGAAGAACCTATATCAATGTATAACATGTGGTTTAAAAAAAAGGTAGTTCTTTTAGTAAGAAAAAAAAATAATCATCCAACTTTGGCAAGTGAAGAAAGGCTTAACGAGACTAAGCCTCCAGCTCAACTCCTGCAAAACTAAAAAGTTAGTCCACAACATTTTCACAAGAACCTCACACACTCCCTGCATTCAGCAAGATTTAATGAAATCACTGGTGCACACAGGCTAAGAGAATGGACAGAACACACCTCAATCTCGATACCAGGCCACACAGTAAAGTTCACCTTGTCTTAAAATGAGACCTTTTTCTGATCTTGCTGCTAAAAGAGTCTCTGTTTTAACTCATTTCAACTTGGTAACTAAATGAATGTATAGCCAAACTGGAAAACTGAATGAGAAATTATCAGAAAGCCAAATGCATAACCAAAAGTCCACAGTCCCAGACTGCCAGCCTACTGTGGAAGACCTTACTTTAAGAGAAAAACAACATGAAAGGATTTTTCTTCCAGTTGAAGAGATATCCCTCTCCTAACAAGATCCAAGCATGAGCCAAGCCAGAGAAACTTCAGCCCAGTGAAAATTAAAGTTTTAGTTTGGCTGTAACGCTTGCTCATTTTCATTTCTATCACTTCACACTCTCATATAAAAGTGTTTTGCTTGGTAACAAAGACTAATATTTTCAGAGGTACTTCTCAATCTGCCTTGCAATCTGTCCTCTCAGCAATCATCACCTTCCACACAACTCAGTCTTCCATGGATGCCTCAGCTTATTCCACAGTCTGTTTTAAAAGGATAGACTATCAGCAAATATCTCAACAGCTAAGCTTACAAAGCCAGAGACAAATAAGGATCAAGGTGCAAAATTTTATTTGTGCACAAATCCCAGGAGACCTAGATCCTTAAGCAGTGTCCTAGGCAAAGAAATGATTTCTTTCAAATGAAAGAAAATCCTATTTCCGCAGAGCAGGACCAGAAGCAAGTGTGCACTCTGGGAAGCCTATGGACTTTCTACAGGACAATCTCTTGCAAGGGCTCTGCCTTACACATCATTGGCTAGAAGCACATGATCTTTAGAGAAACCCATTTCCAAAGCATCGTTTAAAACAACACTAAATTATCTTGTGGAGCAAGTCACTAGGAGAAAACAGAGCCTGTACGTTATTTCCATATCCAAATGAGAATACAGTAAACCCAGCAAAAGACAGATACAAACTGCACAACAAGCTGCTTCAACTTTTCTACACAAGGAAGTATCTGCAAGCATAGAAGAATTAGGCTTTAGGGGTTTATTTTAGGTTTTAGCTACCAGTAGCTTTCGGCAGCACAAACAAGCTGTTGAGAACGTCCCTGTCAATGCTGATGCTTTCACTATGTCTGAAACAACATCAGTGCAAAACACATTTTTATTATTTTTGTAACAGGGGCTTGAACTCGTGTAGCTACAATTCCTGAATGCGGGTAGAAAAACCTCCCAGTACAACCAAGCCTTCAGGTACAAGAAAAGCAGCAGACGATGCACCATAGAGCTTACCTCTCACGTTCCTGTGGACTTAGGTGTCCGTATGAACTGGCAGCCTCTGAAGATGAGAGGCTACAAGTCTGTCCACTGCTAGACCAGGCCACCAGTGAGCCTCTGCTTACAGAGCCACCACCTTCTGAGTAGCTTTAACCAAGTCAGGTGGTAACACTTCTCTCTCCAGATTGTTCATCTAAATTTACCTTGTTTATAAGAGACCCAGCATTTGAATTCATCTGTATTAAAGCCAACTTCCCTGATCAAATTAGAAGTCCTCACCCCTTTGTTTCTCCCTCCATCAAAGAATTTGCACCTTTCTGATTAAAGCTACAGATTTAATTACTTTATAAAAACAATCAGGCTAATCACACTTCATTTCAACTAATTTTCTCAAATTGCACTCAGCCTACTTTCCTAGATCAAATCTAACCTATTTTATTCCATTGTCACATATGCTTTTTAGAAAATGAAGGAAAAGAAATACCCAATCCTTCCCACAGCTAGAGAAACACAGGTCAAGAGGGGACCCTATGATACAGTTCATTCATTTCTCCATCCTCCTGCAAAGATCCAGATGCCTTCTGCTAGTCCTGGAAGATGTTTGTCCACCCTGCCCTTAAAATTCCCTACAGGTGCAGACTGCACACATTAATTTACTTCACAGAGGCTAGTCATCAGAGAAGAGGCACCTAAAGTCCTCCCTGCTCCAGTCTGGTCCCTGATGAATACAGTTCATTATTTTATGCATTCTACATCTCCTTTCAGCCTTTTCTTCTTCAGATTAAGTGACACAAATATTTCCACCTTTCAACACAGGTCATGTTTTCTAGAGCTTGGATAGCTTCCCCCCAACCTCCTTTTCTGGTCTTCCTCCCCTTGGTTCAAATCTTTCTTTAAATATGCCCAAAAGCAAACACAATATTCAAGCTGAGATCTCAGTTTCTCTCAGAGTGTCTGCATTTTTCTTTCAGCATCACAACATTGTTGGCTTATGTTTAGTTTGTGGTCCACTAAAAACCTACCTCCTTTAGTGAAGAACTGTTGTCTAGCCAGTTATTCTACATCTTGTTCTTGACTATGCCCCTGTAGCAAAGCCTCCATACTCACTGCATTGCATTCTATTCATTTCAAACACTTCAAATGGTCAGGATCACTTTGAATTTTAATCTTGGCCTCTACAGCATACAGGTTTAACATCATCTGCAGATGTAATAAGCATACATTCAAAACATTCATGAAAATATTGTGTAGCAACAGAGATGGAAGATAGACCTGCAGAGTTCCACCTGATATATCTTTCCAGATTAATAGTGGCTAAATACTCCAAGGTACTGCTACTTGAAGCAGCTTGAATTCTTGAAACAATTGCCTGCTCAAGGGTAAGTAAGGAAATGTGAATATGCTCTGTAATACAGATATATTAATGAATGACAAGGAAGGCTTGGAAAACTTCAGCTCTACACTAGCTGGGGAGAATTTTTTTTTTTTCTAAAGCAAAGGAATTAATTCATTATCAGTCATCTTTGGAAAGGAAAGCAAAAGAGAAATGTAAGAAAAATCATATAAGGATATGTTTTCATGTCCCTTGCTATAAACACTTTTTCCCACGTAAGTCAAAGATAAATAGTACACTAGCTGTGAGCAATCCACCTGAAGAAGAGTTAATTGCCATTAAGTGTAAGCACAGACAGGGACAGGCTGCATACAGTGTCTTTCTCTCCAGGTATCTTCCATTTCTGCAGCACCCTCCTCTTTTTCCCCCGCTAAAACCTAGGTTCACAAACGAAGAAAAACCAAGTTCCTGAAGTGATTTTTAATTGTTGACTGCTTTAAGTCTTACCACTTTTCTGTGCATAGTACCCTTTCAAATGGATCAAGCTGGAGTAAATCATATTAACCAGGGAACACCTTCAACTTTAAACCATTAAAGTACTTCTGCATTATATTGAAATGAATGAGGTATTTCACCTGTTTAAGAGTTTTCATTTTAGCTTGTAAAAAAAAGAAATAAAGGAAAGTCAACCTGGTTTGGGGGAAAAAAAAAAAAAATCATTTTCACAGTTCATTGTATCCTTCAATCAGCTGTACCAGCACAGCAGGAAGGAGATGCTGAAGTTATCTAATTCGGGGCTGCTGTCTAATTTGAGCAACTGGCTGCAGTCTCCAGTTATTATTTTGGTCTGTATCAGTCTGTGAGATTACAAAGGCCCTTTTATCAACCAGTAACCTTCATCCCTGTTAAGGTACTTGAATACTAACCAAGTTGTTTCTCAGTCATCCTTTTTGATCGAAGTGAACAGGGGGAATTCCTCATGTGGTGATGGTGGGGGAGTAATTTTAAGCCTTCAAATACCTCTCCCCCCCACCCCCCCCTTTGAGCCCTCTCCAATTTTCCAACATCCTTTTCAGAGCAGATCAGAATTAGTGACAACATTTCAATATCCTTCTCCCTAACAGCATATACAAAGATAAAAATAACTTCTTTCTTCCCATCATTGCTGCCTTGTTTATAAACAAGATCATATTTCTGCTTTTATCCTCACCATCTTACAACAGGAATTTTCCTGTATTTACAAGGCAACATTATATTACAAACCATTTAAGAGTTCTTGTGCTAGTATAACAAAAATGGGTTCTCTAAACAGAATAAACTATATTGGCCAAAGTAGAAATTTGTTATCACTGCCATTTCTTGGCTCAGAGTGAGCATCCCCGTTCCATTTTTTAGGATGAAGATACACATATATTCATTTAATCAACAAATTTTGCCAGCGCAGCCAATGCTGGTGTTCATATGACACTGTTTGTCCAGTAAGACTCTATTCCTCATTAAAAAAAAAAAAAAAAGAAGCTTTCCAAGCTATTGTTCTCCAACAAAGCAAGGCCATACCTCAGAAAGAAAAAACATTTTATGTGAATGTGCTCAAGCTGTCAGTCGATAAATCAGTTGAGATTTCTCCATCGTCCTCAACAATATACTTCCTCACCAATCTCCATCACCTGCAAATTTGTACCACAACAATCTTACACTTATTGCAGGCTGCTTATAAAAATACTATGCAGCCAAATGCTGTATAAAAAGATCTCTGCATTATTTCAATAGAAATACATCCCTCTGATGCTGACTTCTTTCTGACATTTACTCTGAGATTCTAAATGTTTTTAATACGTGCTTTGTTGACACTGCAGAGGACTAATGTTTTAAAAAATCTGGCTGGAACGCAATATTAAGTCAAATGCCTTATAGAATCTGTTTTCGCAGTTGTGCTTTTGACGACTCATTAGAATGTCTTAAATAATAATATTTTTTTTTCATCAAGCAAATTTTTTTTCACCTTCCAACAAGTTTTGGTCACAGCTTTCTTTCAGGTTTGAAAAGTTAGAATCTTTTCTAGAATAATAAAAACATTTTTTCTTCTCTTCTCCAGAGATAGGCATTTAATGACCTCACTGTATTCTGTTGTTCGGCTCCATGGACTGAAACAGGTCCCTCTTTATTACTTTCTTCTTAGCTTTGTTGGCTGGTACATTCATACATACAGATTTAATACCATATAGTTCAGTTTTATCATTGGCTTTCAAAAAATTGGATGAGTGCAAGACCATGCAGATTTAGGCATAGTACATGTCAGTACAAAATCTAGCACCTTAACTCATGCAGCTGGCAAAGGCAAGGTTATGCTATGTCAGAGTGTGCACTGAGGCACAGTCACACATTTCCTCCTACAAAGCCAGCACACCAGATGAGTGAACAGCTGGGGACTGTAAACTCATAAGCCACAAGATGGAGAGCCTTAAAACCTTGTCCATCAGTTCTCTTAGACCAAAGGAAAATGATTGTGAAATGGGGCAAAAACAACCCTAAAACCTGAGCCCATGTGCCACCTAAAAGATTGGTTAACTGCTCTGGTTGAAATCTCATCTGCTGAGGGAGAAGAAAGGAACAGTTTTTAGCCAAAGCAGCTCCCTGATGCAGCTCAAGACATGTTCACATAAGTGCTGGTATTGCCATATGGAAGAACTTGGGAAGATGTGGATTGAGGCAGGCAGTACTGCCCCTTTTGATGTCAGCCAGCACTCATATCAGTTTAAGTGGATTACGAATCCACACCCTTTGTAATTCTGAGCAGGTTAGCATAGATGGCTTTCTTTTGACACAGAGGGTGTAGTTCCCCAACTCAGCTCTGCTCTCAAAGCTGGTTTAAGAAGTTCCCACCCTGGATTCCTCACTCCTTGCTGCTGGTTCCCGGTTCTGCACTGCAGTTCCTTGTACCCTCCGTGGGCAGGCAGACATAAAAGCTACACTGCAAACTGGTCACAACAACAATTCTCCCCACTGACTCAGTTTACAGTAAAGGCTTACCAACAGCTGCAGTGTGACTGATAGCAACGCTTTGAGAGAGTTCAAGCCCAATATAAATGTTGCTGTCAGAAAGGCATTCTCCCCTTCCCCCCTACCGTGTGTACACACTTGACCCCATATAAGCCAGTTCAGCACACTGAACTGGGTGAAAACTAACTAGGAAAGGGGCATAAGATCACAAGGCTAGGAGTGAGACTGCTACTTTCAGCTGCAACAAGTCACTTGAATAGCTCAGCTACCCCATGAAACATCACTATTCGAGAGGAAGGAGTTCTGGCAGAAGGGATGGGCAATTCTTAACCAACTCTTCTGCAAGAAAAAATGGTCCACAGAATTACATCCAGATTTTATTCACTTCTGATGCAAAAGTGGTTTGGTAGCTCCACTAGCTTCTGCCTTAGGGTTTCCAAAGTAGCTGTCATGTTGAAATGAATTTTTTCCAGCTATAGTTAAGAGTTTATTATTACTATTTTTTTTAAACAGATCCTTAGTTTAACATTTCCTTAACTGGTAGCTCCTGACAATAGGCAATCTAAAATGAAAGCATTCCACCTAAAAAAATCCCCCTACCCTGAACTCCCCAACTCCAATTCTCAAATACCCTTCATCTCTAAGTCAAATATTCTTTATCGTCTCCTTGAAACACACAAGTGACATAGGCATATTATAATCACCGGTTCTCCTATTATTCAATTCTTAAAGCATTTCACTTGAAATAAATATTTACCATCTTGAAGTGGCTGATAAACTAGGTTTAAAACAAACTTGAAGGCCAGAGAGCCCTCTGTATGCAAAGGCTAACAATGAGGTAGAGGTACAAAGCTACAGAAAAATAGAAATTTGCACAGGACTTATTTGTTTTACTACATAGAAAAAGGATGAATCCTCTGCTCTGTTGCAGTTCTTCTGCCTCCTTCAGAAAGGTGAATGGTCATCAAGATAAGATCAAAGAGCATGGGGTTGGGGTAGAGGGAAGAAAGTAAATTCTTCAGTGGCTTACAAAAATCTTCACTGAATTTCTTTTTTGGTCCAACGCATGCCCTCTTTAAGGAATGGGGATGAAATCATGGAGTAAGACTTCTAAAATTTTGTTATCTATATGCAATTCAAAGTAGATTGTTAATACAACTAAAGTAACCATTTTATCACCCTTATATGAAACAAAAGGAAAAAAATAGAAATTACATCTTCACTGTGAGTTTCAACTATGCTCTTAACAAAACAGCTCCACTATTTGAAGGCACCATTTGGGCGGAGATAAGAATCTGGAGGAATAAGTGACAACTAAAAGACATGTCATATTCTGGCTCTGCTCTGCAGCATGTCAGTGACACCTGTGACGTGCCCCAGCTGATAGGGACACATCACACTGGACAGCAGCACAGAGGTCTCCACTTCCTCCTGAAACCTCTTTGTTACAGACGCTCAGTTCTGTTAACTTGAGTTGCTTGTACTAAATTGATCACACTTCTTTTTTCTGGAATATATCAAGTAGTATCAGAGTGCATGCATTCTCTGTGCCAACAGTAGTTTTCACATACTGCTCTTAAAACCAGGCAGAGTTAATCAGTTTAATTTGAAAGAAATTAATAAACTCTGCACTTGCACAGAAGTATACTGTCTGAATATTGAGTGGCACAGTGGCAATTCAGTGCTAAAGCTAGTTTACTGATTAGCAGCTGATATTTCTTTCAAACCCTAAACCCCGTGTATTTAATTAAACTGTCTGAAATACCGCTGTCTCAAATCCCACTAAAGCTACCTTCTCAACACTCAGGGTTTTACCTCAGCCAGTACTCAACATCTATCTTTCCGTTACTGCAAGCCATATTTCAAAAGATAAGTACAGCTCTAAGACACAGCTTAAGCCAAATGGTGAGATGACAGCGTCTGTATATAGAGAACACTGGACCTCAAGCTTGCATGTGCAGGCAACGTGACAGAATAATTAAATGGGTCAGGGAAACATGCTGTATCCAATGAACCCAAGCAGACCTAATGTACTGCAAGTCAAGTCCTGCCCTTTGCAGCCTTCTGGAAAAGCATTTTGCAGACGCTCATGTTCTCTCTGCACTCTGCAGGGGCTCCTGCTCAGAACTTTGCCTTGAGACTGCAAGAGAACATAAATCCCTCTGTTTAAAGGTCAATATTTCAAAGTTCTCCAAAACGGACATTTTATTTTCAGTAGTGTCAAGGCAAAGAGTATTGGCAGCAAAAAGAAAACTTCTAGTAGGCAGTCACATTAGGGTAATGTAATCATGACTCATGCTCCTCACCCATTTCCTGACTAGGGCTGTGCATGATCAAAAGAAAACCAGCCACAGTAATGCTGCCACTCATTAATGTTAGCTAGCCTGAGAGGATTACAGACTACCAGAAAACAAACTCATTGCAGAGCATCCTATTTAAAGCCTGGCATAAATTGACGCTGACAAACACAGTGGCATAATACCATACTCAACCAAACAACAACTTGCCTTTGTTGTGAGAAACAAGTTACAACTTTTTATGATGAGCTCTCCTATCGGAACAAACCCTCTCACACACCTTAAAACACTGTAAATCTTTAGGGCATGTAAGGAGAAGGGGGGGAATATCCAACTGCTAGTCAGTCTTTAAGGAAGTACAACATACATGGTCCTTTTGAAGAGCATCACAGCAAACTCAGTCTGCTATAAAACAACTACCACCTCCCCAGAAAGACTGTAAAAGAACATACACACACACGCGCGCGCGCGCCAAAGCACGAGCTGGGCCTAAGTGGCTGTCACCTTAGAAGAAAGGCACTGCAAAAGGCAATTTCTGTCTCAGTGTTCAATACTGTTGGGCAGCCTGAGTGAAGCGTGTGCTTGATGATGCAAATTGGTGTTCATTTTTATAAAGAGTTCTCCAGTAGAAAACAAATTTCAGATCTTTGTTGGGACCTTGGTCACATTTAATTTGTTCCAAAACCCACATTAATGAAAACCCCAAAATTAATCGTATATTTCAACAGAAACTAGGCTAGACTTTAGGTAACTCCGATGACAACACCCAGCTGCACCTCTGCAGCCCTCACAGGCCAAATACGGATGAGTCGACTCTTCTCCCTCCTACCTCAGGAGCAAAGCCCTGCATTTGCAAGTCCCTTTCACTCTTTACAAATGCCAGCTAGCTGCTAAACATGCTCCTTGGCACCAGTGACCGTGTTCCTTATGCTGCTTCCAACAAGGAAGATCAAAGGGGAGAGAGAGCCTGAAGTTGACCGTTAAATATATAACCCATTGCCAAACCATTGCCCATAGAATTAAGACTGATCAGCAGTGGCACTCCACTCCCAGGGTATTGATGAGACCTATACCAGGTGTTCGACAGCCAAATTCCGCCCAGATTAAGCACCCTGGCTTTTCAGTAAAACCTCAGCTTGCCTCTTAGAAATCTCAAACATTTTGCCCCTCACATGATGCAGAGTACTGGGGGACAGGTAGGAGAAACAGTCAGTTGCACAAGGCAAAAGTTCTGTTTGGGTCTGGCTAAACCAACACCAGCTAAATGTACTAAGCCTATACTAATTACTTCAGAGTTGAGAGAAGCTCATTCTGAAACAGAGCAGACATACACCAAGGCCTTACTTTGCATTGTGACACTTGCTGCTAGACTGTTATAACTCTGCTTGGTCATTGTGTGTCTTATTTCTACAACTCTAACAGCACAGAAATGAGGTGCAGCAACCCCTTTGGGCATGGATGCACCTCTCGACCAATGAGCTGTTACCACATGCTGCAAGTCGTTCATGTAGTAATTCATACAGCTGCTATGGAAGGCAGTGGAGTGTAGGCAGACAAATAAAAGAACATAACTCAGGAACCTACTTTCCTGTGTAAAGGGCACATTTATTTACTTAATCCTTTAATAAGTAGGTAAGATGAACTTCTGCCTTTACTGAGGGCTATTTAAAGCAAATTTCTAATGGCTCTTGCAAGCTCCGTGGAGTCAGAATTCAAGTCATGGGAGGAGTGATATGTTGCTTAGTGTGGTTTACCATGCTTCAGAAATTTAAGAAAAGGTGAGACATTGTAGAGCCCAGGACAGACACCTGCAGTGCTGACAAAAATGTCCACTCAAACACTGGAAAAACCACCCCACCAAAACCAACCAAACAAAAAAATAAAACACAACTATGACAAAAAACCCCACCAACTCAGAAAACAAAGCCAATGTAAAGATGGTCAAAATCCAAGCCACAGAAGTAAGTGGTCAGGTATTCCTGATCTCCTTAGTGTAGGCAAGGGGAGCAGAAATTGAGGTCTATTTCTTTGTCCCAAGTGCAAATCTAAACCATATCCAGAAAAAAAATCCGCCGTATAATACTGTAACAATGCATCAGGATTGCATTAATTTAAGGCACAGCGTGGCACTCTTCTCTTTTAAAAGACCATACTGCTTCTTTGAACAGAGAGAGCCTCTGTAGTAACACAGGGAAGCAACACATTTCAGCTCCCTGAGTTACAGAAGAGCACATGGCCAACAGAGACAGTACGCTCAAGAAATTTAAGAGGGAACTTGCATCTGAGGGGGGCATCAATATCTCAGTGTTGCTGCTTCGGTACCGGACAGGAAGGAATTCATGCATAATGTAAGGCCTGTTCCACAGACTCTCTGGATATAGCTCACGTGGGAAGGAATAGAAATATCATAACCAAAATACTTTGAAACACAGTCCCAACAAAAGGCATGTACAGTAACTTCTAGAAGGAAGATGACATTACCAAACTGGCATTCCTTCTTTTCCTCTGTACGTGGGTGCTACCTGGATTCACCAGAGGTATGCTCCTTCTGGCTGCAGAAGCAGCAGGGCAGCATACCTGGGCTCCGAGGAAGAAGCCCAAGGAAATCCTTACTGGAGGAAATCGTTAAGTTGTTCACTAACAGCTACAAAGATCCATGTTAGAAATAGTTCATCAACACCCCTATTGCTATAGTCCTATGCTTCTTAAGTTAAACCACATCCTTGGGGAAAATGGGATTTTGTTGTTGTTTTGTTTAAGTTCTCTCAGAACACTAAATACAGGTTATCCTACAATAATTCAAAATAAATATATCCATTTTCTTAAACAAAAATACTGCCACAGACACTGCTGTTAAACTCTTGCCATTCCTGAAAAGACCATAATCCATTCACTTTAGAGAACAAATGTGGAAAGGCAGAGACAATTTAGCACGGGAAGAGAAGAGAGCCCCAAAGAACAATGAAAAGAAAAAAATCTGCACCTAATGAATAAACCAAAACTCTCAAAATACAACACATTAGCAGCTTGCAGTAGAACAGTTAACTTTTAATAGTCACCAGGATCCCAGGTTAGTGGCTGCTGATTAAGGAAGTTCACACCTCCCAAAGTGAGTGTTTCAGACCATCTGAAACAAGGCAGGCAGTTTCACCCAGGGTGCCAACACAGGCTGAAAGACCATTACATATTAAAGTGAAATCTCACTTTTAAAAACAAAAATATTGTGAATATCTGAAAAATCCAAGGAGACTCTTAATCTGCCTTGCATTTTGGCTGTTACATTCCCAATGACTTATTATCCAACGAGACGATCTGAGTGCTGCTTTAAGAACTTGATTAAGCCTAATAAATAACGAAGCTTCCTTCATAGCTCTTGCTAGTAACCTTTCTTATGCAGGAGAAGATACAGAAAATTTTCTTGTGTGTTTTTCCCAACCCTGAAATATTCTTCTTGGACTTTCCATTGAAAGGCTGTCATTTACTAGGCACCTGGAATTAGCTATTTGCTCCTTGGTCAAACTTAGCATTCATGCCCTCAGAGTGCAACAAAGAGTTTACCATTATAATGAACATCTTGGTACATGTGCTGCATTTGGAAAGCAACCCCTCACCTCAGGAAGTACAATAAACTCCTATTTCAGTTCTTTTTCCTAGAATATTCCAATATTAAATGCAAGAAGCAAGAATGAAACAAAATTAACATGTTGAAACATTGACAACTACTAATGACACTTTTCCAATAGCTTAAAAAACCACCAAGATTAATTTTTTGAGTCACTTAGTCTGCATCTTCTCTCTCTCTCTGTTAGCAGTAATTAAATCAGAATAATTATTGGAGGCTATAACTACTGCAAATCAGATCAGAATCAGGACTCTTGCTTTACTAAATAGAGGACAAGATAACAAAACCAATACATCTGCAATGGAAGGATAGGTCTGTACAACACCCAATATACACAGCTCCTCTTCTGCCCAATACATCCACCCAAAACCAAAAGAATATTCTTTTTTCCTGTCATGGGATCTGAGAGTAGATCAATTATGACTTCTTATACACCATCTTAATATGCCTGATTTCACAGGAGTTTCTCCCCATTTGTACACCGTAAAAGGTAGTGTCACTCCCAAGTCAGACTGATGTTACAAGACGTTACAAACAGAAGTTGTGGCATTTTTTTCCTCTATGGGCATTAGGACTCGTGTGGGCTTTCTGCTCGGCAGGAGGACTTTCAACCTGCATTGCCAGTGGATGCTCTTAAACTCTTCACCTTCAATTAATCCATTTCAGTTGGAGAATTACCCTAAAATGACCTGCACCGGAAGACTGGGGATCAGGGAGAAGAGGGGAAAATTAACAGGTAGATAATGGAAATTAGAGGAAGAGTGATCTTGATTAGCAGATATCCGAACATCAGCAAGCCACTGGAGTTTTAACAATAGCCAAAGTCATGCATTCAAGATTAAAATTTAAGACTAAATCACATAGGCCATACTTTCAGGAGGGAAGATTGTGCTCAGAAACAGTAATAAGAGTTTTGCAGGTCAGAAGAGATAATCAGCTGAACCTCACCCTCTTCTGCTGTAGTCACAAGAGGCTACTGCAATTCCCTGCTGCATTAAGAGGGCACTGACAAGGGAAAGGGAAGGTCCAGTAATTCTGTATTTGGCCATCACCGTGTCCAGTCCCAGCAGCCACAATTCTGGGAGGATGCCACTAAACAAAAGAGGGTTTCAGAAGAGCCACAAGACTGATACTATCACTTATGTTTGCTAGACTAAAGCTAGACAAAGCAAGGTAAGAATGAAAGTGTACCTTTTTGTAACGGCAAGAATGATTTACCAAGGCTTGTGGTGGATTCTCCATATTTGCATTTTTATTAAAAAAAAAAAAAATTCTAAAAAAATGCCCTAATTCTAATTCAAAGAATTCAGGCAGAGCCAGGAGTCATACTGACACAGAACTGGGTAACAATTCAGGAAAGGCCTACAGCTTGTCATAGACAGGTTCCCAATGGTCTGTTCTGGCTTTTATCATTCAAGATATGAACAGTATTTTTCCCTAGATACATGACATTTCTCTTAAGAATTAAATACTTTGGAAAGCATTTTTATCTAGGGAAAGCCATACTAAAATTTAGAGCCTTTTTGTCCACAGATTGTGTTTTCTTGGCCATCAAGATGATTATGAAGGTTGAAAGGGCAAATCTCCTGCAAGTTATCAAAATAGAGCTCTCATCCGAACAGTTGTGTTTGGAAAGTTCTTGTCTTTCAGCACAAAATAGAGAAAAAAAAATATATTTACGTTTGACACTACTTCAAATCCTGCATGGAGAACTGAATAAATTATTTCCTGTCAAATTGCCATGAACAGTTTGAGATCTGCAAGGTTTAAAAGCTCTTTCTCCTCTGATGCTGTGTAAGCAGAAGGGCATGTATTTCACAACAACTTAGCCTATTCAAAGTGAACAAGGAAAACTAAACATTTTAAAGTGCAACTTTCTAACAAGGGTATCTCAAGCCCATGACTGAGCAGAATCCCATGTCCAGCTTCAGATACTCAGTTCTGAAGAAAAGCACAATGAAAAAATGAGATGTGGCTTCATTCACTTTTACTCAAGAGAAATTGAGAGAGAGTATTGTCAAATTCAAGAACTATAACTATCATTTCTTTTCAAGCCACATGTCCTATATATTGTTACTACTGTAAAACGTGACTTTGGGATCACATTTGTACTTTCAGGATATTAACTCAAGAACTACAAACTCTGAAATTCAGAAAGCCCAGTAACTACTGACAGCTACCTCACCAGATGGTACTGAAAGAACACTGAATCAGAGCACCTGAAGAATCACCTGGTACCATTTCAGACAAGGATCTTTAATGTACACACACACACAAACAGCTGTTCCTACTTCCGCAGATACCACACTGTTTTATTACAGAGAGAATACACACAATTTCTTAGATGATGCCTTCTTAACATGTCCACCTACCCTTCAGATGTCTTGGAAGCTTGCATTTTAAAGCTCATTTTCAGAGTTCTTCATAAATATCAGACTTTGCCATTCAAGCCAACATTTTCTATCCTTCATCTGCAGCAATCTGTATACGTTTGTTTATTGGGAAGATTAGAAAGAGGTGGGAGAATTTCAAGTGTTGTTAAACTGTTTCTCTAATGAGACAAAACAAAATTATGTATTTCTACTCCCCTGCTCTACTGTAATGCCCTTTACTCCTATGCACACACCACCCATCAAAATCCACAGCCTTGCTAAAAAGTTCTGGCACTTCTGTACTTTTAAAGCTAGTGCTGACATTCAGATTTGTATCTGGGAATGTGTCTTTTCCTGTTGCTGTGAATTACCAGGACAGTAAATTTTAAGGTGTCTTAATTGTATAATTCTTGCAAGATTCAGTAGCTTAGTGTCTGCCAGCTAAAGTCTTCCAAAATCCCCTCTCTATTAAAAATACCACCCCTCCTGTTTACATTGCTCTATCCCCA
>NW_008825433.1:2276512-2284521 GCF_000699105.1 Pygoscelis adeliae | reverse complement strand
GAATAACCATCAACCCAAACTCAGAGGAAGGACTCTGCCTAAGAACTAGGAATGTGGAACCAGGAGATAGAGGACAGTGGAAGTGGGGAAGGGATTGACCCTTATGCATAGATACAAGGGAGAAAGACATGTAAGCAGGCTTGATGCAGGAAAATTAGCTGGAATTTAGCAACAGGAGTTAATTTCACGTTTAGATTGCTCATTTGGGCATTGAAGCCTGCTTCTTTCCTTACAGATTCTTCAGTTTTATGCAGATTATATCTTTGTACTTTCAGAGATTACTTGAATACACTTAAAGATTTACATTTCAATGGATATATCGTTCTTACCAAAGGCAGTGTCAAAAAGCTTCAAACTTCTCTGTTGTTGCTTCATTAGATGCTACTCCTATCTCTTCCTCCTATAAGGTTGTCAGAGCACATCCCAGCAATCCAACTGTTATATCATGCCACAAAATACCTTATTTACAATGCATATTCCTCTGCTAAAGTAAAGGGACCATTGTAGTCTTGAGGTAAAGCAACTACTGCAACCTAAAAGTGAAATTAATTCTGAGACAAAAATCTGAAAGCTGTCTGCAACATAAACTACTTGATTGTTCATCGCTTTTGTTTGGAGACGTGGGTTTTATTTTTGTCCTCACAAATTCCTTCAGGAACTCCTACAGATTCCTAACCTACTTGGGCTTTTGCTATTGTAACTTTTCTTCTTTGGGACTAAAAATGTGTATTTTTAAGAGAGCTGTACAGCCCACTCTGCCATAAAATGGATGGCTTTGTTGTCTTTGCTGTTGACCTTAGTGGATCTTATCTAAAAGACTCTGGAGACTGAGATGGATATTCATCATGCCTGAGGGTGCATATAGACAAAACCTAGAAGAAATATAGCCTCCCTCCCCACTAAAATCATACCGTGCAAGTGGGGAAGGGACATACAGGAACAGGGCAGCTGCCATACTAATTACTGGTCCGCTCAGTCCACTATCTTGTTCCTAACAATAGATTTTCTATTCAGTCTGTATGACTTCTCTGTACCACTAATTACTTTGCATATCATTAATAAGAAACAAGTTAGAGCACACACAATAACGTTAACAATCCAACCTTTTCATTTAAGGTTTTCTTCAAACTGACTAGATTCTACCATTTACTTCTAGGCAAGATGACCAAACTGAGCAATGTATTACTATCAGTTTGTATTATTGTAGCATCAGAAGCCCTAATCACAAGCCAGGTATCTAGTATATTAAGAATTATGCAGACATAAAATGACAACAAAAAAATCTCATGAAAGACAGTTCTTCAGTTGTCGCATCTTTTGGGGCAGGGAATACTGTTAGCTTTGCAACAGAATTGTAACTGTTGCGAGCATCGCCTCCCTCCTATTTCACCTTTCCACTCCAAGGGTTTGGACTGAAGTAAAATACAATTCTGTATGCCATATATACAACCTATGCGTGGACACACTGCATCTTACCTTCTTATGAACTGTGGTTATTCTTCCAAGGTCATCTGCTAGAAAGCTACGAGCAAGGCAAGAACCAGCTTAAACTTGATGAAGAGCAGTAATCTTTCATATCTGGAGCAGGAACATGTGAGCTGCATCTGACATGCAGGACAATCAATGGCACTGTTCTTTCCTTGTCCCTCTTTCACTCACCACGTAGCTCTCCTACTGTTCAAGTCTTCCTTAAATTGGGCTAACCCCTAACACTATTTGTAGGGGCCACGCATCCTTAAAAGAAGGGAAACACCAAAGACTACACAGCCACATACTCTCCTCCAGATGCATACAGACAAGTCATGCAAAAGCTAAAGAAAAATGCCTTTGCAAGGACCACAGCACTGGGGAGAAATGGTACGGCTGGCATTTACATCAAACTACAAAAGGCAGAACCTGCATTTTCTTTTTCCTTCACCCTCACTGTGGCACATGCAGCTTTTAGTGTCAGAGTTGCTTTTGTTTTTATTCTTTGTGGTTACAGAAACATGTACTCTCAAAGAGCCAATGAGTCACATTAATGCTTCAAATGAGAGGGAGCTTGTAAAATTAAAATTGATTAAGCTATCATTTGAAATCTGAATACTGAGAAGATTGGCCTAACCATTCTCTGGAGATAAATTTTAACCAAACTGAAACTATGCTTTAGTTCCCAAAAGACAGTTTATCAAATAATCCAAAAATAAAGACCAAAAAGTAATACTGATGACCATTCCCCGACAGAATGCATCATTAAAAGCAGTGGCAAGAGTGCCTGAACAAGATGCTGTTCCTTAATGGTGGTCTGTCGCATTGAAGACGGGATATTTACGGTGTGCATCTCGAGCACAGAAAAGGGGAGAGAAAAAGCAAACCAAAACATTCACCTTAAGCTCTGCCATATCTTGGACTAATCTTTGCCTGAGTTTCAGATCTAATTTATCCAATCTCATGAATAAACAGAATTAAGGTCAAACTAAATCAAAGTATACACTGAATCACATTAACTGAGGCAAAAAGGTAAAGTTAGAGGTTTCTAGAAAATACTTAGATCTACTTACATCTTTTTCATGAAAACACACACAATTTAGGCTTTACTTAACTAGAACTGGAGATACACGTAGAAGGAAGAGAGAATGGAACTCATTTCCAATCACGATATCTTGATGGATACAATTTAAAGGGTTAGATTTAGTAAGTATTGGAACAAAGAGGAAAGTTCAAAAATTGTTCTGGTATCACAAGGATTTTTTAAGGTTCTAAATTACTTCAGTATTGATTTTTGTAAAATTTAAAAGCTTTCTTAATGAGAAGAATCCATTAGTGCTGTCACACACTTCTTGGCAATATAATGAAATAAGGGAAAAAATAAACAAAAAGGCAAGAATGTAAATGTGGGAAAAAATCCCCAGTGACACTGGCATTACGTTCCTGTAAATCACTTGGTACTAGGTACACCACTCAAGCACTAGAAAAACTAACCAAACAAAAAACTGTCTACTACACAGGAGCTGACCCAGACGTATGGCTTGAGAAAACCACCTTCTTAAAAGTCAATAAGGAGCTTTACTAGAATAGGAGAAACAGAGAAAGTGTTTATCAAAGCAACAAGATCCATCAGCCTCTTCTTCGCTGAAGACTTAGCCTCAAATCTTGCCTGTCATCTCCCTCCTGCCTCTTCTTTGCTTCCGGCTGAAGATTTGAAACAATATTACTCATACTCTTACAGGTATCAGGGTTTCTCCTTGTGAAGATCATGACAGAGAGCTCTGCCAGCTAGAAAGCTAGTTTCACAACCTCTTTGGAGAAGTGCTTCATAGATGCTGACTGTGGTGGCAGCAAAGCACCTTTGATCTTCCTTGCAGAGTATCACTGAGAATTCTGAACCCCATAATTAGAAATATCATACGTGGAACACTAAGGTTGCAAAGTTAGGAAATCACAGGATTATATTACTTGTGCAACCATTATTTGGTTCCATCACCATCTGCATTACAATGTTGCCCAGCACCACCCAAAAGGACTATGACTATGGCAGGACCTTCAGCTTTAGCCCAGAATTTCCAACAGATCCTCTCTTTTTGTTACTTCTCACCTCATTCACCTCGCATACTGTTTGAGGCAAGAGGGCTATGAGAAATAATGTGACCATAATGCACTATGTATCACCATTTTCTACAGGCATTTTCCAACTTAGGGGTACTTGCTTTTGCCAGCATAACAGGCTTTAGGTTTTTGGGTTTGCTTGACTTTACTGTTATACTGTACAGACTTTTTAAAAAGTTAACTGAAAAAAAAAAAAGGATTTTCAGACTAACAGTTTGCTTTTATTTACTATTTTTATGGTAGTGTCTAATATTCTATTATGAAAAAAAACATTTGGAATGAAGACTCAACACCTGTTTCCTTTGTTTAAGACACAACACAAATATTCAGATACACATAAAGTTTCTACAGCAAAACAGTGAGAACTAGACTTGAAACATCTGACATTTCAAAGGGACAGAATAAAAAAAATACACCAAACCCTACATTTTAGATCTTCCCAGCAAAGACATGAAGAAGTATTTATTTTTAGAAAGCTCTCTACAGATGGCTTACAAAAAATTAATTGCTATCTAAATGCATCTAAACAAGTTTGCAGACCTGACTAAGCAAGTCATACCTGGTTTCAGTGACCACAGCTCGTCATCAGCACTCGTATCTCTACAGAAGGTCAGCTGCTGTTTACACATAACCACAGAAAAGTTCACATAGCTCATTCAGAATGAGCCCCAGCACAATAACTCACTATATTAGTCCATTTAATTTCTTATCTAACTTGTTCCCTGTTGACCTTTATGATAGAAATCAAAGCAGCGTATCAGACTTGGTGAACTTTCTTCTATTATTCAGTGCAAGTAAACAACATTAACGCAACATTTACATAGTTAAGTTGTATGTTGCTGTCCCACACATAGTGGGGGTTGAAACCCTTAATGTGGCTCCCTGGCATTCGTGAGATACTAGTCATCAAGTTTTAAGAGTATTGTGCAACTTGCATAATTTCAGAGATAAGTATAACAGTATTTCAAATTACTTTTGCTAAACATACATTTCAGTAAAATGGTCTTACATAAAAAGCTACTGTGGTCATGAAAATACGATTTAGTTTGAGTATTCAACTATTGCTTTCGCATTTTCAGAGCTTTAGGTATTAAAATGTGCTACTCAAATGTAGGCTCAGCCTGTAAATGGCTTATCTCCCCTCTTTAAAAAATAAACCACAACACAAACAAAAAGGAGTAAAACACATTCAACAGTTCACTAGCCTGTCAAAAGAAAAATCTCAGGTGCTTACAAAAAATATTAACTAACTCTGCTCTTGTGGACTTAACTAATGGCAGAACCATAAGACAAACATTTGTTTCTACACCTGACTATTTATTCCATAAATGTCAATGAAACCCAAGTAAAGGGATAAATATATCTCGTCACCCTGGTAACTCTGTCCATTTGTAATCATCTCATTTTATCTTGGCAGTGTGTTTTCTGAAGCTTTACTATATCTTGATTTAACCCTTAAACTACGAGGAAGCTAGTCTTCCTGTCAGCTGGTTCCAGCTGCTCCTGTTACACCCATCTCCCCAGCAGTCACCATGCTGGATCAATATCTTTGCTCAAAAACATTATGAATGTAAATACAGAACATTGTAAAATATTGTAAGCAATGTTTATCTTCATGAATGTCATCCAGAAATCTTTCTTATTTAACATAGCACTAGAAATAGATCTCTTCCTCAGCATGAACTTTACCCGAGCTTGTACTTGATAGTTGTATCTTATTCTGCCATCCTGCTTCACACAAAACCCTCTCCTGCATGGTGCTTCAAATTCGCTCTCACTGCTCTACCCAGACACATCCATCAGCACCAGCTAGCTGCTTTCACTAGCCAGTAACTGGTCTGCTTTGTAGTGAGAGGAAATCATTTAAAAACAGTACTCCATCTAACACCTGAATACAATTCTCCCCACATCCCCATTTAAGTTCAGACTTGAGTTTATTTGGGAAATTCACCTTGCTATCATCACAACAGAAAACAAACAAGCCAACCAACCAACCACAGGATATACCTTCAGCCGACTGCCACCCCTGTAAGCGCTGTACCCATGGGAATGCCATGTCTGTGGAGCATGGCTGCACCTGTTAGGCACAGCACACCCAATTAGTTCAGTTTTACCACCGGGGGAGGGAGAGGCAGCCAGTTCTCCCCAAGACGGTTCAGATCTTGAGAAAATATATTTACTCTGCCTTGATCATGATAAGGAGGGTGGAGTAAAGAAGCGATGCTTTTTGTTTGTTTTGGGTTTGTTTTTTTGGGTTTTGTTGGGGTTTTTGTTTTGTTTTTGTTTTTTGTTTCCAAAAAGTAACTTTTGCATGCAGGAGGGTGAAAGCCTGTGGTGTTTGGTGTTTTATATCATTATGAAAGGCCAAAATGGGCACCAGGTGACCTCATCCACAGCAATTCTGTCAAGGAGGGCAAGGAACAACTGGTCAGAGAGCATCGCTGAGCCCCGGGGACACAGCCTCACTGGCAAGAAGCGAAGGAGAACGTGATGGCAAATTCTGCATGGCAGAGGGAAATTTCTTCTTAAATGCCAGTTCTCTCTCCTACCCCAAATTATTTCTTAAGACTTGGGCAGAGGCCCAGAATTTCTTCTATAAGAAGTCATCTAGCTTAAAAGACTATAAACTAAAGCAGCATACCTAATTATGAAAAGCTGAGAGCAAAACATGTTTTGCCATGAACCATGGCTTTCTTTGGTTACAGTAAAGCTGATATAAGTGGTTTGGAACAGTTTTAGACGCCTCTTTGAAGTCAGTGTGACATACAGCCACAGCAGTCAAATAGGGACGGTGCAGAGCCACGCTGTTTTTTTTTGGCTCTGGGCTGCCTCTTAGGTGATACCCATCTCTTTCCTTTCCAAAATTCACCCAGGCCACCTCCTGGTGATTCTGGCTGGCTTTACCGATCACAGAAGAGAGGCAGAATCACAGAGGTAGTTTCTGCAGCCTGATTTTCACTTCTGAGGATGCACAAGGTGCTTCTGAGAGAATAGTAACTGTGATTATCTTTAATCTAAGGAGGAGATAGGCCCCATTGTTTCCTTCCCAGATACCGTTGGCTTATGCTGAGGCCAGGAAAAATCCCTTCAGTACTGTTCTCAAAACTCCCTTCAGTACTATCCTACCGACCGAAGAACCTGCTCAGTTCCTCTCCTCTGTGTGCTGTAATAAAAAACAAATGTTCAAAGCAAGAAGTGCCCTGAACATAGGAGTTTCCTCTTACTTTTCTGAATGCTTCTGCTGAAAGACTATTTTTAACGTGCCATAGAGCTGAAGTAAATCTTAACGCTAACACTAAAAAAGGCTGGACCCTTTCAGTACGAGACACTTTAAAAATAAATCCTTGAGACCGTAATCACCTGCTGATATATGCTTTTATGTTTAGCCAGCTGCTAAGATGCCACATCTGTCACTTCTTGCTTCCACAAACGCGCTTTCCTTTTCTGTAGGGAAGGAGAAAATTCTGCTCCTGGAATTGCGCTGAGTATCATGATGCCTTTTTTGGTATCTCTGTCACTCCTCTAAACATCTGAACTGCAGCACACAGATTGTAAGATTTCTGGTACTGTGCATCTTAAGAATTGTTCAGCTTTAGATTTTCATACCTTAAAGCCTCTGATTTTTGCCCTGTACTTTGCAGAGCAACGTTACATATTTATAACCTATAGGTAACTGAAAATAATGGTTTACACATGAGTAATTTCACTCCCGGGAGCTCTCCTTGCCTCCCTCCCCCAAACACTTTTCAAAGGAAAGTACGAGATCAGGACCACATTTGTTACATTAAACATTTCATAATAAGCCCTCTTCCTATTTTTGAAACATAACAACAATCTACAGTGACGCAAGTCCTAAATTAATTACTTCCTCTATTTTGGTCTCTTTCGACTGAAAATAAACCGGGTCCCTCTTACTAATCTACCGCCCGCACTTCTTCAGCCGCAACCCGATACAAATTCTGACTCCACTTCCCGGCCTGAACTCTGTTCGACGACCAGCATCACACCGGGCCACTGCCCTTCTCCCCAGCCCCGTACTCGCCCGGGTGCAGCCCCAGCCCCAGCCGCGCAGCCGGCGGCGGCGCCGCCTTCCAGCGCACGGTTATTTTTAAACCCACGCAGGAAGGCGCAGCAAAAGGGGACGTCCAGCACAAAAAATGCCCGCGCTGTTTCGGGGCGATGTCGGTACGCCTCCCGCCTCCAAGACAGGCCGTAAGATCAGGTATGTCAAAATACGCAGGGAAGAAAATTTAAACCGATTATAGGGGCGAATTTCAGTTCGGAATTTCAGTGATGTAGAAACACCCCGAGACGGTCTTAGCAACGCGACTGCTCCGGCATAAATCCCCCCAGGCAGCCAAACACGAGGATTAATGAATACTCTCCCAGGCCACCCCGAAATGCCTCCCCTCCCTCCCAGGCTC
>NW_008825433.1:2250653-2275673 GCF_000699105.1 Pygoscelis adeliae | reverse complement strand
TGCGAGAGCTGGCGAGGCGCAGGGGCGTCTCCCCCCGCCCAGCGGCGGGGCCGGAGCGGGGCAGCGGCGCGGAGGTGCTGCGCGGGGCGCGGAGCATCCGGCATCGCCTCTGCGGGACCCGCCGGGGCCAAGAGCCCTTTAATGACAGATTTAAGGGCACCTGCCCATCTGTTTTATACAAGTGAAACTGCCTTGCCCAGAACGTGAAAGGGCTCAAGACTATGAAGCCCATAAATACTGAGCTTGATGTTAAATTTTTTATGAGTTCCTTGGTTAATCCGGATAGAGACCCCGGTATTGTTTCGCTTCTCCCAGTGACATCCTCCCAGAGGTTTCTGTTGGCAGGTACCTGAACTCAACGCTCCGCGCTTGACAGTTTTACCGAAGGGTCATTTTTCAAAATGTTACGTTTGGCACTGCAGTACAAGCACTGCATGTGCATTTATTGAAATACTAAGTGTGGTACATACCTTACCCAGGCTAAGGTATTTTTATAAATATTTGCATAATTTTCGTTACGTATGGCATTTTTAAATAAGTGTAAACAGTGGATACATTGTATATAAATGTATACTTAGTTTAAAATATGTTTACATACCCACATCTGGCTGAGAGAATTTTCCCCTTTGCTCTCTTTGCATTGTTAGCACTGGAGCACAGGGCAATTGTATTTTCTTTTCTGTAAATACAGTGCCCAAATTCAGAGAACGTTTTCATTTCAAGGTGTTGAGACTGTAATATTCAGCATGCCGGCAGACTGCTGTGCCCTTACGCATACAGGGTGATGTCCCTGGGCAGGAAACGTCAGGTCACACACAGCAGTTTGTACCCCGATCCTGCTGTCTGAAATAAAACGCAGAAAACGCTGCCCTTTCACATGAAATTTCTCATTGCTGAAGTATTTTCAATTCCATGAAAATCCTTTTAGCCATTTGATTTGCATAACATGATATTTTAAAAAAACCCCAAGCCCTCCATATGTCAGTTTAATAGCTGAGGGTGAAGTCACTTGCTCCGTTGGAGCAAGGGCTTCATGCAAACAGTCCTTCCCCTGCCTGGCGTGCGGCCCCCCAGCTGGGAGCAGGCACCGACCGAGCAGGTGGTTGGAGGGAACAGCCCCGCCACTGCCCAAGGGAACAGGATGGCTCTGTGCAGTGGCCTCTGATGGTACTGAAGGCATGGCCAGAGACTGCACAGTTCCAGTAATTCTTAATTGCTATTGCAGATGCCAAAGTAAATTTCAGAGCAGCCCAGAGGCTGCTCCCAGTTTATGCAAAAGGACAGTCAGAGAAAACAGCTATTATAAAGTTTGTGTAAGCAAAAGAAAAAAGTATTCTGTAATAAATCCTGGCTTCTTTGGATACATTTCCAACTTTGCAATTATTCAATTATTTATCCTGCATGAATGCACTCCACGCTACCTTTAATCTACCAACTCTACTCTTGAGACTACTTTCTCATTTAGGAACCTAATTTAAGTAAGTGGTTTAAACCTTTTTAAAAGTGACACTCGAGGGATGACACTGCTCATACTTCTTTTTAGTTCAGAAAGGACATGTGTGTGGGCATGCATGTGTGTGGCTTTGTGTGCTGAAGCTGAAGAAAAGCCACACAACCGTTTCTGAGGACAAAACAGACAGACACACGGATTCATTTGCTATAATAACAGGCTGGCAACATTTTACAGCGGCACACTCAAAAGCTTGTCCCAGTCGTGTCACACATCCCTGCCTCTTCTGAATACTTTCCCTGGTTCTTCTTTTTCAGAGCTGGGTTTCAAACCTCTGTGTGCCACTGTACTGTGCCACAGTTGGTTTAACTCAAGTTTCTCTCTTGTGCGCTTTCATATCATGACCTCCTGCACCTCTGACCTGCAGCACCTGCTCCAGCTTTTCCTCTTCAGTTTTCCCTTGTCTTTATCCCTTCCGAGATTCATGCTTGTTTTCACTATGGTGAGGAGATGACCTGCTTTTCTTTAGCCCTAAAGGCCTATTCGTCCCGAAGCCGCAGCCACGCCATTTCTGCTGTTCTTGTATCATTGCTCTTACCTTTTCCAATCCCATGTTAGTCACCCCAAGGTTGTCAAAGGCAGGCTGCATTCCCGTACAAGGAGCACGTTCTTTACCCTGCACTGCGCCCAAGTGTACCGTCATAGGCCATAATGATACTGGTTTGTTCTCTTATGAAGAAGCAAAGGACATATTAATAGGAAAGTGTTATGTGTATACATAAATACAGTTAGTGTTTTGAGGCAGTAATGGTTTAGAGAAAAGTTCCCGTTTCTCTGCAGAAAAAATGCCGATCCCTTCACCAGCTTAGCGTGTTATGGGAAATCCTGGAAGACACAAGTGTAGGGGCCAGAGGCAGAACCAAGATTCCTCCTTCAGAACTGAGGTTCTGAATTTCTTCAACTTTTTAGTAGTTAAAGTATCAGCATTATTAATAACATGCAGATTTTGAATTCATCACCAGAAAGGAGTGATGGGATCCTCTGCTGTTTGGTCTCTTTCCACCACAGATCTATGCTGTCTCTCCTGCTATTTCAAACCTCTCTCATTAGAAACTAAAACTGAAGTTTAAAGCATGGTCTTAAGATCCCTAAATGTCAGGCATGCTTGAATACTTAAATACTTGAATACTTACATCCCTGTGATATCTAGAGAATGTAAGTATCTGTTTAAGTGCTTTGCTGAATCAGGACGACTTCTATTCATCATAATACTGGTTTTATTTATATATGCCCAACTCAAGTCCATGGTGCTTTTGCATTTCTTTCAGCTGGAGCTAGATCATGAGTTTAGTGAGGATTGTTAAGCAGTCTGTTATGCTTTGAAATTGTATGTTTAAAAGCTGTACTTTGACAAAGGTTTTGTGATCCTTAAAGTACACGATTAACTTAAGCTCTGGAAGCTAAGAAGTTAAACTATTTAATGTAAACACCCTTCATACTACCACCATAAACAAGAAAATGTTACTAAAACCTGTGTCAAAAACTGCCTAATACTGTTTTCCAGTGTTCCTGAAGATTGCATTCTGAAATACTATTGCTAAATAGTGTTTAGCAATATTACATAGGAATAGTCTAAACATTTGTCTCTTTTTTAATAATTCCTGTGGATTACCAATGCATACATATCCAAACATGCAACATTTCTGACAAGTTACTTCATAAAGCGATAGAACTGTGGGGTCAGAAGGGACTTTGGGGTCATCTCCTCCACGTTGTGCCCTGATGCAGGATCAAGCACTTAACTTTTAAAACCTTCCAAAATCTCTGGACCCTGCCAAGCTCTTTTCCGGGGAGACGCAGCCCCTTTAGAGTTCCCTGAAACAGGCTGCTACGTAGCGCATACAAACTCGTCTCCTCAGCCGCCTTCCGCAGTCCCTCCCAGATCCCTGTGGCACTGTGGGCAAGTTGGGCAACCACATGCCTAGGCTGTTCCTACACGTGTTCATTTATCTTCTGTTCCTAAAATCATCCGCTGATGGAAATTCCACAACCTCCCAAGGTAGCTTCATAGTCTCATCCCTTCACTATCCATATTTTTTCTATTTTCCCAACAGATACACAACTTACATCTCTCTTTGCTGCAAGTTAGTCCACTTTTGTCCCTCACTGAGCCTGGGGAACAGTGAGACCATCTTCTTCATAACAACCCTGTTTGGAGGCTGCTATCTTCCCCAGCCGTATAGGTTTTTTCTCACCATTTGCTCTTACCAAGTTGAAACAATGATCAGGGCTACCTAATACAGCTTCTTTTCATGGAAATTATTATGCAGCATTGGAAAGAAAACATGATCAGACTGAGGGAAAAATCTTCTGCAACTTGTTTGCCACAGATTATTTCTATAACTGTCACTTTGGGAGTTTCTATAAATAAAAGCACTATCACTCTTCTGAGAAGTGAGCGTTTACTACCATTTTTTAAACAATGAAAAAATACAGATCTGTTTTTCATCGAAATTCTTTATATATTTGAAATCACTCAGAGAAGAAAGCCCAAAGAAATGTGGTTAGGTTTGATGAAAAGAAGCCTCCCAGTGGGATATTTAGCAGAATACCTAGAAAACAGTGTTGAAAGACTTACAATATTTGGAACCCATTTTTTCAACTCTCGTTCCATGACCTCTGTGCTCCAGAGGACCTTACTTGGCTTTAACTCATTATCCTCCATGGTGATAACACTTTGGACCCAGGGGAGAAAGGAAGGACTAATTGACCCATGGTTTGAGCAAGGCTTTTGCCTGACCTTGTACATATTAATGACGGGTGTTTGACTTTAAATTTTTTTGGTATTCAAACACGGCACAAGATTTGGCTTTCCTAGTCTGTCTTTTCCTACTGCATTATGAAACGCCAAGTGGAAGCACACGTGTGTGCGGGTACCAACCTCCCCCCCCACTCCCCAGTCTTCCCAGGCTGCCCAGTACTCTCGGGGGAGTGCATGGGGTGGAGTGGTGATTCAGCTGGTGAAAGGAAGTGGTGCTTCACACACTGCCCCAAAGGGCTTTTCCTTTCTTTTGTCATCTGCTCTCTCTGGGTCCCCTAAGCTCCACGTGCTTTTCTCTGCAGAACTCCCCAGGGAGAAGAGGACAAAAATTCCATAGCATTTGGCAAAGGGGATGCAAACAAGTCTCCAGTGCCTGATGAATGCCACTGTCTGTGATCACCAACAGCTTCAAATACACCACTAATTAATTTTTAATAAAAGGAAGTTAATGTCTGTTTTAAGCTTAGAAGGGGAAAAGTAAACCAAAAGTCACTTGAAAGGATATTGTGGTAGCTCATATACATGTAATAAATGGATACAGCATAGAATAAATATTACTTTTAGTAATAATTGCTCACTTTACAAAGAAAAAGACAAATGAAAGAACAATGAGAGCTCTGCAAAATGTTGTCTTGTTTAATATGAAAATTTGCACATCACTATCAGCATTTAGGGACTAATTCTGAAAGTGCTGAGTACTCTTCCCTTCCATTAACTACTGTGGGAGTCGAGAGCACCTGGCGTCTTGAGGAATCAGGCTCTTTGGCAGTTTTAATTTAGTCTGACAATAACGCTGAATAAAAATATTCTTGGGGATAGCCTGCAATTATATAGCATGAGCTCATTTCTTCATTATAAAATGTGAGCTGAAACCATTCATAACTGCCAGCCAATATTACAACAGGCAAGTCCAGTTTTTCATTGCATGGGAAAAGCACTAGCGAGCTTAATGAGTTTCAAAAATAGCTGCCACATCAGAAAATTGTAATTGTGCTTGTTTTTCTAATGTGAATACCTGTTCAGCAGACATCGCTTAAACAATGGCATCCAAATAGACCAGGACATGTAAAATAGCTACTTTTATTTGTCAGCTGCACACCCATTGTTTTCAGTCAGAGCCTGCAGAGCAGCTTCAGCTGTACATTCCTGGGAAGTGAATAATATCAGTTGAGATTACGCTGCAGTACCACATCTATTACAAGCACATTATAAAGATTGAATATAACCTAATTAGGAAATGCTGAACTCGGCTGGGTGTGGATGTGGGCTGGTAAAGAGTCATTTTACATGACCTTCACTTGCTGAAAATGAGAGTTCACAGAGGATAAAACAAAGGTAACTGTAGATTTCAGTCCCGAATCCAGATATCGCATACGCATCTCATATTCCTCAAACCCTTACCGCTAAGTTAAACAACTGCTCCCCGAGTTTCACTTCCATGAAATGCTTTTGTAAACACTTTGCGAATCCAGCATGAGAAACCAAATTTGGTCACATTCTTATTTTTGATGCAGATGAGAATTAGAGCTCTATTCTGGCTTTTAGTGCTGGAAGGAGGAGGTTGCAGAGGGAGGTAGCCGGAGTTTCTCCCAGGAAGCCATTCTGTGTGCCCTCGCAGAAGGTTGTGTTTCCTCAGCATCGCCTATTACAGAGCCCCTTGCCTCCACCACATGAGGAAAGAGAGCTTAGCAAGCCAGCTGACTCCTTTGGGTCCTTGCACACTCCCTCAGCTAGGTATTAATAAACCAGCAAAAGACCGCAAATACCTGTAGACCACAGTGTCCTACCTGGATCATGGGACAATTCCAGCTGTAATGTAGCTTCAGGTTTTCTTCATTTTTGGATTTGGATGGGATGTATTTAGGTGATCAGAAGATCTTCTGGGATTGTTTTTTTAGATTCCTTAAGGGCTCACGTTCACTGGACAAGTGAAGGGGCAAACTCTTCCGACAGCTTCATGGGACCTACCTCTTCTTGTAGATCTGGCTTTTCTGACATCCCTTCTGGTCTGCAAGACAGGGTTGTTTCATTGCTCTCTGCTTGCAGCCTTACCACAGCATCACTGAAGAGCATTATGGGATTTCACAGCTATAAAAATCTGTATCAGCTGCCCCTGTGTCTGCACGTTGTTGTTAGCCAGGCATGTTGCTGGCTAACAAGAAGTCACTGACAAAATGCCTTCAAACATGTCTCATGTCTTGCATTTACCTCCTGGTTCCAAAATGAAAGTTGCATTAATGCCAACAGCTGGAACAGATCAGTGCTCCAAGTTGGATTCATGCCTTACCACTGATTGGAATAGAGGTTGCAGAGAGAAAACTTCAGCATGCCAAGCGTAAAGTAGTTTACTATGTTTATGGGACAAAGTCTCATCTGTACAGGTACTCACAAAGGGCAGACCAGTTTCCCCCCAGCACACCACAGAATGGTGCAATTGAGCATGCAGTTAAAACCAGTAAATATAACCTCAGACATCACGGTATGTCCCATAACTGAATACAGTAACAGAATAGATACACTTGAGCATAGCTCTGCTGTCCATGTGCTTAGACCTGAGCTAAAAACCAATAATTACCCATCTTCTTTGCCATGAATATATTTTTGAGACCCTATTGCCACCAGAAACAAAGGAATGATTCATCTTTTCTTGTGCTGGCCTTCACACATTATTTAAGCACTATGACATTGATTCTCAGCTGATTTTACTGTAAGTCAAGAGTAACTATTAAGATCAATGGCATGATGCTGGTGTGAAATTGCATGCAGGCGTCACTTAAAGAAAGGCACTTCATAGAGACATGTCTTTACTATGTATTTACTACGGTGTGCACCTCTGCATCTCCTGATGTTACCATAGGTGTGCCGCTCCTGTCCTGTGCCCTGTAGATTAGGACTGTGTCTGCTTCTACCATAGACTTCATAAACACTGGAGACTTCTTCCTTCTCACAGATGTGATTAGCTATGTCTATCCTCTGCATCAATATCAACAAAATCTGCATTTAAAATGCAAACTAAAATTACCTATTCCACAGTCCCACAAATATTCTCTAGTTCACAACTTACACAAGTCACAAACCAAACTTGAAACCACCGAACCCCCCGAGATTGTAAAGGTCTGACTTTTTTCTGTTGCCCAGTGTCCCCGGAGCAGTTAAGAGAAGCGAGTTGCTACCTTACTTTTGAAGCACTAGTTTTGAACCTGTTGTCTGTGGGCCCCTGGTGCCCACTTCTTATGAAAGGTAAATAAGAAAAGAATGCTCATTGTCAGTAGGTTTGTATCTGCACAGGAAAATTTTTAGGAGTCCGCAGTTTGAGAAAGATGGAGGTAGCCAATCCAGGACATGCACGTTCACACCTTTTTCTTACACATGCTAAAGACTTAGCGATTTATTTTAGACAGAAAAGTATTAGTGGGAGCAAAATATAGGGAAAGCTTAAAAATGGTTAGTGTGATAAGATCTGAAATAAATTTTTTAAAGATACCTCCATTTTGTAAGATACCTAGTGCGTTTGCAGAAAAATGTCTATAAACCTAGTAACAAATATAACTGTTATATATGTTTTAATTTTCATAGTATTCACATCAATTATGGCAATGTTTTTACCAGTGCTCCTGTTATATAATTAGATGACCTGGCATCTGGCTAAACAAACAACATACTGTGTGTGATTAAAACACTGATCAAATTGCATAGGATAACAATATGACAATGCTGGAAAAATTCATTTGCTTGTGGTAAGTAGTGGTGGGTTTTTTCCGCAGACAAAAATACTTTCATCTGAAGAATATAACCGTCATTAACTCCTCCTCTCCCTTCCTCACCATCCCACACATATATAAATATGTTGTCATCCTAGAAGATCATTTGGGAAGCAACCGGACTAATCTTTTAAAATGTGGTAACAGCCTACAAACTGGCCGTTAACTACAGGCAAAAAGTGCCCTGCTAGTGTAATTAAAGCCTAGAACAAGAAAACTCCCACTTAATTCAGTAGGAATTTTGCCTGCACTAGCTTAGTCCAGAACCAGGTGCTTGTGTTTTGGGGGAATTTTGACACTCAGTGAATATTTAAAATCCCATTCTGTTTTAGCTAAATTAGTCTTTTTGAGTAACCTCTTAAACAAACTGGTATGACTGGAATACATATTCTAGAGAAGAAAGATGTGTATCAAACCTTAATCAACAGTCTTTCTGCTGAATGACATAATTTGTTTTTCTTAAGTAACCACAATACATACAGGTTTTTATTTGGGGTCTGGTATGTTTAATGTTGGCTTTCTTTTTTTTTTTAATGTGGTTTACTATAGGTGTGTTACAGTTACACTTACGTCTATTAAAACTACTGGAGTGGAACAAATAGAGTCAGTTAGTAACATCTGCCAGTTTACTAGAAACACACAAAGTGTTTTTGTTACAAGATTTCCATTACTTGCAGCAGCCAGTGCTCCAAAACCTCTAAGAACAGCTCATTCTATTTGGTCTAAATTTTCAGCTTGCTACACAGAGGTATGTGTTAACCCAAACCAGATTATGCATTTGAGTTGATATCATCTGATGATGGAATTAAAAAAAAAAAAGCCCAAAAGTTTGTCACAAGTCCTTCTGTAAGTGCGGACAATATGGAATCTAATAAACCTTGCTGGATCTGAGCTAGCACTGCACAGAGAGCAGAAAACCACACCGCTTTCCAACCGTTTGCTTATTCAGCCTGTCTGAATACTGAGAAAATCTTGTTGCGTGCATCTTTATATTTTACTTCTGTTTGTCTGTTCAAGACTGTAAAAAGTAAACGTGAAAGACAGAAAAATTTGAAATTCTTTCAATATCTATTTTTCCTCCATTTTGATCTGATTTGTAAGAAGTGGGAGTGTATTTTTTTCCCATCAACTTTGAGTTCCTTACAAATATTTCACATAGAATCATCAATACTCAGTTTAATACTGGAGCCACATCAGCTTAAAGCTAGGGTATTAGTGCTTAGCTTTGGATTTCCAGCCATGTATGGCTATCTTGCATTTCTATCCTTGAAGAGATGACTTTTCTACACAGTCTATTCCATTTTTAACTGGACTCCTAACTGACGTGCAAATCTCAGATGTATGCTTTATGCAGTACAGGCACATCTTTTGGAAAAAAGACCTTGGCACCATTGAAAAACGTCACGTGATGACTCTCTCATGACATGTCCAACTATGAAAAAACTACTTTAAAAATGCATGGTTGAAAAAAAATGCCAGCGCAGATTATAGTAAATTCCCTAGTGGATTCCATCAAGAAAGGAAGGAGTCTTACTCAGCATTTACTCATAGTCAACTAGTTCCTGAAGTGCTGAACAAAGATTTACTCAGGCTCTGATTTGGTAGGATGCGCATGTAGAGATGCAGAGGCGATCCTTCCTGAAGGGATGCCAGAGCTCTCAGCATTTCCCAATGATTTGGAGAAGGGAGGAAGGTATCAGCTGGGAAGAGACAGAGGAAGGGATCCTATTTCTGCATCTCAGTGTTTTCATATTTACCTTAGTTTGGCCTTGCTTGCCATTGTGTAGTGTTTGTTTTAAAAGTGACTCAGAATTTATGAGGCCTTTCAGGACGATGTCCCGCAACCTGTGATTCATGACATCCTGCAGAAATTGCATGCTGGTTAATAATACCCTCTCTGTATGGAACTGCATTTCTGAGCTGTGAAACATAACAAGTGCTGACAAATCCTTCTAACTTAATTCTGTCAAAAACCTATTTTGTGATGTGCAGCCTTTCAGAGTATAGGTCTACCACCCTAAAAGGCTTCCAGAGTGTTCGGTGGCAGCTCACAGGCCACAGAGCCCATCCCTCCACATACACTGACCCACAAGAAATAAGGGGGTCATATTTAAAGAGCTTACACCCATTAACGCTACATTGTCTGAAAAACTGTTGGATTTTTAAAATACAAACTTCCAAATTAAAGGTTTAGTCTGTAAAGCCAATCACCATGCCCAGCACTCCCTGCTGTGGAGCAGTCCCAGGGATTTTGCCTGGGAGAGGTCATCTTACGGCCCACTTGAGTTCAAAGGAAAGTTTGTCGACTTCAAGTAGCTCTCTGCCTGGCAATATGCCTAATAAGACTTACAAGTTTGGAGCATGTTGACCAGCAAGTTATTTATATCTAATTTTAAATTACACTGTTATTTAGAATAAATAAAATCCCACAATATTAACAAGTTAACATTATTAACACCTAGGGAAATTAATTTTGAAATATACAGTCTCTTAAAAGTGAAATGGAAATAAAAATGTAGGAAGGAAAGTGCCATTAAGAGCAAGCTACCATAATGATGCAGCATGCAAACAGATGGGCTTTATAGTTCATTATTAGGTCCCATGGAACTTGCTGATACTTTGCTGCTGGGATTTGGCAAAACGTGCCCTTAACAGAAAGTTCTGCCTGGACATCAAACTGACTTATAAGGACATAGTGCCAATGACATTATTATGCATGCCTTAATACCTCTTATTCTGCAAGGTAAGAAAGTTTTACTCTCCTCAAAAGGAATTACCTGAAAGGAAAATATTGACCATAGAGATAAACACTGATCTGAATTGAATGACCTTACTGCTAAATAATCTTTTGTGTGTGTGGGGACATGACAGTCAGCACTAGAGAAGTATCAAGAAACACTGAACTTCTACATTCCAGCACTTCTCGTTTTGGAGTAGTATTGCCATTTTCTGTAAATAGCTGTGGCTTCAGCCGAGCAGTACAGGATATTGTAAACTGAAACACTTCCTAAAAAATACAATGCCTGCACAGGTGCAGTGAGCCAGCAGGATGATATAAAGAGTTATTCTGTGACGCTCATCCTCACAAATATATGTGTCTCTTGATCCCTGTGGCCATAAGAAACCTTTTAACCACCTTTTCTCTCAGCGCTGAATACTCCAACATGTGAAGAATGTTTTCAAACAGGATGACAAGCCTACATCCTGCACGGATTTGAAAGGAATTGATTGCAAAGAGCAGGCAATAGCCCATAATATCCTTCCTGCTCAGTTGGCCCTCCTATCGCTGCTGATCTCAATATGGGGAAGTCCCAAATAAATAGGAGCTTTAAACTTCCCCCGTTGTGCCGCATTCCTATTTGGCATCTAAACCCCTATTATTTGCTATCCAATGGGGAGACAAATGGATCATCGATTAGCTCATGGTAGGTTTGAATCGAGGAATGTGAGTACGTGGAATTGCAGCACCATTAGATCACCCTGGGCTGATAGCTGCTACAAATGAACCTTGCCCCATTGTTTCTTAAGGATCTTTCCCATTCCGTGTGGAGCACAGGTATCCCTGGTCCCTGGTAGATGCAGCTGGCACATCCAGGCTGTGCCTAGGCTGAGGGCAGATGCCTGCTCTGGTACGCAGTGCGGATCCTGGCCTCCTCACGGCTCCGTCAAGGTCTTGCCCTGAGCACGTGGCAGCTCTCTGCTCAATTTCCATGTTGCTTCCTGCAGAAACCCAGGCAGGGAGGAGACAGTGCGTGTCTGACTTTCCCTCCACTACGCAGCTAGGAAGTGGCTGGGCTGCTGTCACCCAGGGGATCAGAAGTGTTTCAGGATCCACCAGTTTAGACAGGCCTCAGGCTGGCTCTATAGCGATAGTTTGGTTTTACCATGAGAGTCACCCCTCTCTAGGTTCAAAACACGAGCCACACCTCACCCTTGTTTGCATCTCACATTGAAGTCATTTCCACAGCATCCATATGGTGCTTCTTGACCTTCCAGAAGTAATGATCTTCTAGTAATCGGCCTTCCTCTCCCTCCACGGTCGTTACCTGTAATTAGGGGCAGATTGGCGAGTGGGGGATGGTGGGAAGGCAGGAACTGGGCACTGCCTGCTTGCCGCTTGAGGACTCCTTGCGCTGGTGGTGTGCAGCCCTAGGGTGTTTTGAGCAGGCAGGACTCCCCCTCGGGTGCTGGCATCCTTCTGGCCATGGGGTAAGCAGCTGCCAGGAGTGAAGCGAAGGATTTGCTGCGGAAATGGGGGTTGGGTTTAGCAGAAACTCATAGTCCCATCGGCCACTGCGAGGCTCTGCTGTGGGCACCTCGAAGGGAAAGCAGGGGCCGGATTAAGCCTGTGGCTGACTGCACGGATTTATGTGTCTTCTCTTAACTGTCTCTGCAGTTACCCAATAATCATGTAACTTTTATCAGGGCTGTTTGTTCTTCCTCACAGTTCATCCATGTCCTATGTTTTCACTGTGTTTGTTTTTCCAAGTTTCAAAGAGTGAAAAGAGAATTTCACATGATTTTGTGGGACAACAGACTCCAATAGTAACTGTGTCTTTCGCTAATACGCTTTTTGCCAGCAACCAAATGGTGACTATTAGTATTCATTTCCATAATGTAGGTCTCATAAAGAAAATGGCATAATCAAATAATGCAGCATTTTGTATTGCTTAATTAATGGAAGGGAAGGGCTGAGATAATTTACCACTTCATCATCCTCCAAATTAAAAGTCTGGTGCTTGAGGCCTCTACCCAGAGCTCCTATTTGTTACTATTAGGGTAAGAAAAAAAGGGGTACACTGTCAGGCCAAATTCTGATAAAATTATGATCTTTTAAGGGGCTGATTCTGCTCCCATTTAGTGCAGTGCAAATCAGAAGGAAACTCCACAGGTATCAGGGGAGCTGTAATGCGAAAACATCAGTGATAATAGCTGGATCTGAGACATTTATAAGAAAAGATGTAGTGCTTATGTCTGTCCTATGTTTGTTGACAAATTAGTTTGAAGAAGAAGGTGCAAACCAGAAGCTCAGCCTGACAGTGATTACTTAATTCCTATTTTCTTTTCCAAAACATATATGTCTAGATTTTCTTCTACCTTGTATTTGGATAATTTCATAAATTCATGAATAAAAGAGGAAGTAAAAGAGTCTGTACTGAGTAGGTAACATTGTACTTTTTGTTTAAAAGCAAGTCCTTAATATAACAGACTAAGCTAAGGCACTGACATGAAAACCAACATTTAAGTGAAGACGAGTATACTTCTATAGCGTTCTCTGTAAAACGCCCTGAATCTCCATATGTATCAGAGGAAGTAATTAATTATTTTTTAGCAATGGCCAAGTGGTTCTAGATAAAAGGCTTAAAACTGGACTTTGAAGGTATTATTGTTTTCATTAATTGGAGGGATGAACTGGATCAGAGCTGATGAGTCATTGCAGGAGCCTGCTGGAATGTTGCTCCAGCTGCATATCGGGATCTGCAGGTGCACATTTCTTGGCCCGGATATTCAAAATTAATAGGGAGGCATTCAACATTCAGCAAATTCTTACTAGATGGAGAATGTTTTCTCCAAAGGAGAAGGGCATGGTAGCCAAACTCCTCATGGCAGCATATAGTACATATTACAGTATGGAAATACAGTAATTTCTGATCTGCTTTGACCTTCTGCCTTGGTTCCTTTTTTTAGCAGTCCAAACAAAATAACGCACTAGTGAGCGGGACCCAGTACTAAGAGCTGTCTTGAATGTTTTCCTACATTTTTTTTGCCATTTTTGCCTCTAGCCTACACTGAAAGAGAAAGTGAACATCCTGAGACTGGCAGCCAGCCAAAGCTTAGGGACTTCTCACCTACAAGAGCTTCTTGTGGAGCACAGGGGAGAGCATGTGCAGAAGACTTGGGATATTGTTACTCAGTTTGTAATCAGGAGAAGTTTAGAGTCAGATCCACTGTGCTCTGCAAAGGACTCTGCCGACAAAATCCAGTTTATTCTATTGGCAACACATTACACTTCTAGTCAAAGTTTTGAAAATTATGCTTCCTTTTAAACATTGTGCATTTTTAAAATGTTTTGTGTTTTTATCACGTATCTTGTAAGGTGTTTGGTTTTCGTTATGAACAACTACAGAGAGAATTTCTCAGCATGTCTTGCCCCATTCCTCTGAAGGTTTCCTTTGATCCTAAATAAGAGAAATTATAGTTGTATATCTTTAATAAGACTTTTCTGACCTCAGCAACAGAAAAAGGTGAACTGTAATCATGGAAAATTATGCAATGAATCTGAATTGAGTTTGATCCAGTTCTAGTCATTAATATATAATATAATACAGACTTTTGATTACATAATTTGATTAGTCTGTAGGAAGACATGCTTCTGCAGAAAGACACTTTCAATTTATATTAACATACTTTCAAACAGCAATAGCATGCATTAACAGCTGTGAATGATACAGCAAAACTGCCATTCCTGGCATGTCCCCTGGTTTGTTGTTTGCTTTCTGTTTCCCAGCATGTGCCCTCTTCCTGCCTGGAAATCCTGCCTGGGCAAATTTTGATCACTTTCTATATTTGTCTGGGATCTTCAGCCTTCCTAGAGACTAGTTCTTGGTGAAAGGTCAGATGCTGTTTTGCATATGCCCTGTACTGACATATGAGCTGACAGTTTTGGACCTGGCTTGTGTACAGAGGTCAAAGACGACCACAGAGTGTGGACACACAATACAGATATATACCTCACTCGCACAATGCCTGGTGCTTTGGCAAGCATAGGATATACCCCACATGCATTATACAGCCACCTTGGACCTGTGCAATCAGTTTGACACTTATAGGAAGAATCAGCTTTAATTACTGGGCTGGTGTTGCAGAATTACGCTGTGGAGGGGCAGTAGGTCTAGGAAATCCCAGAGGTATGTATGGTGGTGCCACACAGAGGTAAAGCATCTGTGGCAGAGTTCAGCTGGTCCTATCCTCAATTGCACAAGAATAGCTATTTAATCAACTTTAATTCCATACTTTCAGTTAATTAGCGTTGGCTTTCTTGAGTGCTTTCTCAAAGACAAGCTCTCAGCAGAGATAGTCTTGTTTCTCACTTGGCCCAGCTCTAGGGTTTTTTTCAGGACTACCAGAGATTTTGGACACTGCTGCCTTCTGTGGCTTAATATATTTGTGAATATACATTAGACGTTTAATTATATCTGGGATTTCAAAGAACTCCTGATGATCTCCTGTGACAAGATCATTCATTCTGCGGCCTGCTGAGCACATGAATATATGACCCTCTGAACTGTAGCTGAAACACTGAGGTATAATTCCTTTTTCAATTGACTCATTTTAACTGGAATTTAGAATAATCAGACATTCTATTTTTTTAGATTTATGTAATTATATAAGCACCACTAAGACTACAAATAAAGCCTTAGATCATTGTGAAACAGCAATAACAGTCCAAGAAAAACTCCAAGTTACCAGAAGAATGTTCACTTATGGAAGGAAAGATAAATATTTCTAAGACTCACATCATAATTTTAGCCGTATCTGAAAGAATATTTTTTTTCCAGTTTATCTTTTACCTTTGGTAATTAGAAGTTATGGTTCTTGCTCTGAGGAACTCGAGTTTCCATTTAGCTTTAATTTCAGTGCATGAATGGAATGCAGCCCTCTATGCAAAACGCACATGCCGCCCCTTGGCTTTCTCATCGCTGAAGATGTGCTTGTCTGGTGCTCGGTGAGCTAGAGTTAAAAAAAAAAAAGGCCTGCATTTTGGGTTGTGCAATGTCCTTCGCTTATGGATGTCTGGGATAGATTTGTACATAGATAGGGCTGCTGGTATCATTTCCGTATATGTGAGCTTGTCAAATATATGTTTACCTTTTAATCGTGATTGCATTTATGCTCATTACATGGTTTTGCTTCATTAACTCTTTCATTCTGGATTTTCAGTCAAGAAGGGTTTCCCTATCCATTCTTTTCCAGAAGTAATATAATATAGGAACAAAGATAAACATTAGAAAAGGAGAATAATCTTTTGCCAAGTTTATAAATCCTAAGGAATTTAGTCAGCTTGTTTGACTAAAATGCTTTATGTAAAATAATAACTGCATTTATAACACGCTAGCTCCCTTCCCAGCTAAGCTGCTTTGGGATCTGTAAAAGCAGTTGGAATAACAGATAGATCATACCAATTAAAGTTTTATCAGGAGCTGTTTTACCATGCATTTTATTTCATGCATTTGCAGAACTCGGGCATCCAAAAATAATAAGATAGTTTCCCCCAAATCATAAGATTTTAAGTAATAAAAATGTTGATGCTGTTTTTATTCCTTGATGTTAGATACACTTTGTGTGACCTTCTACCTAGTCTGTGTCATACCTTGCTCTAAAACGAGCACATGATATTGTATTTCATTCTCCTTAAAAGCCCACCATGTCCCTGGACATTCAGCAGATCTCTCTGACATATCATCAGTTTCTGTGCAGTTTTACTAAAATTGAAAGTATTTCTAAGTAAGAATCATTCCATATGTGCATTAAATTAATCAGTGCAAGTTTTCTCATGAATATGGTGTCTGTTTACACATACACGTACTAGCAATAGCTACTATGAAGATTTAATGCCGTTTAAACATAAGCTAGGTACTGTATTTCTTCATTTAGCCCTGCCAGTCCCAACATTTTGCAGAACAGGAGTCAAGCCTTGAGGTCAGCCTACAAATCACAGTATTAAAAAATAAATAAATGTTGTACTCTTTTTTTTTTCTTTGTCTTGTCTTTTTGTGTCTTTATAACTTATTTAATAGTACCATGTGTTCATGCTTTTTGCAGCACAGAATTACAGGAACTAGGTTTTTTATGAAAAGTAGTAAATATCATAGGACTTAGAGTGAAAGGCTATGTTGGCAGCTGTACTGCCTTTGTAACACCATTTAAAATTTTCCGGCTTTCCTCCCCTGCCAGCTATATATAAGGACATTTAAAGTGATGTAGCGGGAAAGATATAGTAGTCTGGCTACAAAGGGCTTGAGAAACTGTCACAAAATCAGTGCCTAGTTTGCAAAAATAAGTTTGTCATTTTAAGTATAGATCTTGCATTTTTGCATGTACTTAAAAGCATAGTGAGGAAATCTGGATAAGGAATGGATAGTGGCCCGAAAAAAGGATTAAAAAGCAAAACAATCTATCTTAAATTTCAAGCTCATTGTATCTAGAATGACATATACACTGTGCTTAGCATGAAAATAGGTGGAGGGGTAAGCTAGGATTTCTAATACTGTGTATAGTTCAGAAACACAAATGTTTGTACTGCCTTTACATTACATACAAACACTGTTAAACCGCCTAATTTTGAAAAATACAGTAACTCGAGAGTAGCTGTGAAAACTACTGCACAGTCTGCTACTTTTCAATGAACTCTATACTCGAAACATATTCGGTATGGAATACGAGTGGTACATTATCACAGTCTCCACATTTCAGGCTTATTTAGTGTGAATTATGAACAAGTACATGGGGAAACAACTGGCTACATTCTTCTTCTGATAGATCAAAATCAGTGCGACTTTCAGCATTAGCAGCCATTGCAATGAGTTGTGTCCCCCATCCCCTATGGTCCCCTGAAAATTCAAGACCTGATTCAAGGCTGACTGGAGCCAATAGAAGGATTGCTGTACTTCAGCAAGACTTGCATTAATTTGGCAGTACCTAAACTAATCATTCAAATCCTGCTTAGACACTTGTCTTTCCCTTGTGGGGATACAGATTTATGGAATTATCATAAGTGAGTTTTATGATCATATTGGGAAATTCCTTCTCCTTGCAATAGATTTCTTCTTCCCTTAATCTTGACCCTGTACATATACTTCTAAAATCCTTTAGCCATATAACTTGTTTTCACACACGCTTACAAACTTACACACATATGTGTGCACATGTATGTATACATACATATATATTTTTCAAGGGTCTTTAAAAAACAGTAACATGCAATTTGTTTAGTCCTCATGTGGTCCATGCTGGGTGTTATTAACCCCCCTGCATGTACTTAAATCAGCATTCGTGATTCAGGACCACCTGAGATTTACAGAAGTCCCAAACCAAACTTCGCACCTCTGGCACAAGATATGTTTATTCTGTACTCCCTAATTCAGTGAAGAGGTTCGATAATAAGCTAAATATGTCTCCTACCTGAAGCTGTCTAATAATGGCTCTCAGCAGGAGAAATGGGCTTTCAAGGAGCCCTGTGATAACTGCAGCTGAGCTACTTCCCATGTTTGAACCAGATCTTTTCACCTCTATTTGGACAAATGTTTTAAGTTGTTGCTGCTGTCTTTCCCCCTCTGCCCACCCCAGATTTATGTCCCCAGTTCTGCAGGTGGAGGGGCTTTGCTTATGCCAATATAATTGTTTTTCAGCCAGATCAGTTCTCCAATTCACCCTGTGGCTGCCCAAGTACGTGTATTGGCACCAAGTAGGGCATAATCAGGGCAAGACCATTGGCAGCTCAGGCCAGGGCAAGATTGCTTCCTCCAGCAACAGGAAAGTTTTTGCTGGCTGAAAGTATTTGTCAAAGACTTGAACATCAATACGTTGCACAAGATATAATAAAGCATAAAAGTACAAAACAGCGTGTCCATCAGATCTACTGTTCATTGAGAAGTCCTACAAGGAGCCGTGGAGGTTGACTACTACTGATTCAGAGAGGACTCTGTGCTGGCGCTGGTATGCACACGTCACCCACCATGCCACAGCCATTCTTACAGATCTAAAATTGTAAGCCCACAGATAGCTAAAGTACCCCTAGTATCCCATTCCTCAGCTGAACCCCACTGAATGCCATTGAATCCACCCAGAAAAAGAGGGGTTGCCCCAGATATGCGCCCGATTTCAGCCTCAGCATTTTAGCTTAACTCACAGACAGTGTGGGAGGAAGCAGATCTTAAAATTGTACTGGGAACAGGTTTTTTAATTTCTGAAGATTGGTGCCAAAGTTGGTCACGTTCTTGTTGTTAGACAAAACTATGTCCACTAGAGGGCTCTTTTAATTTTGTCTAACAAAATAATAATGAAAATTTTATTAAAATATTAAAATCAATTATATACTTACGTGAACTGTTAGGAATTGAAGGCTGAGTCATATCCTACTGAAAAGGTAAATATTGATAATAATACTTAGCATTTTTTTATTCAAAGCACACTTGATTATCCACAAATTATCAACTGATTATCTATTGATTCTCAATTATCCATGGATTTATCCTCATGACACATCTCTGACATGGCAGTGACTTTCATTTTATGCATGGAGTAGTTTGGGTGGATCAGGATTTACCTGGCACCAGATTCTGATTCAATGATGCAGTGAAGATCAGACTTCAAATTCCTGAGCACATTGTCTTCCCACTGGCAATTAATAATTTGATACATTTATGTAACTGAGTAAATGTGAACAAAGCTTTTCAGTAGCCAACCTATATTATAAAGGATAATTTTTAATTAATCAATTACTGATTGATTTTGATCTATCTGACCCTGAAGTCTGCAGCTTGCATTTTCTCAGAGTTTATGTGGTTGCTTCCACCAAGATTAAATGAAGATAAATTGCTTCCAAGTCAGAAGAGCAGCATTTTCCATTCACTTCCAGACAAGTGGAAGTGATTCCACAAGTGATGTGGGTTTCTGGACATGAATCCTCATACTCTAATCTCAGGTTGTAGTGTCGTCCTGCACCTCATGTGGTAAGGCAGATGGGCTACATTGCACTGCTCCACATGTAAACTCTGGAAAACAGAGAATATGAAAGCAAGGCACACATCATCTCTACAGCACAACCTTACCTCTGCCTTTCTGAAACAATGACACTGCATGCCAGAAATGCAATAGCTTTACAGATGGTATGGGATACTTTGGGAACCAACGCCAAGGCAGAGCCTTGAAAGCCAAACCCTTATGTCTTTTCTTCATTCAGACATATCTCCAGCTCAGGTCAATCACATTGAGCAGGAAATACTTCACACAAACCATCTCAAAGTCTGTAAATGTTAATTTTCTCCTTTCTTCTGCTCTCAACATTATGCCTGGGCTACTGCCTTCCTTTGACCCTCACTAAACCTTGGAGTCCTTTCTGCAGGATACATCCAGCTTACCGATAATTTCTGTGGTGATAGGAGAGCTTGTATACCTCTGCAGGCACAATCTACAGAATTAAGTGTTGACAAAAGGCTTGTTTCATGTACACATATACTTCCCCTCTTGCCGCAGTCACAGCTCTGGGGAACTGCCGCTCTGTTCATCATTTGGTACAGCTACATATAGCCCAGCGGCTGCAGCTGGACTGAGTACAGAGAAATATTGTAATTTAAACCATTAGAACACAATCCCAGTAAAAGCAATTATTTCAGTCCTTCTACTGTTTACTTTCCAGGTTTTGGACACCTCAGAGATTAAGCGCGACCAAAGCATTTCTCCAAGGAACGCCAAGCTGGGCCAGAGAGGGTGCCTCCGATTCACAGCCAATAGCCATGGCAATGGTAAGGACCTGCAGGAGAGGAAGGGGGAACAGGTTCAGATGGAAATAGCAGGTGTGGAACTGCCCTCCCCTCTCAGCTGTGACTGCTCAGCGTTTTTCACCGCATTTGGCCCCTGCAAGGCAGGAACCTCTGACCTAATCACTCAGCAGCTTTATTTGACTACACTCAGTCTCTCTCTTTAGGAAACATGATTACTGGGTCCTAAAGGCTTCCTAGAGTCTTTCATCTTTCCTCTATCTAATTAACGCTAATTTCCTTGATGGTACTCCTAAAGTACAGTTGGAGCCTGGATGTAGATTACAGAGCACTTTACAATATCAGCATTAAATCAGAGAGAGATTGTGAAGCACATATAATACGCACTTCCTGAGACTTGTGAAGGGTGGGACTTTATCTTGCAGTGCATTAGTGCCCCTAAGATTGTGTAACACTATAAGTCATTCTGTTATCATGACACTTGGTTGCCTGGAAATCCTCTTCCTTTACTCCATATGCCTATTTCATTTTTGCAGACAAATCAGTTTGACACATGTTAACCTGAAACTGTAACTTTTACCTTTCAGACAGTTTTCAAGAGTGATTTTTCCCAAAGAGCAAAATGTATAATAAACTTGCTGAGAGAAATGAAGAGGAACTAAAGTCATATTCGGAAAGATCACACACATATTTTGAGCCCAGAAGTGTACCTGACACGTAACAGAAGAATACACATTAAAACTAAAAGTTACACTCAGCTTGGGCTGTAACAGGTAAGATACCATTGAATCCATGAAAAGAAAATTATCCTCCATTTTAGTGATACTTCCTTCAGTAAGAAAGGTAAATGGGTTATTTTTTAAAATAATGTTAGACCACTTGGCTATATGACTCAAGCCAAATCATGCAGCCAGCATCATTCCATGTAGTATTGAGAAGTCTTTCATATGGGGATACATGACTGCTTGCGCAAACATTTCAAGGTATGTTTGTGGGTGTACATGCAGAAGTACAGGTGGAATTTGGAGATCAAGTTCTAAAGATGTGTCCTAAATGCTCTAAAAGCCAAACCTATCTGGCTCTGTAACTCCAATTGCCACTGCGCTCCATCATCTGGTCACTTCCAGTGGTGGAAAGCAGATATGAAATATGACTTTTTTGGTTTGGTAGCATTTTGTCATCACTTCCTACTGATTGCTGAGAGATCTGATCAACCCAGGGAATTCCCACAGATTTCGTCTCTGCTATTCTGAACAGTATCTCTTTGATGGCAATACATGCAACCCCGTACAGTTTATAACTTGACTCAGATTACTGTTGTAACTCTCAGTTACAGTATTGGCTCAGCTTCTCTGTATCTCTTGTTACTGCCAAAGATCAGAAAAGCTCTCAGCCAATCTACCTAGCTAAAGTACAGTATCTTCTAAAATCCAATCAAGGAAGGAAAACCCTTTCCTCCTTAATAATACCAAACTTCCCCATATTTTTACCCGAGTTTTTATATAAACTATAAAATGAGAACATGATCAGAGCACATGTATATAAATTTAAGAAAAATGATATATTGAGCTTTCTCCAGAGACATTTTTCTGAGCCACCATAAATGAAAATCAGTTCATTTTTTTAATAACAGCTTAGGTTCAGTGACTACAGTGACCCAAACCCAAATTATTTTCATTGTAAATTATGACATGCACATTTCACAAAACCTATGTGTTATTCAGTTCAAAATCCTCCTTCCTTTTAATGAAATACAGTAGCTGGCGTTTCTGCTGAAAAAATCATTGAATATTTCCATATTGGCTTCCAGCTTGTCTGGTGTTTTTGCCTGGCAGAGTACAGTGCATCTTTGTGCTTTATTAATGGGCTGAGCTTCTGGACAAGACCATGCTTTTTGCCACTGCAGAATTTTCTTGCAAACTATGCACTATAAAACAGACAAAACCAGAAACTTTCATACATCCAGAGGACTATTTTTGACAGAAGAAGTTAAGTCACTTTCATTAAACAAAAGCTGAAATAGAGATTTCCTCCCTTCAAGGCATAAATTAAATATTTTCAAAAAATCTTAGGCATTTTAGCAGTTGCAAAACTGGGAGGAATGTGGGAGGCTGTTAGCCTGCAGGTCTGGTCTTTGGCCTGTACGAGTCCTCCCCTCCTTTTGACTCTAAGACAGAGGATAACGGTGTGAACACTGCGGGTGCAGAACTACATAGAAGGGTTGCCAGATGTGGGTGGTACAGACAAATCACTGTCAAGAGTTAGAGGAGCCTTTCCAGGAGGGCTGCAGGCTCTGGGCTGGGAAATGTGCCATTCCCAACAGCACTAGGAGCCACGTGCAATCCTGATACAACCCCCAAGCACTCTGGAGATATCCCAAGACCTTAAGGTTGAGTGCTGAAATACAGCATTTCAATATTAGGTAACCTCACTGCCCTGGCACCCAGGAATCCTCTAGCAGAGCAGTGCAGATATGTCTCTGAGGCTCAATTAAGACCTCTCTGTACTTCATGGCATGCTCACTACAGGTGGTGGAGCAGGAGAACAGCTGTGCGCGGGCCTGTGCCCAGCAGGCAGGAGTTGATGGAGCTGGTTCTTCTCGTATGGAGGAGTTAAACAAGAGGTTTCCTTGGCTGTGCTCAGTGCTACAGCTGAACATGTCTTCTGAAATGAAGGCAGTACAGAAAACTGTCTAGGAACTGTCAGCCCTTTGAGATCTTTATACTACAAAGACCGTTTTTGTGGAATCTGCCAGATAGTGTCACCCCTGGAGCAGAAATAAACATGTCTTGGTCCCAGCTGCAGTACCTCATAAACCTGAGTAATGCGTTAAACTGCTGGTGAAGAAGGAGTTGTGCTATTGAGTCAGTATGTGAGTTGTTAGGGAGGTAATGACACGTTTTCCCTTGTGCTGTCTCCCCGGTGGGGGGGCCAGCTCTGGCAGACAGGCATAGAGGCATTTTCTGAAATTAACTGATCTAAATTTGCCAAATGAGACCATGCCCTAAAAGACAATAGGAAGGTCTCATGGAGCTGAATATTTTATCGGCAGCGTTTCTGGCTTCATTTCAGAATGGTTGGGATTGGGATAAAAACAGATACAGGCAGGCAAATTTGTGCCCTGAATGTCTTATTTATGAAGTTCAATACAGTAAAAGACAAGGCAAGAGTCACTTATTTAAACTGCCTCAATCACATTAACTAAATTTATTTATTTAACCACTACCAATCTAAATTATTTCAAGTGTGCTCCTTCCTCACCTTTCCATTCACCCCCATCCAAAACCTACCCTCCTGCCTCAAGGCTTCTAGGTTTTGAATGAAGAAAAGTGGTGTTATCTGTTATTTAGCAAAGTGAAGGTCTCCTTCAACTCAGTACAGGATGAAAACTTACAGAGTTCCCCTAGCCTTGACCAGGTCACAAAGTGAAAGTTGTACAAAGATGGGAGACCATGTCCTAGGAGTTTCAGTGTTAATTTAGTAGGAAGGGATGGGGATCTGACCAATGTGGACTTGTATTTCTTGACTGCTTGGCAGAAGTGAATCTCTCAAAATTATTTTGTGCACAGTGACTGCCCCATGCTTAGCAGTCTCATATCTTGGAATGAGACATAAACAAATTAAAAAGGAAGCAGCAGTGGTTGAGTAAAGAACGTGACAGGATATGAAAATGTGGATTTTTTAAAGCAAGAAGAGTTTGGAGAAGGTTCTAACATAAGGTCTGCAGTGGAGGGAATAGCATGTCTAGCATGTCTCTGATGACAAAGTTGTTCTCCCCTTTTGCTGAAAGTTCTTTGTTCAATTTTGTAAGAAAATAGCTTTAGGGACATGGTTTAGTGGCAGACTTGGCAGTGTTGGGTTTACGGTTGGACTCGATGATCTTAAGGGTCTTTTCCAAACTAAATGATTCTATGATTCTATGATTTTTAATCAGCTTTAACAAGACGAAAATCCAGATTGCTTTTTCCTTAGCTGTGTGTGCTCTGAACACCAGCAGCCACTTGCTGGGAGCAACAACCAAAACTCGGGAACATGCTACATGTGCTTCAGCACCATCTGCTGGCACTTTCCCTATCCACCACTTGGGCATTGCATCACCTACAGCCCTTGAGACACTGTCAGGAACAATGAAAACAAGTAAAATCCTCCAAGAGACCGTCCATACATAGTAAACCTATGGACTAGCCTGCTGAATTGGCGCTTAAATAGATTTTGGTTCTTATAAGAAACATAGTACAAATCAGTCAACTCAGAAGCTGTGCAACCGAGCTAATGGTCATACATGTCCCCTAACAAAAGCACAATGGAGGCCAGGGACAAAAAGACAACTCAGAGCAAAACAAAACTCATGAGGTGATGAAAACACAAGATGAGGTTATCTGGGCCGGCAAAAAATCTACAGGAAATGTACGAAGAGATTAACCTGGATAAGAGCTTTTGGAAGTAGGGACTGGGGACAGTATGTATTTCCTGAGATCTGCCTTAAGA
>NW_008825433.1:2249927-2250618 GCF_000699105.1 Pygoscelis adeliae | reverse complement strand
CAGGCAGACCAGTTATCCTCAGGGTACTCGGCCCCCTGAGCTGGAGGACAGGGATGGCGAGCAGGATGAACACCCATAATCCAAGAGGAAGCAGTCAACGACCTGCTACGCCACCTGGACGCTCACAAGTCTATGGGGCTGGATGGGATCCACCCGAGAGTGCTGAGAGAGCTGGCGGAGGAGCTAGCCAAGCCGCTCTCCATCATCTATCAGCAGTCCTGGTTAACGGGGGAGGTCCCGGACGACTGGAGGTTGGCCAATGTGACGCCCATCTACAAGAAGGGCCGGAAGGAGGATCCGGGGAACTACAGGCCTGTCAGCCTGACCTCGGTGCCGGGGAAGATTGGAGGGCCCTCACAAGGCATGAGCGGGACAACCAGGGGATCAGGCCCAGCCAGCACGGGTTCATGGAAGGCAGGTCCTGCTTGACCAACCTGATCTCCTTCTATGACCAGGTGACCCGCCTAGTGGACGAGGGAAAGGCTGTGGATGTGGTCTACCTGGACTTCAGTAAGGCCTTTGACACCGTCTCCCACAGCATTCTCCTCGAGAAGCTGGCGGCTCACGGCTTAGACAGGTGGACTCTGCGCTGGGTCAAAAACTGGCTGGACGGCCGGGCCCAGAGAGTTGTGGTGAATGGAGTTCAATCCAGTTGGCGGCCGGTCACGAGCGGTGTTCCCCAGGGCTCAGT
>NW_008825433.1:2245332-2249607 GCF_000699105.1 Pygoscelis adeliae | reverse complement strand
CACTTGAAAAGGACCTGGGGGTGCTGGTTGACAGCCAGCTGAACATGAGCCGGCAGTGTGCCCAGGCGGCCAAGGAGGCCAATGGCATCCTGGCCTGTATCAGAAATAGTGCGGCCAGCAGGAGCAGGGAAGTGATCGTGCCCCTGTACTCGGCACTGGTGAGGCCGCACCTCGAATACTGTGTTCAGTTTTGGGCCCCTCACTACAAGAGGGACGTTGAGATGTTGGAACGTGTCCAGAGAAGGGCAACGAGGCTGGCAAGGGGTCTGGAGAACAAGTCTTATGAGGAGCGGCTGAGGGAGCTGGGGTTGTTTAGCCTGGAGAAAAGGAGGCTGAGGGGAGACCTCATCGCTCTCTACAACTACCTGAAAGGAGGTTGTAGCGAGGTGGGTGTCGGTCTCTTCTCCCAAGTAACTGGCGAAAGGACGAGAGGAAATGGCCTCAAGTTGCGCCAGGGGAGGTTTAGATTGGATGTAAGGAAAAATTTCTTTACTGAAAGAGTAGTTAAACATTGGAACAGGCTGCCCAGGGAAGTGGTTGAGTCACCATCCCTGGAAGTATTTAAAAGACATGTAGATGGGGTGCTTAGGGACATGGTTTAGTGGGCATGGTGGTGTTGGGTTGACGGTTGGACTCGATGACCTTGGAGGTCTCTTCCAACCTTAATGATTCTATGATTCTATGATTCTATGATTAAGAGGGAGGGATGACTATGTTTTTAAGAAGACTTTAGATAAACAAGCTCTGACTCCTCTGACTAGAGCAGCTCAACATACTCCTCCAGTGGTACAGATCTGGTGCTGGGTTTATTGACAGTCTCTACTATCTTCAGAAACAGTGACATGAAAACACTATGATTAAGAGGGAGGGATGACTATGTTTTTAAGAAGACTTTAGATAAACAAGCTCTGACTCCTCTGACTAGAGCAGCTCAACATACTCCTCCAGTGGTACAGATCTGGTGCTGGGTTTATTGACAGTCTCTACTGTCTTCAGAAACAGTGACATGAAAACAAAAAGGAAAACCAAATTTGGAGCACATCTTGTAGACACTGTAAATCAGTGCAACTCACTGACTTCAAAAGCACTAACTGATTTACTGCAGTGGGGGAACCTTTCCCTCTGATGCTTTTTCTGCCAATGGAGTAAACCCAAATTGAAGCACAACCACTGAGTGAGCCCTAAAATATACTCAATAAGTTGAATAGTGTTCAGCGCCAATTTTCAGTGTTCATTTCAGTATTCATTGACAAAAGATGGTGTGCCAAAGGCATTCCAGAGAGCCATGAACGAGCTGTTCCTGGTGATTCTGAACATGAAATAAGAACAGAGAAAAATGGCATAACAGAATGTGCTACTGACACATTAAGATAAATACTCATTAAGCCTGTCTAAAGTTTTGTTTTTGTTTTTGTTTTTTTGTTTTTGTTTTTGTTTTTGTTTTTATCTACAGCTCTACCTTCACAGGTTTATAACAGTTCAGTGAAGCAGTACAGAGAGAAAAGTATGTTCTCCTCAGCACGGAAGTTGACCTCAAAGTCATCTAGTCCAATAAAAATCCATTGATAAAAGGCTTCTATACACAACCTTCTATTCTCATCCTTTTCTTCTTAAAATCTTTCTAATTAACATTATACTTAATTGCAACATCAGCGATCAGTTTGCAGTAACTATTTTGACAGCAACACCTTTTGAAAGATGTTTCGAAGTTGTCAGCTTGGCCTCATGAGAAGCAAATTTAGGCAAAATCTCATTTAGCATCAGTGCTTGCTTATGCTGTTGTTGCAAACACAAATGCCTCCAGTTGCTAAAGACAGGATAACTCAGTTACTAGCTGGAGCTAGGGATTTCAGCAAGCTGTAGTTCCCCATGACATCTACAGGCTTGTGAGTTCTGTAAAGCTTTTTGGAAGATGTTATTTCCAAAGAAAACACAAGGACTTGAGATGCCTTCCAAAGTTAATGACTCCAGCTCTGATAGAGATGGCCATATGTGTGGGCAACAGTTTGATATAGGAGACGTCAGTGGACGAACAGACCAAGGGTGAAGCAAGACTGGATGACAATTGAGGTTAAGGAGACAAAGGCTTGAAATGACAAATGCTGGTAACGTTCTTTGAAAAGGCAACTGATAAAGAAGGCAGATTCAGAAAAAGTCAAAATGATAGAAAAATTGCCCCCGAGAGTTATTCTGGAATTGATGCAGATCAAGCTGTTTACTAATTATATACTTCTTTAAAAAGACTAAAAGAAAACACTGGATTATGCTTTTGGGGATATAAAACATCCAACAGGCTCCTCCATTGCAGTGCTATTTTATGATGTGTCCAAATTTAGTCATTTTAGCAACTGTGAGCTCAGAAAGTTGCTACTGTACTTAACTGAAGATCAGAAATTGGCAACGCATTATTCCAGATGGCTTTTAGACAGATCCAGGATGCCCAGATAGAGCTGAAGAGCGTTTGGTGAACGTATGGGTGAGTTCCTTGTAGATTTTGCAAGACATTGATAGGATCACACTTCTGGCAAAACACAAAATACTTGTTCCCATTTATAAGACATGAAAGCTTTGACAAGTGTTTGTCTTGGATGACAGACAGTAGAATATGCATCAAAGCATTTCCTAGTAGCATCTATAGCTGAGGTAGAACAAATCCTACAACTTAGGGATAGAAACATAAAACAATGAAACCCCACAGCTGGAGTGCTGGAGCTGGAATTTGGCCAGGACTTGCAGATGTAATTATAATCATATCTCCTTCTAAGGTCTGCAACTCAGTGTGTCAGTCAGTGTTACAATTTGGTCTTCAAGTGCAATTCAAAGTGCTAACTGATTCAAAACTACCGTGTCTTCCATCCTCCAGGGACAAGTCAAAACTTGACATTAAAGGAAGGTGTCATTCCTTGGTCTAAGGGTAATCAAAGATAGCTTTGGATGACTCTGAGAGTTAATACCTGAGCAGATGGCCTGTGGCAGTAACAGATTTTAGCTCCTATTCCCTTCCCATTCAGTGCTTTACACATGGCACATGTGTACTAGCATAGTATGTTCCGTATGCAAGTGCAGAGTAGCAACACCCAGAATAAAATTAAGGAAGAGTAAAACGTGCCTCCCACATGCACACGTGAGGGACAGGATTTTTCCATGCATATCAACAAACTTGTCCAAGAACTACAATGAAAGGAATGTAACTTCCTGTTAGTAAGGCCAAAAGCTCACGGCAAGGAGTCTTTATAAATAATCCAGGGCCCGAGACTCCTACCTTTAGTTTGTGTGGGGACGTCTGTGCACCCGGAAGATGCATATGCAGAAGGAGAAGGACTCCTAGTTGGTCCTCACCCCATGCTAAGGGCCCAGCCAGCCCAGGGTCTCCCCACCTCCTCAGCTGGCCTGTGGCAAGGCCTGCATGGAGGTATTTGCCCTCCTGCCTCAGCCTGCACCTGCAAGCAATTAGCTGTGGTCCACAACCACTGGAATGCAGGTCTCAGACCCTGGTCCAGAGCCTGCTTCATGCATCCCTTCAGAGGAACTCACATACCGTCAGCAGTGAACACACCCCAGCTCTAGTGAAAGCTGCTTCCACCACTGAAGTGGTCACTGAAAAGACGGACCAGGAACCCTGAGAGAAGACTCTGCCAATGGGTAGGGTCCTACGGTTCAGTAAGCAAATCGTATTATTATAGCAGTGAAGTAACCATGCTAGTAGCTGTATCCCTTATCACTTCAGCTCTGTTTTAAATGTGTAATAGTGAATGACCCTCCAGAGGAAACAAGAAGAACCAAGCATCCAGTCGCCTGTTTGCAGAAGCCCAGCAAAGTCCAAATTTCTGGGTAATTCACCTACACTGTTTTGCTACCAGGTGCCTGAACACTGCTTAATGATGCAGGGTAATTACGGCTGCATCCTGGTGACACATGCATTTTGTTGTAGAGAGACAGGATATAGGAACTGAACAGTTTTCTAGTAAACAGCATTAATAAGAGAGTGGTTGAGAAGATCCTATTGGGAGAGCATGAAAAACACTGCCCTTGGGAAGAAAGTGAAGTCAGAAATTTGTATTTTGAGTGATGGGTAAAGGACTAAGTCTGGACTGCTTGTAGAGTAGTTCTATGATCTTTACTAGTCAGAATTCAATAAACTAGTATTCACTGAGTTTTAACTAGCAATTTTGTTGTTCAACACAGCAATATATCCTTCTGTTAATCTGCAGATCTGCCTCTCAGTTTTCAACAGGCCCACACGCCCTCCTGCTCTGAGGCGAAGGAGCTCACAGG
>NW_008825433.1:2241446-2245321 GCF_000699105.1 Pygoscelis adeliae | reverse complement strand
GCAGGGAGACGGGAGTCAATAAAAAGTGTACGTAATGCCCACTTCAATCAACAGTGCTATCAAGTGTGATTTTTATGAAGCTGAAGAATACTCAGTGGCATTGCCTATTTACGGTTTAATGAACAGATCATTTTACCCCAGAGGACTGTTCACAGTCACAAAGAAAATTGAGTTTCTTGCAGTCATTGCAACTATGCTGGAATATATAATTTAGTCACAGTATACAATGATGGCAAATATCTCTCCTGCATATGGCATATACAATAGAACTATAAAATCAGTTACCTAATGGAAGTTTTGTCTCACCTGCAATTGTTTCACCTATTTAGGTCAATATTTGGGGGAACAGAGGAGAAGTCATTCAAAAAGAATAACCCATTTGTGGAAATGAAGAGTATAGATTATTATACTTAAATTATCTGCAGTAATAACAATAGAGTACAGGACACCAGTGATCAGTACAACACTGCTTGTAACTCCTAGAACAGGTATTTGAGGCTGTTTCAGGCCGATGATGCCTGAGAGTTTTAGAAGATCTATATAAAATGAGCCTGTAGGTTTAGCTGAAACATTTAAACCTATGTTTAAAAACCACCAACTCAGCTGAAACTTTTGGTTAAGCATTCAAGCACTCCATCCAGTGTACAGCTAGGGCACACCGACATTAGTGTGTCATAGTAACTGGTCAAGGTAATTCCAAAGAATTCTGAATTTAGAGAATGTTTTGGTTTGCTTTTATTTCCTAGCTACCTGTAAAGATTGGCTTTTTGCCTTGCTTTTGACTATGCTTCATTAGCTATGAATAGGAGCTTTAAGTCTCAAAGGGATGACAATTCAGCATTGACTAAGTGCTAAAATAAAATTAAAATATTATCCTAGAAAAAAACAATAAAACTAGTATTGCATTGTCTGACAACATTACTGCAAAGTCCAAAAGGACTTATTCAAAAAAGCACTATCACCTAAATTGTCAGAAGCAAAAAATTTTCTTGTTAATTACATGGTTCTACTGAGCATTTTCAGGAATACAATTTTTCATTTTGTTATATTTCTAGAGAACTGGAAAAATATGCCTAATAGTGGGAGCTACCCTGCTGGGACGGGTAAGTAAACAAATTTTGGCAGACTAGGTTGTTTATTCTACTTCTTATTATAGTAAGGTAATTACAATTTTTGCTAAGAGTGAAGAATGAAAGACTTTCAGAAGTATTCAGTAGATTTTAATACCAAAGTAAGAGCATGTGAGTAAGTTTTAATGATGTTGGATGTATTCAACTTCAAAGAGTGGGCATACTGAGGTCATTTAATTAAAAACTTACAGAATACATGGCTAGAATATGCTCTTGACTGGTTATTAGCCAAGAATATGCTCTTGACTGGTTATTAGCCAAGGTAACATGTAGATGGCCAGTCTGCAAACCAATGACAAGAGACTTCTTGAAACAAACCAGTAACAAAAATGCTAATGGTTGAAAAATTCAGTCAGAAGGAAGCTATTTTTCACTGGAAAGAGGAGAGGATCATCAGTCAACCCTTGACTACTTCTGTGCGTATCATAGTTTTATCTGAGAAAATAACTTCTGACATGGTCCATGTATCTCAAATGCAGACTGGAGAGCTAAAAGCCAGTTAAAAGGCTGCCTTCCCTGAGACAGGAAACAGAAGGAAACCTGAGCAGTTGCAGGCTGGCTAGGAATATAACTGGTGAGGTACTCTGATAGAGACTGGGAGGGTTGGACATATACTGCAAACCAGAAGGCTACAGGCAAGTTTTCCAGGTGTGACAGGTGTCTCTCTCATCCTACTAACTGGAGGAAGGAGAGAGATGTGCATTTTTAAAAGCAAGGTGTCCTCTCTCTATTTTACGTAAAGGCACTCCCCCAGCTACAGCAGTCATCCACTGCATCCTAAGCAGATGCTCTGACTTTCTCTGATTTCTTCCAAAAGTTTTGCTTTTAAAAGGTGCTTTTGGATGGAGGGTCTTACAGGCAAAATCACAACAGTGTCTCCAAAGGGCTGTTTTCTGTTGCTTTCTGAGCAGCACAGTGGAGTCGGCATCCTGTGGAACACCTGGTGAGAGCAGGGACAGAGTGAAGGCAATTGGGAAGGGGGGCATGGCACAACTCTGTAAAGACAGGGATTATGCAGTGCTGCATGCAGCAGTAACTAGAGAAAATGGATCTCTATTACAGAAAAGGAAAAGGCCGGGAGAATGAGATGCTGTGGGAGATTAGTGCTTACGCAAGATCTCTCCCCTATTCAGAGGCTGGGAGTGGTTAGACTCATTGAAGGAGCAGTAGAGAAGTAGTGCGAGAAGAAATGTAGGGGTAGCCTAGAAGTAAAGGTTGTCCTGTGCAGTGTAGCAACTGATGGTTTCAAGTATGCATGTAAGATAGAAGATTGGAGTGTAATACCATCTGCTTAAAAATGAAGCGGCTCCTCCTGCTGGGCAGGTCTGTAGCTGGATTAACAAATTTTGAGCACCCCCACCTCTCACTTGCATGGCAGTTGGGTGAAGAGCACGGTACTTGGCTGACCCTGGGCCGATGCACAAACATTTGGAAGAGTTAAAAGTTGAGTTCCAGCAGATGGTGGCCTGGTGTCACACAAGGTCTTGGAAGAGGTATAATCCAGGGAACAATAAACCCAAAATATATCTGTGAAATGTTCATCAACAAATGCATCGAACCAGATTATGATTATCCAGAGATAGGCTGGTACATCAAACAGCAGCTTGGCTTTCTGAGGAGGACTGCTTGTGGAGTGTGGAGTCTTTGGTGGCCTTCTTTGTGGGAGACAACAAAAATTGCTGAGAAGAAAATATGATGAAGTGCTTTTTTCAAACAGCTCAGTGACTCCACATAAGCCATTTGTGGCTATGATTTCTCTCATATTATTTTACTGCATTTTTCTGTTTCAACAAAATGTACGTTGTGTGTCTGCATGTGGTGAACTGCAGATGTGCTGGAGAGGAGGAGAAGTTCATTTCAAAATTGCATGTTGAAAAACTTCATGCAGTGTGAACTTATTTTCTCTTTAAACTAAACATCTATTTGTGTACATTAAAAAAGTGCTGATTTTAACCGTTTTTGTTTCTGATCTGGGAACTCAAAGGGCAGTCATCTGAACAAATTTTTGCTCTTACTGAGCTATTATTACACCTTAGAGACCCAAACAGTTCCAGTGTGTGAATTTGAAGGTAATTTGACAAGACATGTGGAATCTAAGGTAGGAGTGTAGATAGAGGCTCATTTTCTTGTGGAAAAAAAGGGTTCAGAGTATAACCCGACCTGAAATGCCGACTTAGCAACAAGGTGCCACAAAAATTGCTTTCTAAACATTGTGGCATCTGTTAATGCCAGGAAACATCACAGAAGTTAAAGAATGTGATTGAGATGTTCAAAGTAAGGTCCTGGGTTCTACTTCAAGCTCTGGCGATGACGGTTTCTGGTATGTCTACGCAGGAAAAGAAAGGTATCGTTGTTACATGGGTAGGTCTACCTTGCCAGCAAAATCCAGTAGCATGGGTGACAATAATAATGAAGACTCAAAAGTCTGACATATTAGCACATGCCAGCAGCGATGCTAAAAACTCTCCAGGAATCCTGGACATGTATTTTGCTTTCTAGCATGTCCCAAAGGCCAAGCCACTGATTCTTCTTGGCTGTCTTCTGTCCTTGCCTGCTGATGCTGGCCCATGTCTGCCAGCACAGCCTGCAATCGTACTCTCTCATTTTGTTGTGATGCTAGTATCACAGTGACAATATTTAGATACATAAATTTAGATATCTAAAAGAGGGAAATGGATTTGCATTTCATTTTGATGTTATTGGAACTGACTGCCATACCCTGGAAAATGAATCATGGATGCTCGT
>NW_008825433.1:2238776-2241417 GCF_000699105.1 Pygoscelis adeliae | reverse complement strand
CTGTATCTCTCTCTGTCTCAGAACATGCTCTTTGTAATCGCTGGGTGGCCGGTGACATTGGTAAATGAACAGAGTATTTCAGACTCAGTACACAGAGATGAGGAGGTGTAATGAAAATGGGTAATTTAGAAATAAAACCTAGGTAGTTGTTCTAAAGTCATGGTTATGATTTATCATCTGTAAAATTCTCTCACCACATCTAAACTAAGGAGTGTTTTGGAACACCTGCGCTTTGCTGTTGGAAGCTCATTTGAGCTGGAAAATTCTTCCTCCGGAGGCAATTTATTACCCACGTAATGGATGCTATTCTGTTGAATGTGTAGCATACTGAGGTTTTGCTACCAGTTTCACTCTTTCAACACCAAGTCAAAATATGGAGCTTGTGGGTTTGGAAGAATTTCTCTTATTGATATGGAAAACCAAGAATTTAACTTGGAAATTCTTTGATTAACTCCTGATTCTGTTTATGCAGGGAAAAAGCTGTTAGTGTTGGAAATTAAGTTCAAATGCATTCAATAACAAACTCCCTTCTTCAGAGGCAGCTCTTGTTTCACCTTTTCATGGGACACTATTCCCTGAGCAAAAAGTCTATCTTTCAATAGGCTGCTATCATGATTTTACATCTTTTAAAATTTTACAAAGTTATATATTTTACAAATGGGAAAAGTGAAGGTCTGAGAGGCAAAAAGGGAACATTTTCTCTGTCTTACTGATGTGGTTTTAAATTGTTGAGAACAATTAAGAACACAGCAATTCTGAAAAAAAGCACATTGAACTGTGTACCCTGAATCAGATTAAGTCACTTGATTTTTCTATAAATGACTTGCAGTATATTTCCATACTTTCAGAACACACTTCTCTGGAGTGTGTGCCTACCAGTCTGACTGATGTACAAGATTAGAGAAACTCTAAAACTAGAAATCTAATAATTTCATCTTTCCTTCCTAAATCTCCTTTATCTGAAAAGGTTTTTTTGTTTCATTTTGTATTTTAATTTCAGTAAGCACAGGAAGACAGGTATGACTGTGTTCATTTTGTGTACAGGGCTGCTAAGGAATTACCATACCAGACTGCTCACATCCATCTGGTATCTGATGATTCAAAAATGTATACAAGAAATTCTGAAATGGCTAATCACAAAGTGAAATACACTACTGTGAAACAGTTGTGAAGCTGTCACTAGTCTTTGAATTTCAAATGTTTCAAAGTGATCAGAATTTTATATTCCTTGTTCTAGTTCACCTCAAAATGATAATGACAAGGATGCTTCTATTATACATTCCACAGTGGCTTGACCATTTAATTATAGCAGTTTTGATATTGTTCTTAGTTTTGAAGAGGACTAGGGTATGCTTGTGAATCTTTTTCTTTTTTAGTGTAATGTAAGGTTTGCTTTGTTTTAGCTGCAAATTAATAGGAGTTAGTAAACAAAACCATGGGTAAAAGTAAATCAGTTCGATACTTTCCTGGTGTGGATAGCTGTAGCTCAGATAAGTTTTTGTCTTGAGGCCAATCCCCTATCAGTCCTAAAGGAAGGACTAGATTTGTATGTTCTCACCTCCTCTGTACATTTGTATTTGGATTACTGTCTTTGCAAATGTTCTAGGGAAGTGTCAGATCTGCAAAGACAAAGAACAGGTATTGCTATTTTTGCTGTGAAGCTTGTGTTTATATAAGGGAGAATGACAGGCTGCTTGTGCAAGTGCAGGGGTACAAGTAAGCAAAGTGGAAGGAAATATCTCGGAAGCCTACACCAGGCCTTGCAGCAGATAAAATTAGCCACAAAAGGTCTGGAGAACAATTTATGGGCTCTTGGGGTTAAGGGTTGAACTGGGCATTGGTGTATTCATATAGTTTGTTGCTATCAGGAGACAGAATAATAGTACACAGTACTGATCAAATCCATTCCTTGAAGATGGTTATTAAGGCCAATACTGAAAAACTATTAGCCCAAAGAGCAGGCATGTGGTGAGATGGAAGTGGTTTATCAGAATTGTATTGTTCTGTAAACAAAGTTGTGTACCTCAGATTTCACAATGACTGCTTCAGATGCGGCCTTTCAACTAAAGGACAAACCCTGTTAGTACGGAAGAGACAAGTTGCACTTCAAGAACTGTCTATCAAACAAATACAAAATGTCAAAGCTATAGGTTTGTTTTGCTTGACTTCTTTTTTTTTTCCTGTTTAATGCTGTACTTACAATGTGAATTTCATGTTGACTATATGGATACTCTGTCATTCATATTTGGCTTATTCAGGGTCCCTTTCCAAGGCTTATTACCAAAGCCACATTTGCTCCCAGCTAAGGTAACTGCCCTATTCCTGTCACTGAGGCTCTCTAATCACTGGCTTCCAAAAACTTCAGTCTGCAGATAACAGAAAGAGAGAGAGACCATGATATAAGCAGCAGGGTTCCCCCTTCCATACAAGCCTCCTTCTGTTTCCTGATTTAGATGAGTGGGGAGAATTGGGTCTGTCTGGATTTTTCTCCTCCACCCTCCAGGTCTTATTTTAGTTTCTTTCATCAGCTGTGCAATTGAAAACACTCTTCCCCGGGCTCTAAGTGTGGACAACAGGAGGTATGAGAATCCTAACACATGATAATGCCAATTAAATCTCTATCCTGTATCATTACCTCATC
>NW_008825433.1:2235732-2238548 GCF_000699105.1 Pygoscelis adeliae | reverse complement strand
CTCTTGGCTGTGGGTTCAAAAGACATCATCTCGCTGCATGGAGCTGCTGGCACAAAGTAGCTCCAAGGCCAGTTCGGGGCTGGGACCACAGCCCTGCTCTGGGGACAGCGACTGGAGCCACCCCGGTGGGGGGACTCCTCCTCATGCCTGAGGTGGACAGCGAGTGACTTCGTTTTTCTCGACTCAGCATTGCTTTTTGTGTTGCCATTCGACCATGCTCTCCTGCTCCCCCAATTAGGGCTGCCTTTGCAGTCCTGATCCACTTGCACATTCTTTACACTCTTTTGGGTGTGGAGGTGGTGTTACCCCGACTTCCACCACTAGCCTCGATGGGTGCAGAGCACTCATCCAGGCACCAGCAATTCCCCCAAGGTTTGAACACACAGTAAATACTGTACCTTTGGGATCAGTTTGGGATCAATATACAAAATGGCTAAATGATTTATCCCAGGTCACCAAAGAAGCTGATGGCACAGTGGTGGCTTAAACCCCCAATTCCCTCAGCCTAGGTTGCTTCCATAACCTACTTGGCGATTTCCCCCTCTTCTGTGTTCACATTGCTGCTGGGAAGAAAGTGGTGCTGGGGCTGCTCTTCTGCCTTACTCATGTGGTTGTTCCTTCCCTACAACCCCACCATTCATTGCCTCATGTACCCCCATGCAGGGCAGAGCCTTACCTTAAATAAACTTCTTGGCATTTAGTGAGTAAATCTCTCTGATCGTCTTACAGTACTCTTGTGCAATGACATAAAAGTTGGTACACATTTTTTCTCTTATGAGCTTACCTCCAGGATGATGAGAAACCACAAGGAATCTGAGCACTTTGAACATAGGCTTTGCATGGAATTCCTACCCTCTCCCCCCAGTAAATCTTTGGAAACAAAGTCATTTTCAGATGTCCCCAAAAAAATCTTTTCATCAGATTGCTGAGATCATGAATAATAGCTTTATTGATGAGAAATGTTGTCGATTGCCTGTTCAGCAGTGAGGAAAAATATGATGGTACTATTTTTTGGCCAGATCATTCAGACATTTATTTTCCTCACCATGAAACCTTCAGGCTTCCCTCTGGCACACATGAATGAATTAACTGTGCAGCCCTTTGCCACTGCCAAGATCCTTGTTATCCTGCTCTGTAGATGAAATGACAAGGAATCTATGGATATGCTTTGCATCTCTCACTGCAGGCAAATGTCCCCTTTATCACCAAGAAACACACCAAGACTCTGTTAAGACTTAAGGCACAGACTTACTGTGTTCAAGCTCAGGTCAGAGCTCAGCAGGCAGTCAGCAGCTGGATCTAAACCTCATGAACACTTGAGGCAGACAGGCAGTATTTTAGCCCTGAACACACTAAGCTACTGTGACGCTGGCCTGTGTGCCTATTTTTGTTGTCACTGTTACCAAGCTAGTAAATACAATTGTGAGTCTTAGGTCTTGAGCTGGATTTTAAATTCCACCTAAACTAAGCTAAGCTTAGTTAGCTTAGTGTGCTTCCACCACACTTGCAAAAGCTTCATCTTTGGGTCTTGAACTAGTCTTCTTACAGTGGCTGGAAGATTAACATTTTCAGCAGGTTCTGTAAATCGGATCATTCGAAGTACCTTAAACGTGGGGGCATTTGCACTTAGTAGGCACTTTTCAAAATTTGGGCCAGGGTCTTATTTTGAGAAAGTAATGTTTGATCCACTGTAAAGTTAGTGGCATGCATAACATTTAATGCAGACAAGGGGCTGGGCTGAAGACTTCTTAATAATAAAAGGACTTAATTTGTACCAAGTGGAGACAAAATGAGGCCCCATTTCTACCCCTGCTCCTTTGTCAGTTGGCTATTTACTTCCAATAGAATTGCTTTAGTCTGCAAGCCGTATTCAAAATGAATGAGGATAACAGAACCTAATCCACTAATAGCAATGTATTAATAATGGTTTAGACTTAAGAGTATAACTTTCAAAAGTAATTCAGGTGTGATTACGATCCATGCAGCACCAATATTTTTGATCTTGTACATTACATATGAGAGACCATTATGGTGGGCTTACTGGAGCTCAAACCTAACACGACTTTTGATGAGAAAAGCTCTTTTAAAAAGTTATGGAAGCTACTCCACACTTTTCTATGTGGAGTAGAATTTTAAAATTTAAAATTCTAAATTTTAAAATTTCCCCTTTAAAATTACTGTTCTATTCCAACCTCATAGCTGAAAACAGCTTTCCTCTTTCACAGCTTGCTCTTAATGCAAAGAATAACTCAGAAGAAGGAAAGATGGCCGCTGCTTTTAAAATACATAACATTTGAAACAGGAAATAAACGACATATATGGGAACTCTGGTATTACAGCATCTCACAAAGAGGTGGTGTAAGGCTTTGAAAGCAGCTGAATTCTGAGGCAATACCTGAAGTCTGTGGGAAGAGCTGAATCCTTATTTAACTGGGAATTTCTGGATGATGGACACTGCATTGTTTCCTGTCTGTCAGCTTCTCCCTGATTCTTTACCTTCCTCATATACATACAAGAATATCTACGGGCAAATCTGATGCAAAAAGTGGCACAGAGTTTTATTTTGTTTTGTTTTGTTTTATTTCAAAGCAGCTTCTAAGTGGTCTTACTGAAACTGGAATAAACCTGGCTGACTTTTAAGAAAGTGTCCAGACAGTTTAGTTTCGCTATAGAGTTTAAAATAAAATCCGTAAACTAGTTTGACTGAAAGTAAAGGCTCTTGGCTGTTCTGCTATAAGGATTGTTCTTTGCTATGTAATCTCTGCTAAATGCAGCAGAGATGGTTCTGCGATTACTGAACTAATGGGTTTCAAGGG
>NW_008825433.1:2211348-2235690 GCF_000699105.1 Pygoscelis adeliae | reverse complement strand
CAGGACTGATTTTTACCTACTGTTTTAAAAATACTTCTTCGCAGAGCAGTAGAAAAAGGGATGTGTTGTAAAGTAAATGCTCAGCAAGTCACAAAGCATTAATTAATTCCTAATTTTCTTTACTACTTTTTACCTCTGACTCTACATGCAGCTTCAGTGGGTACAGACTCCAGCCTTAATAGCCAAGGTCCACTTCCTTACTGCTGAAGAATCTGGACCTACCAGCACTCCATTACATTGAGCAGGAAAGAAAATATCCTGAAAGGTGCCCCAGCATAAGGGAATGAGAGAGTACGTGTAAATAAAGCGGAGGCTGGGCAGACCAACAAGAAATGTTTAACATTCCACGCTCTCCACAAAGGGTAGGTCAAGGAAAGGGAATGAGTGGTTGGGATGAAGCACATGCCACAGATATTTTTCAAGTACTGTTCAGCAGAGTATATCTGGTCACGTAAACATCCACAACAAACAGAACAGCCTTGTTCTTGAACATGGCAAACCTCCCGAGGTCCTTCTATATACACAGGAGATGGGTCTCACTATGCAGGGAAGCCACAGCTGCTGAATTCACAGCGGTATGTTTGAATTCATAGGCACAAACAATACTGAAAGCTGTACCCCAAGTGCCAGATGTTCTCAGATGCAACCAGTTGAACTCTTACTTGCTCATGTCCTAGTCAAACCAATATACTGTTAAGCTATGTGTGCACTGAATGACTCTGGGCAGGTAGGAGGTGGACGAAGAGAACTTGTCAAAAGTCGTAACTCAGGTTTTGGGTGAAAGCTGAAAAAAACCTTTACAACAAATGAAAGTTCCAGACATAGTGGGCAAGACTTCTTATTCCTTCTTATTCTCAGGTGAAATCCAAAGTAATTGCATGAAGATCAGAGTTATTAACCCTATCTTTTAATTTATATAGACTTGAAGCATCAGGTTTGATTACAGTTCAAGTCAGTCAGAACTTTGAATTTGTGAGGCTGTAGTGATATAAAAGTGGTATGAGACCAAAAAGAGGTTTATTTTTGGTCTCTATAGAAACTTAACCCACACAATGTTTAATAGCTGTTGGCTACGTAGATATGGGTCTTCAGAAAGCTGCAAAACATTCAGCAGAGATAAAATGTTTCTATGAACTAAACCTTCCTCCCTCATGAACCAGTGACTACCCCATTCTGGGAACTGCCATGCATACATGTAGAAGCAAGAACATGTTGCTAAAATAGCTGCACTCAATAGGGAAAACATAAGCTGTACTCTGCAAACAATGGTATGGAAGAGAGTACTGTCAAGGTCATGGATACCAATGAGGAAGACATATGTCCACTTGCTTATCTGGAGACTATTTTGTTAACATTGTTTGCCCTGCCAGGGTAGGACCACCAAGGGCTCTTGAAGGGGCAAAAGTCCTCCCCAAGTGTCCCATGAGTTCACACCATGCCCCAGCTGCTGCAGATATTCAGCAGTGGCCAGCAAGGTTGCACTGGTTGGCAAAACCTCTTATTTATGGGGAAGGAGGGAGAGGTAACTGCACCAGGACTACAGATCTTGACTCTTAGGGATTGCAAAGGAATGGGAGGAATGGAAGAGCTTTCTTAATCTCACTTTGCAAGACTTGAACATGTCCCAGTTTAGCATTAATAGTTGTCTAGAATACCATTAGTTTTTGGATGCCATGCTTATAACTACTGCCTTAGTGCAGAAGAATGATGTAGCTCTACTACTTGGGACAGTCACAGTACCCATTTTACCTTTTTTTCTTCTTTTTATATTGGTTAATAGTTAGTATAGGCAGCTATTTTGCCTCTTATGCAGTTTGAAACCCCTTACTGGGTAGTTTGCATGATGATCCAGAGAGTGGTAAGCCTCCTGGAGCTTGCGAGTTTTGCAGACATGTAATTTTTTTTTTTTTTTTTTTTTTTTTTTAAGATGGCAGGGTTCAGAAATCTAGCTGGAGTTCATGAACCTCTTCTTCCCTGCCTTAGTGCAGAAGAATGATGTAGCTCTACTACTTGGGACAGTCACAGTACCCATTTTACCTTTTTTTCTTCTTTTTATATTGGTTAATAGTTAGTATAGGCAGCTATTTTGCCTCTTATGCAGTTTGAAACCCCTTACTGGGTAGTTTGCATGATGATCCAGAGAGTGGTAAGCCTCCTGGAGCTTGCGAGTTTTTCAGAAATTTAATTTTTTTTTTTTTTTTTTTTTTTTTTTAAGATGGCAGGGTTCAGAAATCTAGCTGGAGTTCATGAACCTCTTCTTCCTGTAACTGAAACCCATGGTTTAGTCAGGGTTGATTCAATTTTTAAAATAAATGTTTTCTTAGTTACAGGGAAAGCCAGTGCTATGTATAAGGGGTAGAATAACACCCTTCCAAAATCCATGTGTCATGGGTGGGTGGCCTATATGTGTGATATGCATGCACACAAAATCTAGCTTAGAGTGAGAAATTTTTCCTCTCTCCCCATCTGTTCTCTCCTGCCTACTCCACTGCCATAATTTCTGTCATCTTTCTGCCTTCTCTCTGAGATATTTGCATGTCAATTGCCATATTTTTAAGAATATATTTGTAGTCATTATTTTCAGTTTCTCTGAATGGAAGTTGAGCTCAGTACCATTAGATTTCACCAACATAGAGTTTTTGTCCAGTTTCAGCTTAAGTAGAGTTTACTTTTCCTTAATGGGGCTGCGTGTCTGAACTTGGATTACTGACATAAACACGGTGATAAGAGGTTCTTACTGCTTGGGCATGTCATCTATCCAGCCTGAGTTAGCAACAGCACCTACTCTCTTGAAGCATCTGGAATACCAGATTTCTCTGCAGAGACCCAAATGTGGAGAGTAGGGACATGCCACACTAATGTCCATGACTTAACCCTTGCAGGAGGGGAAAGACGGAAGCCTCTGTGTTACAAGTGCTCTCCAGTCTTTATGCCTGAGTCCTGCAGCCCTTTTGCCCCGTGTGCCCCATTGCTCCCCAGGAAAAGCTCCCTGAGGACAGCAGGATTTTTCCCTTCCTGGACTGTGGTCATACACGTTGTATGAAATTCCCATTCACGCTGGGGAAAATTCCCTGTATGGATCAAGGGCAGTACTATCTTAGGTATGCAGTCATCTGCCAAGACCAGACACATCGATTTTCTTTCATCAAACCATGGAATTACCCTTTGCAAAAGGGAGATAAATCATTAAAAGCATGTTAGGATATCAGATGGGAAAATGTAAATAACCATACATAACAGCATCTGTTCCTGATCAGGTTCCATTCTTTGATCTTTAGAAAGATGGTTATTAATTAGCAGGGTCAACACTAAGCTTTTTCTTGGTAACAATGCTCTTCTGAACCACTCAACCACAAGTTGCTTGTAGTTTTGCTGTGCTAAGCTTCTCTGGGAAGAATTCTTCAGATGGATGGGATAACAAAATTACCTTAATATAAACAGTTTTGAAGTTAGGCCATGTCTGTAGTAGATAGAGGAGCCATTTTATTGACAACCATCCTTTGAAATCCTAAATGAAATGGGTTCCAATCTTACTGAGATTGCTGGTATTGCAATACAGATCGTAATCGCTGCTTGCAATGTGGGTATCTATCTGCTCTGCCACGTTCCATCTGCAACATAAAAGCCACCACATTAGAGGCTCCAAGATTGCTGAAATGCTCCTGTTAGAGCTGCATTTCAGTCTTGCACTACTGGCTGGATTGAAGAATTTTCATTGAACTCACTGGATAAACTGTAGAGTCCTACTGATGCCCACATGACTTGACCCCACGATGGAGTGCGGTATCAGACCTGAGGCTGGTCTCAAATCCAGAACAGGCCTAAAGCCTAGTGCCAAACCATATGGCAAGAGTAAAAACCCAGAGGCACAGTATATGCTAGAGCTGGGTCTCACTAGTCTCTGAGACTAGTTTCCGAGTGCAGTTTCTGATTCCACTTCTTTGGAATTCAGCAGCAAACTGGAACGTTACACCTGTAATTTAATTGTGGATCATAAAATTTACAGGCAACATCTTTCTTGTTAAAATGCTATCATCACACACTGTTTATTCAATGAAAGTCATAGCAACCTCTATGGAGGGATTCTACTGAAGGAATGGGAAATGACCTTGATTTCTCCTGCTTTTCACACAGCAATAGGCATTAGAAGTTCAGGGTCTGTGATTATGTCTCTTCCTGCCGCAAGACATGCAGAAGACTAGTCTATGTGAATTTGCACATAATGTTCAAGATAGCCCAAAGTAATTATGATTAGAACTGCTGTTTCACAATTTTCAGGGCTGAATGTTCAGAAAATCATGGACATGCCATCTTGTCTAACTGCTAATGTGGTTTGACACCAAAATAGCTCATCCTCCCCAAAAGCATGTGTAGTCAAATACACAAACCCTCCTTGCTCAGTCCAACAGATGCTTGGTATAATATAAGCCAATCTGGCGTTCTGTTCATGAAAATGTGTGTAACAAGTTGGGCTATTTATCATTGCCTCTCTGGCTGCTTTGACAGAAATAGAGTGGGGAAAACATTGCTTCACATACAAAGCTTGCAACCAGTGACAAAATGGCTGATTAAATGGTAAGAGAGGAGTCAAAGCAATATACACCATAGCTGCAAACATTTCGAAAATATGGGCATCTGCGGTCTAGGCTTACCTTACAACAACTGGAAAGAACCGGGTCACTATGTTCATGTGTCATTACTTGCACAACTGTAGTATCATATGTAAGAGCACACGTAAAATAATATCATCATTCATTCAATCCTTATGCAAAATGCTGCAATGAAACTGGCTATATCTGGCTGGAAGCGTAGGAAAAAATGTAAGCCCAGCGTCACTGGTGCATTGTTAAGGTCATAGTGGTTGCATAGTTGAAAACTATTGCATTGGATGATGTGAAAGAAAAGCTGTGGTACTTTAAAGAATGATCCTTCCTGTTCCTTAGCACACATTGCAGAATCATAAGATTATGTCCTATTTTAAGTATGCAAACTGGCCTACAGATTTCAGCCAGGATTTCACCAATCCATACATCCAGCTTGTTCTCCAGGACCTGGGAGCATCAAGACTGAAATGCTAATGTCTCTGTGGCTGCTAGCAGTGCCAAGGAACCCCGGCAAAGCGCAGGGTCTGGCTCCTCACTCCCCACTCCACTACTGTCTCTTCCCTTTCACAGCCACACTTACATGTGGCATGACTCACTGTCTACCTCTCTCAGGAAGAACCTCCGATCATGCTGGGGCGCACTGGATTGCACAATGTTTGTAACTGTGTCTCCATACTGAAACACTTGCAAAATGTGCTTGATTTGGTAAAGAAATGAGGTACACAAACGCCTCAGCAACCTGAGCTGTACTTGTTCAAAGAACCTAGCCGGAAACCAGCGAATCGTGGTAGGAGTTGTTTAATCTGATTTTTGCAATTCATAACTAGCACGAACAGACCTGAGCTTTAGGTGATAATTAGATGCAATGTCAGAGCTGTAGCTTACTTTTGAGTCCTTTGCAGAGAACATCAAATTATTGACCTTAAAAAGGGTTGAGATGTGTCCTTTTCCTAAGGTGTTACTTTTCTCCTTATCCTTCTCCATGTCTTTTGTGCAGCCCCATAAACTACTCTTTTAAGAGTTCAGAAACTAAGTAGCAAAACATTACCAGCTCAGAGTGCTTGCGGTGCCCTGCCTGCAGCGTTGCCTGGGTGCATTAGAAGTGGGAATGGAGAGGAAACTTCTAAGAAATAAACCCAAGTCTTTCCGTGAAGTGCTGGGGTGGAGGTGATAGGTTCCTTTCTTCTTCTGTGGACCCAAGCCCTGAGTTTATAACTGACTGTGCAGGGATACAACATACAAATATTGAGTCTTCTTATACCTTCTCCGTTCTCCCTTCCATCCACGGCTTATAGACAGAGCACTGCCTGGCCCTCTACTGGGACTCTTAACCCTGCATCTCCAAAAGGGTTTATTTCTGCCTAGGGAAAAGGAGGCTAATAGGTAAAAAATCTGGGGTTGTATTTGGAAGTGTGATCCCTGTAGTTCTTTCTGCCGGCTACGATTTTGCACACTACTACTGACTAGTCCCTAGCAACAACTAACAACAGGGAATTCTCTGTATCCCCTTCTATCTGAACGCTAAGTACTAAAAACAGATGCTAATTGTACGGTTACAGAGAAAAAGAAAAAGAGTGTGCTGGGGTGACTCGGGACATATTCCCGCTGTTGTGCAAGGGAAAATGGCATTTAGATATGTGGAGATTTGTCTGTGGTTAACTGTGGCTTGTTGGGGGCAGGGGAAGGGTATGTATGTATATGCAAAAACTCACAAGCACCACCCTGAACTATTTTAAGTCTTGGAGATGAAACTGGTGATTACCTACTGTCTAAGTTGTTAGCAAATGACTATTCGATGCCATGGTGGGACAAGCTGAACTCAGTGACAAATAAAGAATGGGATTATAAACAGAATTTCATGTGTTTCTTTTGAAGCATAAAACTTGCTACAAATTGCATATCGTTAAACAAAGGCATAAAAACTTACTGGAAAACAGAGGGTGGCAACACTTAGACAAAAATGTAAATGTGACTCTGGTGCATATATTTTTACCTGAGGGAAATCAATGCCTGTGGAAACACTCAAGACAAGAATGCCTATGAAAATGAAAACACTCAAGGCAAGAATTTATTACCCTACAATTATATTTTTTTATTGTATTCTTGAACATCCAGTCAAGTGATAGGAATGCAGTGTTCTGGATCACAGTCACCCTTCTTTCAGTGCTTGACTATAAGCACTGACAAGGAACTTAGGACAGCATTTTACACCTCAAGTTAGACACTTAAGTTTATAATCAGGCACCTAAATAGTCAGCATCATTATCTTAGCTAATAAGCACATGAACGGAAAACTTCTCTAGAAAAGTTAACTGAAGTTGGTTATTTAGGTGACTTACAAGTACCAAAGCTTGACAATGCTGTCTATAACCTTTCCGTGCCTTCAGTTACTTTAGTTGGAGGGACTGTAAAACTTCACTTGTTACATGATGTCGGATGCTACAGCTGTTTTTTGTCACTGTAAAGTGCCGCATGCTGGAGTCAGGTTATTAATTAAGAAATAGTTTTTTGGCACTCTGCTGTGACTTATGTCCATAATGGACTTGCAGCAAACATTGGTTCCAAGCAGTTAGCTTCTCCAAGCTCTCTTTTAAGTATCTCCTTGCATGTTTGAATAACAAAAGCCATCATGGAAGGGTACGTCTGTTTTCCTTGGTATGGTCCTTCCTTGTCTCACCTGCTCTAAATTCTGTCTTTAGGGCATCCTCTTCACCTTTTGGGCAGGCATAATTCTTTCTCAATAATGCTCTAAGCTGCTAATAAGATTGTTTATACAGACTGTAAGTGGTTAGCAAGAAGGAGAACTCTTTTTATAGCCACCAAAAATGAAAATTATGGCTCTTGACACCCCTTTACAACCTAAGCCTTCTGGTTATGAGGTCTCATTTGTTGCAATGAACTGTCAGGTTCATTGCTAAATGTTACATTACTCTCCAGTCCCAACCTCCATGCTGCAAAATCCTCCAGTAATGCCTCCAGACCAGACAGGACTCTGCTGTCAGGATGAAGCCAGGAGTGAAGGAGGAGCAGCAGTGGTATACTGGAGGCAGCTCTCCAGGACTCTGCAGCACTGGGAAGCAGCCTGTGGTGGCCAGGGCCAGAAGAGCAGTAGCAAGCAGCTACTTGCCAGTGGTCACCAAAGAGCTCCTGATGACAGGAGGCCACGGCTTGCTGGTCCGTGGCTCTGCACCCCACAGTGTAACTGTGTGCATGGAAGGAATAACCTTCATGTTGGGCACGAAGAGATGCATTTATTTTCCTATAACGCACTGTCCTGTTGGGGCTACATATGAAGGTGTAATCTGTACATTTACATTAATTCTTAAGGCAACTGTGCCCTGAATATTTGTATGCAACGTCTCTGGCATGCCTAAAGAAGATCTCCAGTTTCTTTGCCTGTGTACATTTGGGGGATGCTGGTGTGGCTGGCAAATGAAGAACCTGATGTATGAAGAAACCAGGATAACTTGTTTCCAAACTTCTATCAAATTCATGGCGATTGCAGGCAGAGAGTCAACAGTGGCATCCCACTGTGCTAAAGGCAGATGGGGCTCTCTGCTGATAGGGTCCTCTGGTATTTGGGGCAGTATCTGTGTTGTCCTGCTTTTTTAAAACTCCAGATGTTGTTGTCAGGATGATACCTGTGAATGTGAGCTTTTGTTAAAAAGGAAAATAGTCATTTAAAAACAATAGTCTTCAATATGATAACAAGAAGCTTGAAAATGTAAACCCTAAATGTCCTCAAACCAAGAGGAAGCAAAAGCAATACTTCTGGTTTTTTAGATCTAGAATTTTTAATCCAGCTTTTCATGGATGCCCAGCAATGGGCTCAGTTTCACTCAGTTGTTTGGCTTTCCCTGCACATGTCCTGTCACTGGAGAGCAGCGTCCGACTTTGTTTCTCTTACTAGTGATGCTGGAACAAGAGGGTTTGCCACTGTGAAGCTTACGTTTACACTGGCTGCACCATGGCCCCTTTTTGTGGTTCTTTCCCTCCTTCTTGCCAAATACCTAAGTTTCCACTGCCAGAAATAAGAAGATGGGGTCAGTGAAGGGTTTTGAGGTGAGTGAAAAGCAAAGATGGGGTGTGTGATGACAAAGGAAGTAGAACTGGGAAGTGGGGGATGGAGAGGAGGAGGGAGCCGAGACATCAGGAAGGAGTGTAAGACTCAAATGCTTTGTGACATTGAACCTCCAGCACTTCCAAGGCAGAGGTCTCTCTAAGTTCTAAACAACATTATTTTTGTCTGGTTACTATAAACTGATAAACAGGAAATGTGTTATAGTAATAAACAAAGGACAGGAAAAAGGAAACACTACTAATCAAACAGGAACACAGCCTAGGAACACAAAAAGGAACAAACAAGAGTTATGTTTTGCCCCATTCTCACTCAGGATTAAGAACGATAATGAGTACGAGAAAGCACAGGACAAAAAAGAAAGAGACAGTTTTGGTAGGACAGAGACGAAGACCAACATCATCAGAGACATTTTGGGGCCTTGTTTACTGCTAGGAAAGAGGATGGGAGCTCTTGGCCTTGCGCAAACTCTAGCTGCTGTTCTACCTCTTACACGGGAGAGTTTTACAAGCTTGTCTGTGTTATGAAACTGTAACTACTCCGCCTTAGATCCATCTCTTGTCTTTTGCACGCATGTTTGCATCAACAGAATGAAGCTATACTAGCATGAAAGCATGTACAATACTCAGCAGTTGCCACAGCTAAGCTATGCTTGTGCTGGATGGAAAGTTAAAATACAACTTCTTTAATTTTTATATACATACATTACATATATATGTGTGTATGTATGTATTTGTGCAGGAACATCTTATTTCCAGCATTTCTAGGTTTTACTTCAGGGCTAGGGAGTATCCTTTAATGTATCCTTTGTTCTTTTTTTGTATGTTTGTTCTGTGTTTTAGCCACAAAACCCTCTTTAGAAAACAGACTGTTTCTGTAGAGAAACTTTAGTAAAAAATAAGTCCTAGCGTTCTTCTAAATGTTGTTCCATGAGGTTCATCCTGAAAACAAAACTACTTTCTTGGAAATATTCTGTTACAAATTTTATTGGATTATGATTCACTTAATAATCCCATGGCTTTATGTTGCACCTAAAACACAAAGGTGAATAATGGAGAATCATTTGGATTTACTTTCTACAAATAGGATATTCATAAATAAAATGCTCAAATGAGTAAATGAGCTTCCAGTGGATAAAAGCTAGCAGCATTTGAAATACCTGATTGTTCTTCATTAATGACCTAGATAATGAGGCAGACTGTACCATCAGCAAGTTTGCAGACGGTACAATACTAGGAGGAGTGGTTGATACACCAGATGGTTTTGGTGCCATTCCGGGGGACCTTGACAGGCTGGAGAAATGAGCCAACAGGAAACTTACTAAGTTCAAAAAAGGGAAATGCAAGGTCCTGTCCTTGAGAAGGAATAACCCTATGCAGCAGTACATGCTGAACGCTGATCAGCTGGAAGGCAGGCTCTGGGGATCCTGGTGGACTAGAAGTTGGCCGTAAGCCAGCAATGTGGTGGTACCCACTGAAAGGACAAGAGGCAATGGGCATACACTGAAATACAAGAAATTCCATTTAAACATAAGAAAAAAAATCTTACTGTAAGGGTGATCAAACACTGGCACAGGTTTCCCAGAGATGTTGTGGAGTCTCCACCCTTGGCAATATTCAAAAGCCGACTGAACAATGTCCTGAGCAACCTGCTTTAGCTGACCCTGCTTTGAGCAAAGTGGGATTGGACTTGACAATCATGAGAGGTCCTTCCAATATCAACTATTCTGTGATTGTGTAAAATTAAAAAAACGAATAGTCACAGGCTGAAGATTAAATGATCAGCAATTCACAGTGAAGGACAAGAAGAGGAATATTCTATAGAGCACCTCTGACTACCTCATTTCTGAAGGTACCCAAAAAGCAAGGAGATGCTGCTGAACAGTGCTCTGGAGGTGACTGGAGAGCTGACTATTAGCAACGACTAAGTAGCTGAAGGAGTGCTCTGAGGTTTCCTCCACCAGACACTACAGATGGCTGAACCAGGAGGCAGTCGGTGAGGAAATTCATGGGTTCTGGGATAAGAGAAAAGAAGCACAGGTGGAGTCTCAGCATGCTGTTTGGGGAGGGGTTACATGCTGGCACAGTAGTTGGTAGGGATGTGGCTGGCTCCCACTGTGTCCTTCAGTCCTCTTAGTGCTCCTGAATGAATACAGGGTTGTGTCCAGCCCAGATGGATGCTGAGCTTCGGCTTGAGAACAGGCATGGGTCTGGCATGAGTGCTTTCTCATTCAGCTCTGGTCGTCACCTGCTCCTCTCACTTTTCCTCCCAATTGGCTTTAGCTGATCATCCAATTCCTACCAATCATGACAAAATGACTTAGATACTCCTCAAGCAGTACAGCAAGGATAGCTTTGGAAAGTACTACCCAACATAAAGATGGCAGAAGGATGGGCTGAAGTAAATCCATCTCCCTTGTCTGTTTTGGGTCCTTGTGCCAGAAAATAGCACCGCAGAGGTCTGGAGAAAAGGGACTAGACAGGGTTAACATATACAACTTGCATGAACTTCCCACGTTGTAGCTTAAAGAAAGGAGTGAGATACCACTCCACTAGAGACCAGGGTACCTGCAGCTTCCAGCCTAATTAGCAGCGGAATGTACCTGTAGCTAAGAGCTATATTTCTCTGTCAGGGAGGCACGCGTGTGCTTGCTTTGCTCACGGTCAGCATGGAGGAAATGCTTCGCTGCTCTGCCAGGAGCCTGAATCTCGCAGGCTGTGAGCACATTTTCAAGACCCGCATCTTCCCTGTAAATGCCCCAGCTTCAGTCAACAGATATGCCTGTAACTGGCATCAGAAGATGACTTCAGGTGTTGACTGGCTTCAGCACATTTAAGCTGTCAAATATGGACCTTGTTCATTACTTTCTCTCACCACTGCACTGGTCGCCATCCCATTTTGCGTTCCCAGTACAAGCAAAAGCTGTGGCAGAGCAGCAGGAGTGGAGAAATAACAAGTTCAGAGCAGACAGCTCTTCCTACGTGACAGACCGTTTCATTAGGCAAAAGGCCCAGTCAGACTGGGCACATATGATGTAATTAAGCTGATTTAGCTTAATTTGTGTATTAAAGAAAAGGACAAAATTGTATAATGACCCATTCCTACTAAAATGGCAGCAACAGGACAAACCTCAAGTTTTGCCTATATGAAACCGTGCTGAGGTCATGAGCAGAAATACGAAGTGTGGTGTGCAGGACAGATCTCTGACTCCAGGCACCCAAAATACCGCACACGGTTCATCATCATAGCACATAAGGATATCAGCGTGTATCGCCAAATATGGCTGGGGTTTAAAATGCTGGTAATTATGATTCTCAGACATATCAGCCAGTTCTGTAGCTTTAATAAAGTGGCATATTTTCCCTCAGGCCATAGTTTGAACCCATGCCTTATCTGCTAAAACTTCTGATACTTTATTTTTTTGCACACACTAAGTGCTGAACACAAGTATGAAGAATTTTGGTAATAATGGTAGAGCATTCATGCTGGCCAAGCGCACAGCAAGCAAATCCTTCATGCAGCTCATTTCTCCTCAGATTATTAGTAAAACTATTTAAAGTTTAATCAGTCTTTTCAGTTCTTGGCTAGGTTCTTGTTCTGATGTCTGAATGAAAATAAAATGAAAAATCTCTAATGAAAAATTCCCTAAAGAAGTTTTGTGCCACTAAGCTGATACAGGTGCAATTCACCAGCTTGCTAAAGTGAATTACTCTGTCTTTGAAAACCCAAGACATTTATTCTTGAGTCCAAATTTTTAAACCTTTAGAAATCAAATCTTAGAAGTAGAAACCTGGAGGTAAAGCAAACCAAAGTCTGCGTAAGTTAGTTTTGGCAAAATTAGTAAAGAAAACAGAACAAAATAAAATATGATCTAGGGAAGGAGAAACCCACTAACATAAAGGCACTCACAGTGTGATTTTTTCAAAGTGGATTTTCACCAAAATTTTTGCATAAACTGAAAACTTCATTAAAACATAAAGCTTGAAAGGGTTTAGTGGACAGGGCTCTTGTTTATTATGTGAGACTGTGATGTCAGTCCAGGTGGAGGCTGTAATGAAAATAGTTACATGATTTCAGCCCAGTTTCTTTGAAGGTTAACCCAACATCACAAACCCGTCACGTCACGTAACACCCATTGGCAAGGCCAGGGTTGCTTCCATCTAGAAAGCCCTAAGACTTTATGAAGGGTACACAGACTGACCTACAAATCACTTGTGAGATAGAGGCTCAGTAAACGTAGGTTAAAACCTTTTGATGCTTATTATCGATAGTTTGGAAAAGATGAAAGGCCAGGTTTTCCAGAAACACACGTGTCTGTCTTGAGAGTGAAAAATATTCCCCAGGTGTGAATGGGATCAGTGTTTGCACAAACAAATACGTGGGGGCACCTGACTTGCAGGTTAGTCCCAAGAGCTGCGCACACTCATGTCACATGTGATGCAGACCATTTAAAAAGTAAAGCAAACAGCATCTTTTTAGGAAATATGCTATAACCCCAGAATGGAGAAGAGAAAAGAGGGGAATTCAGCTGAGACAGGAAACTCGCCCACATACCCTCTCAGCTTGACAAGATTTTTATGAGAAGCTGAAGAGAAACTCCTCTCAGGAGGTCCCACAATGGGCCTGAACCGGCCTTCAGGATCCAAACATCTCAAAAACTTCTTCACATGAGCCTGTTACTAAAGAAGATAAAGGAGGAGAAAAGAAAGTCCTGATTTTGACTTGAAAAAAAGGAGTATTTTCTTTCATGACAGAAGAGTTGTGATATGCTGCCTCTGTCTGTTGCTGCCTGGGAGAACAAGCGCAGGGAAATTCTCTATTAACACTGGCTGTTATAACTTCACTTGGGTTAAGGGAATTGCAATGGACCTTTATTGAGCCTTGACCACTATGCACTTAGATTAACTATCACACACATGTACACACAAAAGGCTGCATTTACTCATTATGGTGTACGCACCACAGCCTTAGCAAAGTACTTGCATTAAATGCAATCCTTTGCTAAGGAGGTCTTTATTCCAATGTTGCAGGAAGGAAACCTGTCTCTTGCAAAGCATGCATTTCAGATTTCTAACTCAGGCTGTCAGACGGGCTCGGAGGGCTGCTCTGTGCTCCCCCAGCTCTCCCTGCCCACATGTCCCACACTAACAGCTAACAGCACAGAGGGGATCCACTGCTCCCAATTAGTACCTGGATACCTTGTCAGACACTGTGTAAGGAGTCCTGGGAGTCTCGTGGAAGTTAAAACGCTGATTGTGAAGCCAGTGGAAGGTGCTGAGGGGCAGGGCAAGGCTCTGGGGCAGATGGGGACCTAACTCTGTGCTATCTTCCAGAGGTTGCACTAGTTAGATGAATCAGGAGGAAACACCTTTGCCAGGAACACTGTGTGTCAGACCCTGTGACAGCACGAACAGAAAATGCCTGGAGAAGCAGACCTGCAGGCATCGTAGATCTGCTTGTTTAAGAAGGGTTTAAACATGTAACAGCATGGATGTATCAGCACCTCAGCAGTTATGACATGCTGAGAGGCAGTAATTTAGGCAGGCAGACAACTCCAGTGCCTCCCCGGGCAGGTACATTGGAAAAGCCGCTTGGGGATTCGAAGGCTGAATTCAGGTAGCTGAAGTGTCAGGTGGGGGCCTCAGCCCCTTTGGGGCTGATCCTTTCATGGTTTGCTAAATATGGAGTAGAGAACTGAAATTTTTCTGCATGAGTGAAAGAGAAATTGTGCAGTTAGTGAAAAAAACCACTGTTACAAGTCTTTGTGATTTCTGCAAGGCAGACTTTGTCACAAGCTCAGGCAGCAGTCTCCCAGTGCAACCTTTAGAGGCAGCTTTATTCAGCTCCGCCACTGCACTTTGGTGTGCATGAGCTCCCCAAGTGCTTATGCAGTAGTGTGGAGCACATTCAGACTTCAACTAGCCCCCCAAATACCCAACTCTAGATGTATTTTCCTGTTCCAGTTTTCTCATCACTGTGGCAGTCTTTGGCTCTGGTTTGTGAAAGCTAGCACCAGAAGAAACCATGCATTTGGTTTTTTGTTCTGAATTTGTTGGGTTTTTTTTTCCTTCTGTCAACACTAGCCCCCCTGCAAAGTGGCAAGTCAGAAAGAGTTCTGTTAAATGCTTATCTAAACCTGCTTCCACCTAAATAAGTTATCACTAAATTCTGCTGACTGAGCATTTTTGCTTGATGTATGAGGGACACAGATTTGCCTGGTGGCTGGAACCAACCCAGACAGCCCGGGTTTCCAGGCAAGTGCCGGCTGCCTGGGCCCTGGTCCACTCCAGAGCATTAAGTCAGCCCTAGGCTGAAGTAGTCGGGAGACCACATGAAGGTGCAATGCTTGGTTTTGGGTACAAACAGATTCAGCAAGTCCAGGGACACGGGGCACATGCCCTACTAACAAATGCAGAATAGCACAAATCCACAGGTCTTCCATAATTTGACAGCTTGTAAAAGTAATGACCGTTTTTAAGTTGTACAGACATTCCTCAAATTTTACTTGTAATTAGAAATTTTCATAGAATTATAGAAAGACTTACGTTGGTTAGGACCTTCAAAGACCATCTAGTGTGACTTCGAATCATGAGTAAAAGGATTCACATTTGAAAGCCAAATGCCATAAGCCATATGCTCACTAATCCCTCAGATCATCTTCTCTGGAGATAAGTAGCAAACATACCTGCAGTTCCAAACCAAAGGTGAAATCGATGTAATTTTCAAACAATTTTTTGATGATTTATAAAGAAGGAATAATGGCAGAATGTCACTTGTGTCATGGCCAGCACAGGGTGCAAGTGGAAAGCAGAGAGCGCTGGGCACAGCGTATCTCTACCTCAGTGTTCTCCGAGTCTCGAGGGGGCCCACAGAACTCTCCTTCCACGGAAACTTTAATTAGCTTGTTGTTATTGTCATATATTTATTTTTCTTAGCATCTAATAGCAGATACGCATTTGCTATTACACCTTTGTTGGAAGTTTAATAGCTGCTGTCCTTAGACTGAACTATTGCTTTATTCGTCGATTCCAAATAAATTGCTTTAAAAAAGAAAATATTTTTTCTCAAGATACTTTTTTTGTAGAAAACAAATACAGTTTTTAAAATGTTCTCTATGTTTCTAACCTCATTTTTATGTTTCTTTTCTTTGAACTAATTGCTCATTCCTGAGCAGTTCTGTTTCCCAGCATCCCATCTGAACATCATTACACTGTGCATGTATTCAATCACCTTTTTATCACCTCAGAAGGAGGGGCTAGTAACATACTATTTTCTCTAGCTTACTCTTATCCAACGAAAAATAATACTTTACTTTCAGGACCAACTTTCTTTTAGTCTGGTTATTGATGCTATCATCTGATATCCATCAATGAAGCTTTTTATTCTGTATATATCCATGTGTAATACAATTGTCTGGAGAATCAATGTGAACTTCTACAAATAATTAAAACAATGTACAACCTCCTTTATACGTGATAGCAAGTGAAAGCCTTGTACAATTAAAGTATCAGTATTGGTTTGGTTTAGTTCCCAGATGTGCATGTTCCACTTCTCCCATAACCCTCTGAAGACCTCACTTTGGCTCAGTATAGCAAGTCCATTAAAAAGCTCTCCAGTGACATCCATGTTACAGCAGAACTGCTTGGCTGCTAGAAGGATTCTGGAGTTTGAATGTTTTCCTGTTTGCTTACTAAAAAATGTTGGATGCTAGGCTGTGACATCACCTTGTCCCAAATCCTATCTTTATGGTTTCAGCTGCTCTTCTTTCCCATGCTTACAGCAATTTGAGGCTCCTCCAGCAGCTTGTTGATTCAGTAGAGAAATTTTTGACTCTTTCGTCCAAAGTCTAACAAGTAAACATTGGTGATGTAGCATGAGTGGAGGGCTTTATTTGCTGAAGTCTGCCTCTCAGGGGAAGTTTATTGGCATATTTGAAGAGCTGAGGATGTTTTTGTAGTACAGAAGCCAAGCTGACCGCGATAAGACCCTGTGGGGTGGAACACCAGGGTATTTTCTGTGTTTAGTTAAACTCTTATATCTGTGAGTAATTTAAAATGCTGATTAGATTTTATTGAAGACTTGTGGTTCCATTTTCTCACGAGACCTATAAACATAAGGGTCTTCTTAGTCTATGAACAACCCATATTCTTACTCCAGGATTTAAAACAAAAAAAAACCCTGAAAATCTCTCCTAAGACAATAGTTGAGATTCTAAAGGCCTATAAATTAATTAGCTTTCCAAAAGGAAGAGAGGGTGAAATCTAGGAGAGTCACTGGCTTCCCAAAATAATGTGCTAAGCAAGCCAGGGTCTGATCCAAGGCTTATTGAAGACAGTGAAATTACTCCTTTCACTCCAACAGGAGTCTAAGGACTCTGCTACATCCAATAGCACCATGAAATATAGGGAACTGTGACTCAAATTTTATGACATATTACGGTCATTTGGACACAGGACACTTGGAAGGAATATCTACTTTATGGACAAGAACAACAGAGAGCTGGAATTTTATATATGTGAGACTATCTTGACATAAATCTGTGGGATAATAGAAGTTACCAGTGGCAATCATTAGTTGAATAGTAATAGGATTCCTTGCTCTAGTTTGTCTGGTCAAGACAAAAGGAAAGAGCCCACAAATATATAGGGCAAAATTGCTTCCAAATTCCTGTCTTTCCTTGCTGAGCTGATGCTTATACAGCATGTGCAATAGTTACAGCAGCATGTTGTGCATACCACCCATCCTGCTGTGACTGCTACCCTGTTAGAACTTGCTGCTCAGTATATAGCTAGCATATAGCTAAGAAATATTCACGCTAAACATTATTTCTGTTGGAAACAGCCTTCGATGTTTATGATAGCCACTAAAAGAGTTACAAATACACAACAACTCCATACACTTTGAATCTGAAATACTCCACAATTTACAAAAATATTAGTTCCGTCATTTCCAGGAAATCTGCCCTGTATTTTCCCATTGACTGACATGACTTGACTTTCATGACCCAGCTAACCTAGACTGTTTTCTTGTGACACAGCAAGCAGACAAACACAAAAACCTCTCTACTTTCTGTGGCAGAGATTGTAATCATCTACATATGTAAACCATGAAAACACAAATTAAATAACCTCCATAATACTTTGCTAGTTGTATGTTGGATCTTTTCCTGTGCTAAGCTCCTCTGTTACTGTAGGACCACAATTTCACATTAGTTGTGTATCTGCTTTAAACAGCCACATAAATAGAGATCCACTGGAGAGAAGAAGAGGGGACTGTTGCAGTTGATGGGATTTTGACCAAATCATCCACAGTGAAAAAAGAATTGTGAGTGGTTATGATGAAACAGGATAAATTTGTGGTTTTAGATCTGTAGTATGAGTCTAAAAAAACTTTTCTAATTAAGACTGCTTTAAAAAGCAACCTATTCAAAGTCTTAATTTTGCAGCATCTTACTCAAAACAAAAATTGAAAACCTGAATGTCTAAAAATGTGCTTCTTTTCATGTATTTGTATCTAAATTCATGAGCACCCATCTGCTACTCCTGAGTATTAACTAAAAATACACCAACATAATGATATTAGGAAAGGACAATTATTTCTCAGGTTTTGTTTGGTTTTGGAAAATGGAACTTTTATGGTATTTTGGGGTATTTTTGCCACATATGCTACATAAAGGATTGTGAGGAATATAACTTCAAGCACCAGTTTTTTTTGAGTTCTAGAGCTGAGGGATTGAGCAGCCAGCCAAGAAACACCACAGAGGAATGTGTTGAGGGAATAGTAGCTCAGGTAGATGGTTTGGCATGTTTCCTTCTATTGCACTGTTAAATTCCAGAGGACTGGGCTTGCCAGGACTCAGTGCAGCCTTCTGCATAAGTTACAGCCCAATGGGGCTCCCAGATTCACTAGATTCACACACCAGAAACCTGCCAGCAACGCTGCAGAAAATGTAACTCTTTGAAAACCAGATGCAGCCTGCAGTGGCAGAGAGGCTGGTATTCATATGCTCACAGTATGCCCAGAAAATCCCACCCCATCAGCCTCTTGCTGTCAGCATTTTAAGAAACCTTTCTGGATTCTCCTATAAATTATTATTTTTCTAGAAAAATATCCCTTCATGGAGTTGCATAGGTTTTGTCACAAAAACGCAGACCCTAAGAAGTTTTCATTATTTTCTTTTAAAATGCTTTAGAAGTTGTATAGTAATTTGTTCAGGGTTTTGATCGCTTTCTGGCTTTATCCCTATTGAATTTTGTGAAATGCTTTCATAAAGGAAATAATTCATTAATGGTGGTAGCCCTAAGCACAGGCCTAAATGAGGAAGGGAAGTCCAAGTTCCCCATTGCTGGTGATGGCAGTACATAGGAAATCCTTGCCCAATCCTCCCACCCAGTACTCGGCACGGGACATGGTTGGAGAGCAAAAGGTCTGAGCCTGGGGAAGCGCTATATCTAAGGTGATTGCGATTTATTAGGGCTATACACAAACAAATCCTCTGCACTAATTAGGGAGACTGGCAGAGAAGGGAGTAAATTGCAGCTGAAAAGGAAGACAGGAAGGTGAGTCGATAAAGAGTCTCCCTGACCAGAAGCCTGCGGGCGCTGCTGTCAACGCTGCCCGTTTTCAGTACCACGGTGAACTGCAGGCCAGGTTAAAATCAGTGCTGCCCACTGAGTGCCATGGTCTCGACAGGACCCTGATTTCAGCTGTCATCTCTAGAGACTTTATTCAAGAGGAATGAACTTGAGCAAGAGAAAGACAGAGGAACAACAGGGGGATTCCTTAGAGCTCTTAAAAAGGTTGTCCAGGGAAGAAAATATAGACTACTTGGCTTTGAAGTACTTGCAGGCTGTCTCTGTCAAGTACTGCTACAGGGAAGAACCAAGACTTTTCAAAAGAAAAAAAAAGATCCTTTCTCAGACTCTTTCCTTTGACATCTAAGTATTACTTTGTCTTATGTTTGGAGTGGCAGAATCGTGTTTTTCCTACTTTCACTGAGCCTCGAAACTCTTAGTGATGGAAAATTTTCTTGTTTAACCTTTTCACAGTGGCTTATTTGGTCTTTGGCTTTACTGGTTCACTCTGATACTATAGTCTCCATCTGTAAAACACACCCAATGTAGAGCTGTCTTAAATTTTGTCTGCTGTTCTTGTTATTAGGAGCGTGATTTCAGTGATGAATGTTTATAACACAGCTTGAGGAATTTCATCCTCCCCTGGTAAACTGTGTAGGAGATTGCCTTAATGGACAAAGAAAAACGTCTTCTGGACTGTAGCCAGAAGTTTGGACTTGCTTACAAAGAAGAAAACGCATGTTTAACCTTCTGGTATTGTGTACAGAAGACATTTAAAAAGATATTCACCTCTCTTCTCACAACCTAAAATGGAACCAATGAAAGATTAATGTGTTTTTTACTATTTTATGGCAAATCACCTAGTTGTGACAAGTTTAATTCTGCCTCTTGACCAGATGTCTTACAAGGCTCTATTTGCTTCCACAAATACCTCGAACTGGGAAAATAAATTGCAGATGACTGTGAAGAACTGAAGAGAACTAAAAGGTATGAAAAGAAAAAGTGATAATAGGCTTTATTCACAGGTGTAAGGATTCTGACTTGAAACAACAGATTAAAAGCTGCCGCCCAGTTTTAACTTCCCTGAATAGTTTGCTTGAGCAAGACTTGGGACTTAAATTCAGCAAGCCATGATGTTAGTTAGATTTATGCTTGTGCAGTTCATTTAATCAGGGCCTGAATAAAGACTTCAGGATGTGAGCTGTTCTGAAGTCTATGTGACACAGGGTGTTCTGAGCTTAAGTTAAATTCACTGTAGAACAGTTTCTCTCCTACACTGAAGAGAAGCAGAATCACCGTGTGTTGTCTGGCTAATCTATTATGTTGCATATCGTAAAGGAAATATACATGCTCAGAGCGATATTGAAGAATGGCTACTAACAGGTAGAGAGCCTAAAAATATTCATGCCAAATGGTTGTTGAGCATTTCACTGCTTGCTTAAAAACTGTAGATGCCTAGCAGTTATAAAGGAGAGTTTAAAACAGGACCTAAGCATCACTGAGCTAGCAGCCAGGGTGCGCTAGTGCCTTTCTCAGCCTGAGAACAGTAATTGAGAACTATGAATCACCCTCTGTGTTTCCTCCCCTCACTCACCAGTGTAGGTTAAATGTCCGTTAACTGTATCCCCATGGAAAATGTTATGTGCCAGGAATGGAAAAGCACAGCAGCGATAGTCCCAGGCAGCTGATGGAGTGATTAAAAGTTGATGGGTTCCTTCTGCTGCTGCATCTCAAAAAGGGAAGGGAGGATGCCTCTTTTTCCTTAGAGCACCTTATCCCTGCTGCTGCTTCTGGGTTGGAGAAGGACGGATGCTCTTTCTGCTGTTGGCATTGCCTCAGGTGCTCTGGAAGAGGAGGTCGTCTGCTCTTTCCTTCACTGGAGCCCTGGAGAACCAGAATTTCTCTCCCACATTTCTGGAAAAGACTATCCATCCAAAACGGGATTACAATTGAAACGTGGGCTTGATCCTGGCCCCACCTCTCAGGTTCACAGGCTCCCTGACCCATGGTAGCTTCCCTATTGAGCTGTCAGGAAGCCCAGAAAGCATGCAAACTGCTGATAGAGAAAGCCAAGTAAGCCTGCAGGGGAAGCAGGCAGCTCGGGATCCTGCCTGGCTTCTGTCAGAGCCAATGTGCTGCTCAGAAACCTGTCAATTACAGTTTGGTTTTTTTCCCCAGTGGAGAAATTTTCTGTCAGAAATTTCCAGCCAGCTCTGCTCTGCATTGCTACTGCTGCTCCAAATGGGAAAGGCAAAAAGGCCCAGAGAGCCTCACACAGGGAAGGCAGAGGGCCCTGGGAGACCTGGCATTACGGCGGGGGGGCCTGCCACAACCCAAACATAATACACTTCCGAAATGTCAGATATTCCCTCCGGAATTAAGTATGTGTATTCACTCTAGCGTGACTGCCAAAACAGTGCATGTGCCTTGCCAGGGACTTTAAATAAAGGGTTTTATACAACACTGTAGTCCTCTGATAAAAAGTTCTGCTTCTTATTAGAGTCCTAGTCCTGGTCAATATTCTTTGAATTTAAGAGGAAAGTGAATTCTCCTGCTATTTTTTTTCCACAAAGAAGTATATGCTTCTTTTATTAAACACCCAGTTGTTTAATAACTTACATTTGTTACCTTAGCCTACTGATATGCATTTATAGCCAAGCTGGACAATGGCGTCTATCTGAAGTATGCAGAACTACCAAAATTACTGGGTCCAAAACTACTACCACTGAAGCTGGGCTCTTAAAATGAATTGGGACATTGCTCCTGATGAGTAATATTGTTGAAGTCTTACTGTGACTTTGCTGGCTCAGCTTAAGCAACAAATCAATTATTATGTTATTTCTTTACATTGCAACTCTCCATGTACTACTCTTTTCCGTATATTAGAAAGTGAAACATGATGAAAATATGAAGCTTGTGCTTAGTGCATATTTTTCACCTCCTCATGGTATTTAGAAGTAGATACTACAAAGAAAATGAACTAGAATCTAAGTAGTAACTTGACTTTTTAAACTGAAGTGCGTATAACGATGCTGTTTTCCAGCTCAGTTGGAGCTAATTTTTATTATGCTTTACTGTTAAACACTGATTATAGTCCTAGAGCCATCACAGATAAAGACTGCCATTGACTCAAAGAGATGAAAGTATAAAAAAAAAAGATGCAGATGATAAAAAATGCATTGAGAAACCCATGTTTGGGTCACTGGTCAAGCTTCTTTGCTGCACCAGACTGCTGTCCAGTACAACTCTTTGGGAGAAGGCAGCCAAGATTAGCAAGGAAGCTATCACAGCTTTGTGATGTTCTGCTCATCCTCCTGTTTCAGTTCAAAATAGATTGCAGGACATCTTGCCAAAGTTTGAAACTAAAGTCACCCTTTTTAAGACCAAAGGGGCGATGATGATCACATTGGCTGGCCTCTCATATAGCGCAATCCAGTATCTGTCACCAATAATTTCTATGACAAGGATGTCTTGCAATAGGCAGAGGTCAGTATACCCTAGGCATGTAAGAGCAAGACTCAGCAGTCTACGCCTGAAGCAGACAGACAACTACTGATATCCAACTTCAAGATCTTTTCCCCTTTGAAGGGGCCTTTCTCTCCACAGAAGTTACAGGAAGCCTATACCTATGTACCCTGGTTACACACTTAAATTCAGGAGGAAGGAATCCAGGTCATGGTCACCTTTGTTGCAGAGAAACGCTCTCTTGGCATTTAAAATTTTACAGACTTTCTCCACCTTCCTTTATTTCTTGCTTCTCTGCTTTTACCTCCAGTTTTCACTTGTGATTATTTCACTTTTCTTCTGAGCATCTGTTCTGCTGCTTCCATTTCTCTTTGATTTTTTTTTTCTAAGACTCGAAGGACACAATGTTCTGAGCTGAATCTTTCTCATTAAGGGTCAAGTTACACAGAGCCACACCATGAGAATTACTCTAGTTCAGATCTACACTAGAAACAAGTACAAACACCACAAAGATTTCTCCTGCTCTCTTAACTAGTCCCTGAGATATCCGTTACTTTCCTCCTGGTACAGATACAGGATACAAGCAGTTAAGATACATACAGATACAAGCAGTTAAGTGCTGTCTTTCTGCATTTGTATCTTGCACCTACTACAACTTATTAACTACAACTAACTAAGCACACCGCTTAGTGGTGCACTCTCAAGTTGCACTTCCATGAGATGAGTCAAGTCAGTCACCTTTTTCCTTCAGCTCTTGGCCATGTGCTCCCACCTCTTTTCTAACAGTGGGCTCTGCCCTGAGCTGATTCAACCCGCCAATCTGGCAGAAAATTAACTCAGAAAAAAAGTGGTTTTCAGCCAAGTTAGTGAGCTGAGCCACCTAGTGAACACTGGATTTGGTGCAAGGGAGGGTGTAAAAGCACAGGGAAAAATAGGACACCTGCTTTGGATGGCAGCAAGCTGTTGTCCAAGCAGCTTCGTTTTCCACTGACCATTCTTCTCCCTCATTCTGTTTTCCTTTTTCCAGACTTCAGATCTTCCCTCTTTCCTTTCCTTTATCTCTTCTTTGATAGAACTAGTGAAAACCAAAGCCTAACATGGCTGTTTGTTCATATCCCAATCTCCTGCGGCCAAAATTTTAAAAGCCAGCTTCCTAGATTCACCCAAGGTACGCCCAAAGTGATCAGCGGGTACGACCTGACCCCCAGCCTTCCCTGCTGCTGGACACCACGGATGCCACCGCTGCCCGCAGCGTGCTTGCGGGAAGATTTCGCAGCCGGACCTGCAGCCGGCCACAAAAAACCAACAACAAATGAGTACCTCAGCCCAGGCCCGTCGGGTTTAACCAGGGATCTCACACGAAGTGCCTCCGGCGTGAGGCTGCTTGTTTATGGCCGGGGCAGCAGGAACTCGAGGCACGTCGCCATTGCCATTTGCCCCCCCCAAAATGCACCGCAAAGCACCCGGACAAGTGAGGAAGACCGGGGAAGGGGGTGTGTGTGTGGACTTTTCCTTCATTATAAACAGGCTCGTTTCCAGGGACATCACCGGCCCTTCTCGCCCTCAGAAGAACAGAGCCCCTACTACCACCGCGGCGCCCCCCGCGCACCGGCACAGTTTT